>NW_022103911.1:10149546-10164917 GCF_000313985.2 Echinops telfairi
TTGGAGGTATGTTGTGATGAAAAACAAGCAAAAAAAGGAACACATCCATCTAAGCCATTCCTATGATCATGTGCCATTGCAGAAGCAGGAGCACACATAGTGAAACCCCAGGACCATCAGAAGTGGAGCACATTTGGTATCTCTCTTTGAAGTGCTGGAGGCCGAGACTAGAGTCACAAGTGATTGCAACAAGGAGACCATTAGACAAAACAGAAGACCAGAGACTAGACTAAGAGTCTATGAGACAGAACAGCAGGCCAGCTACCTGACCTCTGAAGACTAAAGCCAAGGGATCATGTAGCTGAGAGGCTGAGGACCCAAGCAGATACTCTTGGTTTCTTGATGAGGAAAGATGTTGATGTTGACCCACGACAATTCTTACTGTTTATTGAGTCTGATATGTGGTAATATGTTAGCTTTTCTAATAAATATCCTAGACTGTGACTGTTGTCTATGAGTTCTGTTTGGTCATTACAGTAGATTTATTGAATCAGCATAGAATAGTGTCCTTGGAGGAATAAGTAGTGTTAGAACAGGTAAAGAGGAACAGACTTTGAGCATGTCTGGCCCCAACTTCATGACAATAAGGAAGCCAGATGTGGCCCCTTCCCTCACCATTCCCTGCAGACCCTCCGATTCATACACATTGTATTTACTTGAGCCAGCAGACAACCTGGACACCAAAGAAGATAGGGGAAGATACTAATTGGATTAAATTATTTAGTTGTGAGTGATTTTTAACAGAGTTAATTATGATTGCCATCCTGCATCCTTAACGACATTTAAATAAATAAGATTTGCGTAAATTCACTAACTGTTTGCATACATTTAGAAAGGGCATAAACCTATGTTGAGATAATTATCAGAAAGAGATAAGGAGTGGTAGGGGAGAAACAATAACAAAATAAAGAGCCAGAGCACGAGAGAGAGATGTGGTCTTCCCAACCCACAGAGCAAATAAAATGGAGTGCTTTGGGGAAGGAATCTGGCTTATGGACTGGGGGCATATCTGGACACTTAATTTGAGAAGTTGGGTTTGTTGACTCACGGAGCTGGATCTGAGTGTCTTCAGGTTTATATCTATCATGTAATGGCTTATTCTTTCAGCATGATTGGCAGCCCCGAAAGAACTTTGCAAGATTACCTGAACAGGGCAGAGATCCGTTCAAGGGGCTGAGGACCAAAGAGACCTGCCTGTGGGCACAGCAAAGAAAAGGGTACACTGACTGAACAATTGGATCCTAAGCATTTCTCAACTGTATTGTATCCTGCTCACTTCCTTATGTACCCCATCATCATGAATAGTGTCTGTCAATCATGTGTGGCTATTTCAATGAATTACTGAATCCAGCAGCAAAGGACAGCATGGGGAAAGCAGAGTGCCGGAATGGTTGGAGGGGGACATGGTTAGAGTCAGAATAGGGTTAAGAAGGATGGTGTGTGGAAGCATTTGTGACCTTTACCTTTTGGCTATCAGATTTAAAAGTCATTTTCATCAGCATCAATAGATATGATAATTAATAAATTATATTTCCTTTTGATGGAAACTTTATATTAAAATGGCAGACTCTTCCTTATAAAGACAACAAGATTCCTTTCCCCAGAAACACTCTTGCTGCTCTTGACCATATCTTTATATATTTTTTCTCTCTGCTTTGGACACAACTATTCTCTTCACACTTTTGTGTTAGATCCGTAATGTTGGTGTAATAGAAATAAAACAAATGGATGGCTTTAAAGAACAAATTAATTTTCTTAGAATGAAAGGGCTATAAGTCCAAATTCAGGTCACCAGCTACTGAGGAAGTTCCTCTTTGTTAGCTCTGGGGTCAGATCTTTTTTCCCCCACATCTGTAGCTTCTCTGTCCCTTGGTTTCTTGGCAATCTTCACCTGGCATCTGTCTTTCCAGTGTGTACTTGACTAGCTCTGTGTCCAAGCCTCTAGTTAAAACTCAGAAATAATTTGCTTCAGGACAGGACACAGAAGGAAAAAAATTATATTTTCAACTAGAGTTTCATCCATAGGTATACTGTTTAAAATTCCAACACATAATAGTGAGTGGGGGCACAATACAACCTATAAATAACTGCTCAATGTACACTGCATCCTATCATATTGAATTAATGTCTTTTCTATGAAATTAATTGTAACTATCCATGTTTAATTTTTCAGAGGCTAAATAAATGAAGCCTAATGTTTGGAGGCACCAATTCCTGAACCATACATGATTGCCTACTGATATGAACATCATTCAATTTAGCTATCACACAGACATTCATAGGTTCCTTTGCATCCTCTCTTTAGCATGGAATTTCACACACGAAATGATCTTTAAGTACATTTAAGGGAAAAAATTCATAAATACAGTAACTGTTCTCATACATTTAAAAGGTCATAAGGTTGTGTTAAAAGAAATTTTTCAGAAAAAGGTAAAATCATGACTGGAATATCAGATGTTAATGAGCACATTAAATAATTTATTTTACTCTCACAGTCTGAAAGAACCAGGCAGATGTTATTACCAATTCAAATAAAAAGTCAAAACAGTGCAAATTTATATACTTATATGACATATAGGTATGTTAAGAGGAATATCAAATAGGAACAAAACTTGTCCCTCCATAGTGGGGAGAAAGTCAACTAAAATTATTACTGGTTAGGATAGAATTTGCATATCTATCTGAAAGATTATTATTTAAGTGACATAAACGCAGGTTAAAGGTTTTGTTCAGCTGATACACCAGGGACAGCCTGGCACCTGGTGATGTCTCACTGAATCAGGGTCAGTGTTTCTAAGCTAGGGAAAGTGGAGGGCTTGCCTTTGTGATTTTGATTTAGGCAGCAATTTTTGACTTTTCAGAACTTATAGGAGGTCAGTTTAATTTTTATGACCTTTGATAAGGGCTGAGAAAACTATGAGAACACACGCTTCTGAAAACTATTATTGTCACTCTTACAGGTTTATCAGTTAGCAATAGTTCTCAAGGCAAGGGGAGCCGATTGAAAAAGCAAAAGCAAATTGGCAATGGTAGAAGGCAAGGAATAAAGGTTGGATCCTGATGTCTGTTGTAGTTCTTTTATAAATCATCGAGCTACCCAAAGCCAAAGCAAACTGCCAAACTGCCATTGAGTAGATACCTACTGATAGGGACCATATTGGACAGAGTAGAATTGTCCCCCTTTAAGTTGCTACAACTGCAGTGCTTCATAGGAGTACACAACCCTATCTGTAGTCCATAGAGTGGCTGGTGGGTTTGAACTGATGAACATGCCTTTTTTTTTTTTTTTTTATGAACTTGCCACTTGTAGCCCAACCTATAACCACTACACCACAGTGTTATCATTAATCCTATTTCACATGGAACAAATATGAGTTTTAGATCACAAGGGGCTAAAGGAGGCATGTCCGTAATCACTTGATTTAGACGTATCTAAAGAAAAATGCTTAGTGGTGAAGAGAATCCAAACTGAGAATCAGTAGTGTCATGGTCATCCAGAACAATATAAGAATTTGGCAAAGATTATAGCTCCCGATTACTTCCAAATAGCCTAAGAAAATTGCTTAAAACAGGAAAATGTAACAGTCAATTATCTTCCTTTTGAAATTTCCCCAAGTTGCTGCTCAACTGCCAGCTTGCAGGTAATTATATTTATGTATATCTACTCCTACAAACTGTTCCAACATAGTAAAACATTCACAAATCATAGACTCAGTGTTTTCTCTTTAACTTGCTAAAGCATACTCTACTTTCTAACATGTTTATGAACAAACAACTTTTGTTAGATTTTATTCAGACTTAACTTTGTTGCCATAGAACACAGATAAAACTTTGGTGACCTGACAGTCATGAGGATGATTCGTGCAGATGGCCTCCTTTCTTAGAGGCTTCAGAGTAAAAGCAATTGAAAATGAATTTCGTGAGACGTTTGGCAGAATTTTTATTTTTTGCTTTTAAAATGAGTTGTACAGATATAATCACAATGAGTTCCAGTGCTTGCCTGCCCCTCCTGGATTCCTTGTTTCCTCTCCAAACCCCTTCCGTCCACAACACTCCCTCCCTCCACCAACGTCCCTGATAAATAATTGCATCAATTATTATCTCTGCACTTTGTGTGCTTCAAAAATTGGGAAAACCAGCGGTAACAATAAAAAAACAAAAACAAGATAAAATGGCAAGAAGAAAATAATAATAATATAAAACATATTTTATATAATACTATAAAAATAAGGAGTAGGAAACCATTGGAGAGGTCTGAGGGGCCAGACCCAATCCCAGCTACACGGACACCTGCACTTCCCCATGGAAGAATTTATTTCAGAGGACAGCACTGAATCTGCAGCTCTGATAGAAGGACATGTCTGATCAGAGCACACGGGAGCAAATAAGGGGGAGGAATAAAGAGTGGAGCACATCCTAGCCCAGCAAGCCTTAAGGACATTTTCCCACTCAGAGCAGCCAATCCACAGAGAAGACCACATGGCTGCTCCCACAACATTCCTGACTGATTTTTCGTGCTCCAGGAGACAACACTGGAGACACAGTGTGGGAATTCCGCCCTATCTGATCCCACCACACCGAAGCAAAACACTAAGGGCATAGAAGAGAACAGCAAGGGGAACAGAGCAATGAAGTCCCCAAGGAATACCAAAAATAGACTTTGGGGTCAGAGTTGGCACCCCAAAAGACTCGATTGGAAAATACTCCTAAAGGTCAACAAAGAGTCCCTGAACTAACTACAACCTCTTCTTTCTTGCTGTTGTGTTTTATTTGTCATTGGTTTGTTGTTGCTGTTATTTTCTTTTATTTTGTTGCTTGGTTTTGCTCTGTCTTATTTTTATGCATGTTATTATCCGAAGGTCTGTCTAAGCAAGAAAAGATGGATGAACAATCTGGAGGAGAAAACAACAAAATTCAAAATTTTGCACATAGAATCTTGCAGAATCTTTTAGGCTTGAAATTTTCCTTTAGTTCTCTTTATTTTAAAATGTTAAACATGTACTTTTCTTTTGTTTCTAAGTCTTTGCGCATTTTATTATAATAGTTTACTTTGTCTTCTCCAGTTGTCCTTTCAAAATTTCTGTCAGCTCTTTGACTTACTCATTTGTCCCATTTGCCTTAGCTACTGTGTGATTCATTAACACCTAGTACTAGAGTTTCTTCGTACATCCACTTTGATCTTTATTTTCTTCCTGTCTTTTAAATTATCTTTTGATTTCTTGATGAATTATGTCCTTGATGTCCTCCCAAAGCTCACAAGGACATCTTCTATGTGTGTTCAGTGCAACAAATCTGTTCTTTAGATGTTCTCAAAATGCAGATGGGCTAGACCCAAGTTCATATTTTGTACTAGTTTTAATATTCTTGAACTTCAACCAGAACTTATATATGAAAAGTTGTTGGTCCGATCCACAGTTGAGTGCCTGGTCTGGCTTTAGTTGCTGATATTGAGCTTGTCCATTGTCTCTTCCCACAGATGCAGTCAATTTGATTTCTATGTACTCCATCTGAAGAAGTCCATATTTATATTTTCTTTTTTGTTAAAGGTTTCATTGTGAACAGGTTGTCAGTCCTGTGAAATTCTCTCATGTGATCACCAACTTCATTTCTGTCACCATGTGTATTAGTCTAGGTACTTTAGAGAAACAAATCCACAGCAACTCATGTATAAGAATTTTTATGTAAAGAAAGTGTGCAACACGAAAACATCCCATCCCAATGCTGCCCAAGCCCACACGTCCAATATTAACCCATTAACCCAACACCAGTCCACAAAGTCCTCCACCTCACAAAACAGAGGCAATGATGACAACTACAGGAGGAAAGCTGAGTCAGTGAACGAATAAACATCTCAGCACTAGCAGGGGTCTCCACACAGCTGCCCCAGCACCCAGGGCTGCATCGGGATAGGTCCATGTGGCTTCTCCTTGGGGATGTCTTGTAGGAAGTCAATCTTGCAAGCTGAAGCAGGGGACTGATAAGGCAGCTGCACCCTGGTGCGACCATCACAAAGCAAGAGATCCGAGAACTAGAAAGGTGAGGCTCGCCTTTATCCCTCCGCCTTTCAATTAGCCCCACATGTGATTATCGGCCAGGTTGGCACAATTAACTAACTCACCATATTTTCAAACTACTGCTTTCCTTGTTGTTTCCAACTTTTGAATCTGAATTCTAATCATTACCAATGCACTTTGATTGCATGTTTCATTAATTTTAGACTGAAGAATTTGTCTTTCACTAGCTTTAGTGGTTGGTGTATAAGCTTGGTTTATAATTGTAATTTGATTTATAACTTATACTTTTTTTAATTGGATTTTACTGAATGTGGACAGATTTAATCTTATCACAGGCAACATTTTACTTCAAGATAGATCTGAAGTAAATCTATCTTCTGTTCATCCTTTTTGATGATGAATGAAATAACAGATCTCTTGGTTGTGTCATTCCCAATTCAGTAAAATATATGATTCTCTGATTCATAATGACCTAGACAAGTCCATTTCAGCTCATTAACTGTTAGGATTTTGAGCTTATGCATTCCATTTCATTTTCCACAACTTCCCAATTTTTCTGGAGTCATACTTTGTACACTCGAAGTTTTAACTATTAGTAGGTTTTTGCAGCTGTTTTTTTGCTTTTTCCTTTCTTTCCCATTTTGTGTGCTCCATCAGCAAATGAAAGTCTCAAAGGTTGTCTGCCTTCATCCATGTCATTATGGTCAGCTTCCCTCTGAGAATGCCACTCGTCCCCAGTTATATTTTGAGTGCCTTCTGACTGGAAGGGATCATCTTCTGGCAGTATATATTACACTGTCTGCTTCTGTTCATTCAGTGTTTAGTATATAACAATGTTTCCATACGTTCTGTAAGCTTGTCAGTGGCAAATTTCCCTAAGTGGAAAGCCTATTCTGTCTTCAAAATCTGTTTAGTTTCTGCTGAAACCTGTTCACCTGGGGTGACCATGCTGGTCAACACAGTGACATAGTGTTCAGTATCATAGCAATACAAAAGTCACCACACTATGACCAATGAACAGACAAATGGCAGGTGTAATTTTTTAGCAAGCAAAGCTACATTCAACTATAATACTTCAGAATTTAAACTGCTGCAGTCCATATTTGACTGAAATTTAGGTTTTCTGAGAATAAGATTTGATTATTAACTTAAGTGGTTAAGCTGTAAAATAAATGAAAACTATTTTATTGAGTTACTACAGTAATTTGAAGAAATTATTTTGAAGAAAAATATTTCTGTCATTCACATATAATGATTTATAAGCATAAAATAACAAGATCAGATAGAAAATAGATGTATTATTGCTTATCTTCAATACTGCATTCTCAGTTTTTACATATTTCATATTCATAATAATAATCATAAAAATGCATTTCTAGTATACTTTTAAGTGGGTGGAATCATTTTATGATATAAAACACAAAATTGAGATAATATATTGCTGAAAATTACCTAAGGAGTAAAACAGACATTTGACATACCTTTTATTTACAACCTCTGCTTAATATGTTTGTATGGTTCTTGATAATGACAGAATATCTATTATTTCCCAAAATAGAATTTAGAATCATGCTAGTACCAACAATCAAAAATACAGTTCTAATAAAGGCCAAGTTCAGTGCCATTTAATTGAATTTGACCCAAGGGGACACTACACAAGTTTACTGAGATAGCCTCACCTTTATAAAGTTGATGTTGCATTGAAAGTTGGCACAAAGAAACTGTATATGATAGCAATAATAAACCATTTGGTTTTAAATTCAATGCAGACCTTTTTGTATTTCTGCTCTGGGCATAACACTAACAGGCATTGTGTAAATTAGTGCCCATAGCCAGCTTATTTCTTTGATCCTGTATTATCTCTTGATTTCAAATCTAGAAACAAAGCAGTAGAAAAGTTATGTGAAATTGTCTATCACATGAAATTAGAAGTAGGTGAAGATTGAACTCAGATACATCTGATTTTGGAGACCAATATTTAACTACTGTGTTGTATTTCCTCTAAAACCAAGAGTAAGGCTAACTCAGAAATAAATGATTACTATATTTAGGTTTCTCTTATGTAAAATTTTGGAAAATAACTCTTTTTGTCTTATAAAAGAAAGAATAATGAGTTATATCAGAAATTAATATATGTTGTTTGATGTCTAAAAATACCTATAATTAAGGGGAAAAAACTTAAAATAATGAATGTTTAATTTAGCATGTACTTTATATAAATTGAATACTAACTTTAGAAGATTTTTTTTCTCCTAAATGTGCTAAGTGCCCCTGGAAAATTACTTAACCTTTTTTTCTCTCTCTCTATTTCTCTCTATAAGGATTATACCTGCTTCCATCTGTACTATAGGAATGCCAAGAAGATTAGTGACAAATGGTTTTGGATGCTCACTTAGTTCATCTGATAAAAATACGAACTTATATTTTTCATCAATATGTTAATACTGAAGAGACTTATCTGTTCATATAGAAAAGAAACCAAGTGAGAAACATTTTTATAATAGTACAAAATATTAAAGCAACAGTTTGTAATTTTCTTTACAGAACTGGCTAGGTTTGGAGTGTAAAGAAGTTTATGAGTACACGAGATTTAAAATGGTCATACAAAATCATATATCCTTAAAAATTGTTATGTTATGAAAATAAACAGTTCCAAGTAATCAATAAACACAAAAGAAACATCTTTAACTAGACTGTTTTAAATATCATCCATCTTAGAGTATAGAAATTAGAATCGTGAGAGACTATATATTTTTATCTCCCCAAAAGGATTGGCATAGTAGTATTATTTCTCAAAAATGAGTAGAAAAGGAGTATAGAGTTAGAGAGCAATTGTATAGTTGTCCCTGTATGTCAGAGCAGGCAGTTTATCATGGCAGGTATCATTACATCAAAAACTTGCTTACTAAGGTAGGAGTTACCTTGAGTGATTGAAATCTTAACCTCTCTGGAATGAGGGAGGGGATGTGGCTGGAGGAAGTAATTTGAAAGTCCCATTAAGTTTCCATGATCTTAAATTTTGAAAAGATAACTTAAAAAATAATTTACAATAAAATAAGGGATTGTTTACTTTAAGGCTTAATTCTTTAATGCAAATATTTAAAAATAATTTAAAAGTCAAATAACTAAAGCTTAAGCTCTTGAGTTTGACATTTTTTTAATGTAAACTATTTTTATTGCCTAATGGATTAAATTTCATATAAGTTGAAATTTTAAATCTTATACTTGTGAGAAGTAGACTTATTTATGGTACTTAAGGAGTATTGATGGCATAGTGGTTTCTCCAGGCTAATAACTAAAAGGTCAGCAGTTCAAAACCACCAATCATCCTGAGAGAGAAAAAGAGTCTAGGAAAATCAAAGAGGCAGTTCTAGTCAATAGGATGGCTAGGAATCAGCATCGATCCATTGTTTGGTAGGGTTGGAATTTACAACAATGACATGGGAGAAGGGTTACGAGTCAGTTTTAAAGTTAGTTAGTTCTGACTCATCACGATCCTATGTGCAACAGAAGGAATTTGCCCAGTTGTGTGCCAACCTCAAGACTGAAGTCATGTTTGAGCCCTTTATAATAGTTGCTGTATGAATTCATCTTGTCGAGATTCTTCCTCTTTTTCACTAATCCTTGACTCTCCAAAGCATAATGACATTTATATAGATTGGTCTCTCTAATAACATGTACAGGGTGAGAGCAAAGTTAGCCATTCATACTTCTAAGGGGCATTTTGGTTTACTTCTTCTAAGGCATCCCTCATCACTCATAGCTACCCTGTAGCTCAAGGTTAAAGTTCCCCTGTAGGTTTCCAAGGCTATAGGTCTTCATAGAAAGCCTAATCTTTCTCCTGTAGAGAAGCTTGTGGTTTGAACTGCTAACCTTGCTGTCAGTATCCCAATACACAAGCCAAAATGCCACCAGTGTGAACTGAACAGGGAATACTGCATATTTTACAACCAGGAAAGGAGTATGTCAGGATGTGTCCTCTCATTATACTTGTTGCTCTTTAACATTTTAAAGAGGCCTTGTCCAGCAGATTTTACCAATGGAATACATCTTGGTGGATGTATACATGAACTTTTAATGTGGACCCAAGTAAACAGAAATGCTTGATATTTTCATTTTGTCACTATCTTGATGTGGTTTATTGGTCTAGATGTGGATTTTTTTTTCTTTGCATTACATTGCAATCCATATTAAAGGTTGCAGTCTGATCATCAACAAGTGCTTCAAGTCTACCAGGCTTTCAGAAAGCAACATTGTACCATCTTCATATTGCAAGTAAAACTACCTCAAATTTTGATGTCCAGATCGTCCTCTTTTTTTCCACAGGACAAACAACTTTAATAGAGAAAGGAAGAGGCACCCGTCCCACCGCCACCACATCCTTGTCTCCTTCCAGCAGACTCCAGTATCAGCAACGAGACCACACAGACCAGCACCTCGTGAGAAAGAAGAGCCTGGTCGAGGCAGGCGTGTATGTGTAATGGCACCACCGTGATGTCAGCTCCTTTTAATGTGACCCACCTTCTCAAGATTATTTTCTCAGAATACAATTTGAGTGAGTATAATGGAAAGACCCAGCCATGCGACACACTTGTCCCGTTCTTAAACCATGGAACATATCTTTGCTTTATTTGAAAGACTGCTTCTTGGTCTATGGGCAGGTTCCACAGAAGCACAGTCATGGGTTCTGAAATTCCCATTCTTTGAAATATTATGCAAAGTTTATTATGAAATGTGTCTTTGTCAAATGTGTTTTCATAGTCAATAACACATAAGTAAATATCTTTCTGGTATTATCTGCTCTCAATCAAGGTAAATCTGATATTAGCAATGATATCCCTTATTCCATGCCTCTTCTGAAGTTCCACCTTCAATTTCTGACAGCTCCCTGTCAATGTCCCAATGCAGCTGCTGTTGAATTATCTATATCAAAATTTTACTTGCATATGATATGAATGTTTTAGTGCTATAATTTCCAAATTCCATTGTTTTATCTTTATTTGGCAGGGATACACCTACAGATTTCTTCCAGTCAGTTGGTTAGATAGCTGTCTTCCAAATTTCTTGGCACAGCCTAGCAAATGCTAGTGCTGCATCAGCTTATTAAACCATTTTTATCTGTATCACTTTGATTCCTGGAAACTTATTTTTGGCTAATGCCTTCATTGCAGCCTGAACTGCCCTACGATATGATTGCTTCTTGATCACATGCTACCTCCGGAAATGGTTGCAAAGCCATAAATTATTGTTGGTAAAATGATTATGTATTCCTTCTTAGATATTTCTTCATTCAATATCATGCCCATGGAATCCTTCCATGTTGCAACTTGAGGTTTGGAAGTCTGTTCAGTTCTTTCAATTAGATAAATTATCACAATGTCATTCCTTTTTGGCTTTTATAACTCCAGGCCTTTTCCCATTTCCTTAAAATACTCTACTTTGTCTTCTTGAGCTGCACTTTGAGATTCTGTGCTGAAACCTTTTACTTCATTTCTTCCATTTGCCTTAGACACGCTACATTCAAAAGAAGTCTCGGAGTTGCTTCTGACATCCACTTTGATATTTTCTTTCTTTCCTGCCTTTTTAATGATGCTTTTGCTTTTCTTGAGCACATGTTCTTGATGTTACACCACAGCTTATCATTTCTTCTGTCAGTGTTTACTGCATCAAATCAGTTCTTGAGATAGTTTCCAAATTCAGGTGGCAGATAGGTAAGGCAGGATTGTGGCTTTTATGAATTCGTTGTGATGCCATTCACTTTCAACTACAATCGGCATATGAATATGTGCTGGTCTGTTCCACAGTCACTCCCTGGCCTTGTTTAAGTGATGCTATTGAACTTCTCAATTGTTTCTTTCCAGAAATGCAGTCCATTTAATTATTGTCTAGTTCATCTAGCAGAGTCCATATGTGTAGATCCCATTTATGTTGTTGAAAAAGTATTTTCAATGAGAGTCATTTTTGTTGTAAAAATCCTCTCATTCTGTCATGCTGTATTTCTCCAACTTTAGATCCTTCTTTGTTGCCAAGTTCTGCATTTGAATCAATAATACTTACACATTCATCTTGATTACATGGATGGTCAGTTTCAAAGTCAAGAAGTTTATGGATCTCTCCAATTTCTTTATCTTTGAATTTAGTGGTTGATATCAGAATTCGCATTATAATTGTATTAATTGTTTTTCATCATTTGAATATAGATATTATCTTATCACCAACAGCATATAGCTCTTTAAATGTTCTTTTAAAAAGATGAACTTAAAATCATCCTCTTATCTTTCATTGCCAGCATAGTAAACAATATAATTGTCTGATTGAAAGTGACCAAATGCAAGTCCATTCACATCACTAATGCCTAGGATTTTGACCTTTATATATTTCATTTTATTTTTGATAGATTCGTTTTCAATATTTATGCCTAGATTCATGCCTATTCATCACCTAGATTTATACTTTGTCAATTCCGTGTTCGGAATGTTAATAGATGTTAAGTGGCTTCTTATCATTTTGTGTTGTGGACCAAATGAGGTCCCTTATGCCATCCACATCGTTAAGGTCACCTCTGTTTGAGGAGGCATCTTTTTTCCAATTGTGTTTGTTTGCCTTCCAACCAGAGGGGTTCATATTCAAGAACAATATGTGAAAATGTTTTGATTGTAATCATAAAATTTTCACTAGCTAATGTTTCATAAAAAGCCTATTCTTTCTCTTAGTCTATTCTTGCTCTAGAAGTTCCAGTGAAGCCTTTTAACATTGGCGACCCTCCTGGTATTTAAATTGCATAGCTTCTGGTATTATAGCAACATGTGTCAAGACAGAGGATAAACCTGCATACCAGTGTTATGACAGAAGACATACTTCTACTAACTTATCAAAATTGATGTGTATAGGTCAGACAATTAGTGGATAAAAATTTTCAGTAAGTTGTGAGTTATGCAAATACTCATACAATTCTTTACATTGACTTTTTCTTATCAATTGGTGCTGAGATTAAGAAAATCATTTATCTATGCTCTAATTTAAAATCCACAATTTATTTGACAGTCGGTCCTACTGTGGTAGTTTCTGTGCTGCTGTGAGGTTACAAAGTTATATCTCTGGCATTTCAAATTCCAGGAGAGTCATCCACAGTAAACCATTTTCAGCAAAGATCTGAAATGAGAACAGACCAAAAAGAAAAAATAGGCTGTCCATTTCAGAGAAATAATCCACTGAGACCTTATAAATAGAATCAAACCATTGTCAGATACAGAAATCTTCATGGATATCAACTGAACATTGTTGGAGATAGTCAGAAGATGAGCCCCTCAGGTTGATAGGGAGCAATTCCTTCTCAAAGTAGAGTCTACCGTAATGACTTAGATGAAGGAAGGTGGTGGATATAAAATGTTGGGGACATCATTCACTGATGAGATATGACTCAGAAGGAGAAGAAACAGCTGATACCATTAATAATTAGATTCTGGACTGTATAAAGCATGAATCTTAAAATTCTGAAAGTTGCTAAAATTCAAATGAAACACATAAAGGTAGATTTCCTAGGCATTAGTGAACTAGTATCCATCATTTTAGGTCAGAAAATCATATTATGTACCATGCCAGACATGACAGATACAAAATAAATGTCATTACATCCATCGTCAAAAAGGACATTTCAAACCTGTCTTGAAATGTAATGCTTTCTGTGATAGGATAATATATATCAAGGAAATCCAGTCAATACAACTGTTACTCAAATTTATGCACCAATCACTAAAGCTACTGATGTAAAAACTGAAGGATTTAACTAATATCCTCCATTTGAAATTTGAACAAATATGCTATCAAGGTGCATTGATAATTATAGGCAATTAAAATGAAAAAGTTGTAAATAAGTAGGAATGAATAGAAGTTGGACATTTTATTCTTGTAGATAGATGACACTTTAGATTGCATAATAGAATTTGAAAGGACAATGATGTCATTAGCAAAAATCTCTCTTTCTTAAAATTATTCCAACAAGAGGAAACTATACAAATAGATCTTTCAAGATGGAATGCACGGAAGTCAAGTTGACTACACGTGTGGGAAGAGATGATGAAGGAGCTTGATATCAGCAGCTGAAATGAGGCCAGGACCTGATTTAGAATAGATCATCAGTTGCTCATTTGTATGTTCAGGATAAAGGTGAAAAAATATTAAGAGTCAAAGTATGTCATTGAGTTTTTTCCCTCCTGAATTTCAAGAAGATCTTCACAACAGATTTTCTGCATTGAAGACTAATGATAGGATACTTGATGAGCTATGGGATTATATATTGAACATCTGTCATGAAGAAAACATTAAAAAGACAGGAATGGAAGAAAAGATAAAATAGATGTCAGAAAAGATTATGAGACCTCCTCTAAATTATAGAGTAAGTAAGGTCAATGGAAGACAGCTCCTTGGCCAAATGACTGGAAGCGATCCATATGTGTTCCCCTTCCAAAGAAAGGTGACCCAACAAAATGCTTAATTTTAATGATATCATTGATATCACACACAGGAAAAATTTTGCTTCAGATCATCCAGTGGAGGTTGCAGCAGTACATTGACAGAGAACTGACAGAAGTCCAGGCCACTTGCAGAAGAGCACTTGGAACACGGCATACATCATTGCTGATGTCAGATGGATCTTGGCTCAAAGGAGAAAATACTAGAAATAGGAGAGGTTTACTTGTGTTTTATTGATGATACCAAGGCTTACGACTTTGTGACCCATAATCAACTATGGATAACCTTCAGAAGAATGAGAATTCCAGAACAATTCATTGTGCTCATTCAGATTGCACCTGGCAGTATACTGCATGGTTTAAAATCAGGAAAGGTGTGCATCATGGTTATATCCTCTCACCATACATGTTTAATGTGTATGTTGGACAAATCATCAGAGAAGCTGGATTATATGCAGAAGAGTGCAGCATCAGGATTGGATGAAGGCTTATTAACAACCTGTGGTATGCAGATGGTAAAACCTTGTTTGCTGAAATTGAGGAGGAAATGAATCTTCTTGTTGAAGATCAAGAATGTTAACCTTCAGTATGGATTGTAACTGAATGTAAGAAAGACCAAAATCTTCAAAACTGGGCCAATAGATTACATGATAAATGGAAAAAAACCTTGAAGTTGTCAAGGATTTTGTCTTACTTGGATCCACAATCACTGCTTACAGAAGCAGCAGTCAAGAGATCAAAAGACATATTGCACTAGGTAAATTTGCTACAAAAGACCTCTTTAGAGTATGGAAGAGCAAGGATGTCACTTTGAGAACTAGGATGTGCATGACACAAGTCATGGTATTCTCTGTTGCATCAGATGCATGTGATAGTTGGACATTGA
>NW_022103911.1:10166073-10167278 GCF_000313985.2 Echinops telfairi
CTCCCCCCGTCAGTGGTGTCCCACTTTACGAATGTTAAAATCTGGTCATAGGGAATCCTCAAAGGTGAAGTTCAGATTGTGGCTAGGAAGGAGTTTGCTATTCACTTAATATTTGTTTTGATTATGGAGTAGGGAACCAGTGCAGAGATCTGAGGGGCCGACCCCAATCTCAACTACGTGGACACCTGCCCCTCCCCCAGATAATTTATTTCAGAGGACAGCACTGAATCTGCAGAACCGAGAGGGACATGTCTGATCAGAGGACACGGGAGCAAATGAAGGGGGAGGAAGAGATAGTGGAGCACATCCTGGCCCACCAAACCTTGCGGGTGATTTGCTCAGAGCAGCCAATCCACAGAGAAGACCACATGGCTGGCCCCACTATGAGACACAACACCCCTCATTGACTCATGGCCCTGCAGGGGACAACACTGGAGACACAGTGTGGGAATCCCACCAGATCTGATCCCACCACACCAAAGCAAAGCACTAAGGGTGTGCAACAGAGCAGCAAGGGGAACAGAGCAATGAAGTTCCCAAGGAATACCAAAAATAGACTTTGGGGCCAGGGCTTGGTGGCCCAACAGGCTCGACTGGAAAACACTCCTAAAGGCCAACAAACAGTTCTTGAACTAACTACAAACGTTTTTCTCTTGTTGTCGTGTTTGTTTTGTTTTTATGTCATTGGCTTATTGCTGCTGTTGTTTTGTTTTATTTTGTTGCTTGGTTTTTCTTTGTCTTCTTTTTGTGCATGTGATTATCTCTGCAGGTCTGTCTAAATAAGATAGGCTGGATGAACAATCTGGAGGAGAAAACAAGTTCCGGGGGGATATGGGAGTGGGGGAGGTGGAGGGAAAGGAAGCGGTGTTAACAAACCGAGGGACAAGAGAACAACAACTGATCCAAATCGGTGGTGAGGAGGGTAAACAAGGCCTGGTAGGGCGTCACCAAGGGTAATGTAACTGAGAGGAATTACTGAAACCCTAAAGAAGGCTGAACATGATAGTGGGATGTGAGGAAAGTCAAAGGAAATAGAGAAAAGAGCTAGGAGGTAAAGGTCATTTATAAGGTCTAAATAAAGGCATGTACATGTGTAAATATATTTATATATGAGGATGTGGAACTAGATCTATGTGAATATATGTATAGATTTAGTATTAAGGTAGAAGATGGACATTGGGCCTCCACTCAAGTACTCCCTCAAT
>NW_022103911.1:10168185-10185159 GCF_000313985.2 Echinops telfairi
TGGGTGAAAGGAGACATTGGACAGTGTAAGATATGATAAAATAATAATTTATAAATTATCTAGTGTTCATGAGGTATGGGGGAGCAAGGAAGGAGAGGTGAAATGAGGATACCAGGGGCTTAAGTGAAGAGCAAATGTTTTGAGAATGATGAGGGCAATGAATGTACAAATGTGCTTTAGACAATTGATGTGTAAAGCACAAATGATGGATTGTGATAAGAGTTGTATGAGCCCCTAATAAAATGATTAAAAAATAAATTTTAAAAATTCCTTTGATTTTCTAATATTTAAAGACAGAAACCTGGATCATATAACTGGGAACTGTTATAAAGGTGTGTGATAATGATCTAAGGAAGATTAGCATGGATCAATCTATCTATGTGTCCCCACTAAGTACAGATTCTTCATTCAATGTTACAGCTAGCTAGTTATGTCAAAATTTAATAGTTTATTTGTTGTTGTTTTTTATGAAGCATGGGTTTCAAGATATGAACTACACTAAGTTAAGTTGAAATACCAGACATACCTTGGTTCACCATAGAATAGGAACTGTCAAACTTTTGAAATGGATGAGTCAAACAATTTAAAAATGACTTGAGAGCCATAAACATATTTTACAAACAAATTAGATCACTATTATTTGAATAATATTTTATTTTCATTTTCAATTGTTCCTCAGGGCCACATGTGTATACTGAAAGAGCCACAGATGGCTCATGAGCTGCAATTTGCCCCTGCATCTCTAAAATCTCCTGTGATTGCTATTTTATGTTAGCTAGACATGACAGTAGGAACATCAAGTGAATTAAGACATTTGCCCACAATGGAGCTGATTGGGCCAAGTGGGAGTAGGGGCCAAGTGGCAAAGACAAGGTGGGGTATCTACCATATTAGACAGAAGAATCAACGTAGTCATCAGAATAGCCTGAGTCATATGGACCTATGTTTTTAGCTACTTAGACAGTTAGCTAGGAGTGAAATAGTTTGGAAGCATATTTAATATCTACTTGATATATACAAGCTTAAAATTCCAAATCACGTTAATAAATTGTCTAACCCGAATTGCCAGAAGAGAGTCTTGACCCCTCAATAAATTCCCAGACTTGAGTGAGCTTACAGACTCAAAACCACTCAAATGAAGACTGGGTCCCATTGAAGAAGAACTCCACTATTCTACCAGAGGTTAATACTGTTAGTGTTACTTCTAGTCTTCCCTAAAGGGATCTGCTACCTTCCACAAGACTTACTCATCACTGGAGAAAATGAAATGATCACACTCTGGATCCATTACTAGACACTGGCTCTGAATTGACATTAATCTTAGGAGACCCAAAATGTTTTCAAGCCCACCAGTCTGAGTGTGAACACATGGAGATCAAGCGATTTATGGAGTTTTAACTCAGATCTATCTCACAGTGGGTCCAGTAGGTTCCTGACACCATCCTGTAACAATTACCCCAGTTCCAGAATGCATTGTTAGAACAGTCATATGCAGCAACTGGCAGAAACCCAATATTGAACCCATGAAATGCAGAATAAGGATATATATTTATGGTAGGAAAAGCCAACTAAAAGCTATTAGAAGGCCTCTGCCTAGGAAGATAGTAAATCAAAAGCAATATTGTATTCCTGGAGGGATTGCAGGGATTAGGGCCACCATCAAGGACTTGAAGGATGCAGAGGTGGTGATTTGTACTACATCCCCCTTTAATTTGTCCATTTGCATATGCAAAAGCAGACGAGTTTTGGAAAATGGCAGCGGATTTTAGTAACTTAACCAGGTGGTAACTTCAATTGCATCTCCTGTTCCAGATGTGGCTTCATTACTTGAGGCAATAATGGGTGGAGTGTCACATTTATTCCCAATCAGTGCTCTCATTTTAATATCAGACACCTTTCTAGGTGGAGAATTAAGCTGGTATATAATTCAGCTGCTCCTATGAGACCTCAACCATCTAAAATTGTATGCTCAGTCATTTATATACATACATAGGCTGTAGAAAGACATGTCAAACTCTATCAAATCATCAAAATGATTCTAGATGTCTTTTATGTTCTTTGCCTTTTGCTTTTCAGTTTTCTATAATGCACTTGAAGAGAAAAAAAAATGAAGTTTTCTAAAAACGTTCACTGAGTCCCCATTGCCTGTAGAATAAAGTTAGTTTGCTGACAAAACAAACAAAAATACAAAAAACACTTGGGGGTTGGTTTTCAACAACATCAGTTGTGTTACTGGAAGAGATCAAACTTTCTTTCATAGCAGAAAATTTTCAAGTAGAAAATTTGGCGGCAACTATATGGCATTTTTTTACAACTATCCCCCAGGGTGATGTCATTTCTCCAGGACTACTCCATAACTTAGTCCTCAGAGACCTTGATCAATGTTTCCTTCCAGAAAATGTCACACTGGTCAATTCCATGGATGATATCAAGCTGATTGAACCTAATGAAGAAGAACGATCAATGAACTTAGACTGATTAATAAAACATTTATGTGCTGGAGTGTGAGAAACTAATCCAACAAAAATTCAGGCAACCTGTACCTCAGCAAAATTTCTAAGGCTCAAGTGATAATAGGACATGTGGAAATGTCTCTATTAACTTGAAAGGTAAGTTATTGCATCTGGTCCCTCCCATAACTGAAAAGGAAGCACAACACCTGGTGGCCCTCTGGATTTTTGAAGCAATATAATCCTCAATTAATCTGACCTATATATCAAGTGACTCTAAAAGCTATGACTTTCAGGTGGAGTTCACAGCAAGCGAAGGTGCTTCAATGGGTTCAGGCTGCCATGCAAGCTGCACTGCTAGTCGGGCCTTATGATTTAGTTGACCCAATGGTGCTTGATGTGTCAGTGGGAATAGACATGTAGTTTGGAGTCTTTGCCAGGCTCCTGTTTGCGAATCACAGTGCAAACCCTTAGGATTTTGAAGCAAAGTTATGCCATCCTCTGTGGAAAACTTTTCCCCTTTTGAGAAACAGATGTTTTTCTAAGTTTACCAAGGTCTATGGCCATGCCTTAGTAGACACTGAATTTCTCACCATGGGCTACCAAAACACCACAAGGCCTGAACCACATGGTATGCATCACAAATTGTTTACTGCCCCCGTGGAGTCCTAAAGTTACACTGGCACAACAGCACGACACTCTTCAATGGAAGTGATAGATGACATCGGACTAGAGCAGGGCCTGAAGTTACAAGGAAGCCGCATGAAGAGGTGGCACAAATACAGATGGTCTCTATCCCTATCGCAATACCATCCTCCTCCCAGTGAGTACCGATGCCTCTTGTGGAGTTTCTTATGATCAGTTAACTGAGGAACAGAAGAACCCATTATGGTTTACTGATGATGATTCTGATGATATGCAGACACCATGGGAAAGTGGACAGCAGCATCACTACAGAACCTTTCTGGGACCTCCCTGGAGAACCATGGTGAAGGGAAACCCTCCCAGTGGGCAGAACTTCAAGCCATATAACTGATTATTCAGTTTTTTTCTGGAAGGAGAAATAGTAAAATGTGCAACTGTATTCTGATTCATGAAATGTGGCCAATAAGTTTTGGTTAGAGGGTTTCTGTGGTTGGGAACAGCATGATTAGAAAATTGGCGACAAGGAAATTTGGGGAAGCAATACATGAATAAAGGCCTCTGTGAGTGTATAACAAAATACAGAATGGTTAATGGAAGAATGTAGCTCTAGATACCAGCTCCAGCATGTGACCAGCTGCAGAAATGGAGATTTTAATTGCTATGCATAATTCCCACTTGTATGTATGCATCACATATTTCTGTTTTGTTCACTTATAAAATATACGATAAAACTGGCTTACTGTGCTTTCAGTTGTACACATATTAGTTGTATCATGTTAGGTGAGAGTATGATGTTTTTTATTGTCTTTCTTTGGTGATTATGTATGGTTAAAGAATTAAGAACTGGCTTCAAGTTGATACGGGGAAATTTGAGACAGGGGTTATGTTAACGGGACACTCCAGGGTAACTGTTGTGGTGAAACCTACCTTATTAATTGGGTCAAAGCTTTCTGATCCCTGCTTGATGTTATATGCCTTTCTCAACACCTGCCTTTCTCAACACCTGCTTAGTTTCAGCCTGAGCACTAGCTGCTGTTCCTCTGGGTCTATGTAGTGAAGTTTAACTCACAGAGTTCAAGTAGATGCTGTTTGTCAGTGGCACTGGTCTGTGGTTCTGTGTCCATGTGGAGGTATCAGTAAAGGGTATTCCTGCCACTCCCTCGGTGTGTACATCAGGAGTTCATATCTTTCTTTCTAGATGAGGAGTCCTTATTTAACATATGGTGAGAGTCTTGCACAATACACAGCGTGGCATAACTAGTTACACACAAACAACTCTAGATTGGTTTGTGTCTACAAAAATGATGTTGAATTACTAAATCTTATATTATTGAATGTGACCTGGGTTGTAAATAGGATTTTTCTTTGAAGATGCTATAAATTGAGATAATTAAATTATACATAAGCTTCAATTCTTTCTTTGCGGTGTCTTAATATTTTGGGGATAGATGCTGAGACAAAGTCATGTAGGAGAAAGGAAGTTGCCACATGAAGATGTATCCACAAACCAAGGATGCAGAAGTAACGAGGAACTACCATAAGCTGAGAGAGAAGGAAGAAATAATTCCTTTCTTGCAGACCAGAGAAGAGAAGTCAACATGGTTGGTACCCTGATTTTGAACATATTTCTCCAAGAAATGTAAGATAAACTGATTTTCTATAAAGTCACCACTTTGCATTTTATTCCAGCAGTCCTAGAAGATGAAGACAAAATATTAATCACTTTTCTGTTTATTTGTTTCTTCTTGGGGTCAGAAGTCTCTTAGGTGACACTAATTTTTAGCCGAGTGGTGCCAACTGTTAAACACTCACCAATAACCGACTAACTAATGATTTGGAGATTTGAACCCCTCCTGATGTTTCAAGTCTAGCAATATGGTTGGTCTTAACATCTCTTTGGAGTATACGGGTTCTTCATGATTTCAGAATCAACTTGATGGTAATTATTTTTTTGTTTGCTTTATTCCTGTCCTAGGATAGCATTTGTATCCAGTAACTTACTTCTAACAAAATGAAACACAAACTCTACTGCCATCAAGTCTACTTCTATTCATAGCAACCCGGTACAGAGTTTCTGAGACCGTAAATCTTACAAGAGCTGACCACCCAATATTACTCCCAGGGAGCTATTGGTGTGCTGAAATCACCAACCCAGCAGTCAGCAGCCTTCAAACAAATAGAATGCAGTAAAATTATAGTATATCACAATCAAGATTAGGTTTTGCAAAATTATGGCTTCATTTTAAATATTGTTGCTAGTTCATTCTAAGGAAAGCTAAGTAACTTCTAGGCAGTCTCTAACAGGCAACAAGAAACTGATGTCCATAGTAGGATGGGCTGTAAGAAACTGAGCCCTGCTGACACGCATATCAGAGAGTCCTTGAGATAAATACGACTCGGGTCACCACACTGATGCAAGCCCGACTGAGACTCTAAACTGAGAACCCATCTATACCACTTAAGAGTAATAGACAAACAACAAAACCTCCTATTTGTTATGTGATACTGAATATTTCATTGTTTTCGTCTGCCAAAAGAAAATCATTACATTAGCCTAGTATGGGGTTACAATGATTTTCTAACTATTTTTATTTATTTAATTATAATCTTAGAAAATAAATGATCAAGTACTCTCTAATTTCACCTAACTATTAACATAAAGTGAACACAGTGGTAAAACTCTGCTGGTCGTTATTGATTATTCTCCTGCCATCATGAAGTAGGTTTATCTAGAAATAATAATTAAATATAACCGCCGAAAAACAAAGGCCGTGCTTGGTCATAGCTATACTTACTCAGTTCGCGTGGAGTTCTTTTTAGAATGTACTATTGTTTTTAATCTAATCATTTTTGGAGTCTAATGTCTTGTCTACTTTGTCCAAATTACTTCTTTATGTACTCAACAGTTCCTTTAAAATGACACAAATTTCCACTCCAAATGCCCTCTTTCGATGATGCTCCCCTGACTATTTGCATGCCTTAATCTGACAAATACTTCCCTAACTTGTGCCCCATGGGACATTAAGCCTCTGTCTTAGCTGCCTGGTTGTGCAGTACCAGCGTCTCTAAATTTGGTATTTGGTTAATAGCTCTATTACCTTTCATGCTGAGTCCAAAGCTTTGCTTCCCTCAATCTTTACTTTTGCCAACTGGAAAATTTTCTGTCATGTCAAGAAAGCCCACTGTGCAGTGTGCTCAGGGAATGGAGCCTCTCTTACTAACTGACAGCCCTTCAATACAGAAAAGAACCACAGAGAGATTCTGATACGTATAAGCTCACTGAAGAGAATAAGCTTTGTATTTCAAAATGTCACTGTTCTTAGAGGTCAGTGGGAGGGAGTAGCTATAATAAGGTAATTTCTAAAGGGACCCATACAGTAGTTCATTGTATAAATAATTGATTTGATAAGTTGAAATTATTTTGCCTAGACCTGAATGACCTTTCAGATGAATTGCTGGGTTTTCAGTACAAAAGCAGCCAGAGCTTATAGTCTGATGTCAAAGAAATACACATACAGTAGTATTCTATTAAAAGAAAGGGTATTTACATAGCATTTTTCCTTTAGGAAAAAACACCCCTGATGTGTTGTTTCCCTGTGTCAAGCAGAGGGTGGCTATCTTGGATTTTATGTGTATGTTCAAGGTCAAACAGTTACAGTGAGTTAGTTCAGCGTCATCACATATATGAATGTTTTAGAAAAAAGTCACAAAACGAAATTGAGAAAAAATAAAGCATAAATGTGATCACACCACCGGGAAGGATTTCCCTTCAACATTATTATTAGAATATTTTTTAAGAAAACGTGATCACACCACAGGGAAGGATTTCCCCTCAGCCTTATCATTAGAATATATTTGAAGAAAATTGTATTAGCATATAAATAAACATACTTGAAATTCTGCAGCATGATAGACTTCCTTATCTCTATCTCATCAAGATCCTAATCCTTTACTTTCTTATATCCTAGTCCTTATTATATTAACTAATATCTGCTTATATAGAATATATAGTCTCCTTTTCCTCTGAAATGTTACACAATGAAACATATTATGTACTTCCCTTGTATGCTTATTTCACCCATTTGTTTATTTTATATTGCAAAGCTATATAGACTTATTTTAAATATTATGCACACAAAAGAGATATAGTGAAACATTTCAATTATTCATTCCCAATTTCCTAAGCTCCATATCTTGTAATTACATTCTTCATGTGTAATCATTATCCGTAACTTTTACAATTTCATATCATTTTCTGAACTTGCAGTCCAGCACATATCCATAACCAGGAGTCCTCATGGAGCAGTGAGGTCAGCAGCGGGTCCCCTAGAGCAGTTCCATGGCTGGAAGGTGAAACGATCTATTTCTATAAAGACTTACTGCTTTGAACATGCTGTGGAGCAGTTATGTTCTGTCCTATATTGTCACTACGACTAAAAAGAAACAGCTCAGCATTTTGTGTTTATTTCTTTGTTTTGACCCAGTAGGCACAAAGGAACTACTAACTTGAAGGCTAACAGTTGGAATCCATCGAAGCATACTTGAAAAAACAGACAAAGTAAACTATGTTTAAAAGTTCTCAGTTTAAAAACAAATTGAATAGATTTAATGTGCAGGTATGAAGTAATCATGAATTGGAAAACAAATGAGAACTACAACACATGAATACTACAGACACACACACACACATATATTATAGTTAGTTATCATTTATTCAATTGTTGCAAAGTAATCAATTCAAACCCACCAGAGGTTCCACCTGAGACAGATGAGGTTGTTCCCCCTAAAGATTTAGGGTCCATGTGAGTTGGAATTTATGTGATAGCAATACATTGATTTTGGGTGGGAATATATATATATATATCATATATATCTGTTATTTAAAATGGTTATATATGGTTGTATAACATTATACAACCATATATAACCATTTAAAATAACAGATATAATTATAATTCTGTGTCTATTTCTAGATTAATTTAAACACATCTTATTATTGTTGCTGATCCACCACTGATCTGTCAATTAAATACACAATAGTGGCTTTTATGTTGCTGGGATGGTGCATTTTATTACTTCTTCCTTTCTGGATTTAAATAAACCTGCCCTCAAGTAATTTAGCCTTAGTTCTCTTGAGTCATTACTTCCCCTGAAAGAATTAACACTACCAAAAACTGGTCGGTTAGATTTTCATCCTGGAGAGCCTTGTATGTGGCTATGATGCTGGAAGCAATATCATTGGTTTCCAATTGCCAGCAGGGTAATCCCAAGGAAATATATTTCCCTGGAGCTTCCAGTCTAAGAACAAACTAAAAAGAGGGAATCAATTGTCCACTTCTAAGGAAGTAGCAGCTGAAAGTCATATGTATATTATAGAAGCATTGTCAGATGCTAAATGACTAATGAATGGAAACAGAACATAGAGATAATGCCAGAGGAAAGGCTTCTAAGGTCAGGAGCACTCAAAATATGACTGATGGGGAATCACTTTCCCAAAAGAAGGCTGACCATGATGGCATGAATGGAGTAGCGCCTCTGAGAGTAAAGCCTTCTGAACCTTTTTTTTTTTTTTTTGAGAAGAAGCAGCTGCAATCATCTAAAAATAAGAATTTGAAATGTACTAAGTATAAATATAAAAAATTTGAAGTCCTCAAAAATGGAATGGAATGCATAAATATTGATGTCCTAGTCATTAGTGAACTGTAATAGACTGGAATTAGCCATTTCGAACCAGAAAATTATATGGACCACTATGCTGGAAATGACACAACCATGAGGTATAATGTTGCTTTTATTGTCAAGGAAATCTTCAAGGAAATCAACTCAATGCAGATATGATTCAAATTTATGGACAAATTCAGGACAGAAGTCCCCCTCCCCCCAACCCCCCGGAACAGCAATGGGAGTAGTGATGCCATGTGGGTAGGAGGACAGTTGGGGGAGAAGCGGGAGAAAGAAGAAACTGATTACAAGGATCAATATATAATGCACACCCCACTGTCCTGCCACAGGGGGACAAACAACAGAAAAGTGGGTGAAGGGAGACAGTGCATAGTGTAAGATATGAAAACTATAATAATTTATCATTTCTCAAGGGTGGGAGGAGTGAGGGGAGGGAGGGGAAAAATGAGGAACTGATACCAAGGGCTCAAGTAGAAAGAAAATATTTGGAAAATGATGATGGCAACATATGTGCAAATGTGTTTCAGACAATTGATGTACGGATTGTTAGAAGAGTTGTAAGAGCCCCCAATAAAATGATTTATTGAAAACAAATAAAATTTTAAAAACAAAAAAATCAGAGACTTCAACCAATATTTTCAGTCAGATATTTACCAAATATACAATCAGGACGCACCGATAACTATTGCAATTGGAATGAAAAAGTTGGAAATGAAAAGGAGAGAGCAGTAGTTGGAAAATGTAGCTCTGATGATAGAAAGGAAGCTGAAGTTCACATGATATAATTTTATAACACCAATAACTTACTCATATAAATACATTTCTAATAACACCAAAGGAAACATATACACCTGGACTTCTACAGATGGAATACACAGAAACCAAATTAAACACACGTGTGGAAGTAAACACTGAAAATTCACAATACCAGTAGCTAAAACGAGGTAAGGAACAGACTGTGGGAAAGCTCATCAATTGCTCATATGGAACTTCAGGCTAATGACAGAGAAAATTCAAACAAGCCAACAAGAGGCAAAATGTGTCTTTGAGTGTCTCCATCTGAATTTTGAGGCCATCTCGAGAACAGATTTGACTCATTAAACACTAATGACAGAAGACCTGATGAGCTGTGAGAGGACATCAAGAACATCACTCATGAAGGAAGCAAAGGTCATTACAAAGAAAAGAAAGATAAGGTCAGTGTGGCTGTCAGAAGAAACTCTGAAACTTGCCCCGAAGTGTAGAGAAGCTAAGGGAAATGGAAGAAATAACGAAGGCAAAGAGCTGAACAGAACGTTTCAAGGATAACACTATAAGACAAAGTAAAATATTAAAATGAATTGTTCACAGCCCCCAGAATCAGAAAAACAAAAAGTAAGAACACACTCAGAATAGCTTACTCTGATTGAATTTTTAAAAATTCAACCCTTGAGTTGAAATATTGAAAGGTCCTAGGGGCAAAATATTGAATGTGGCAGGAATCATCCAAAGGAGATGAAAGAATTCAGTCTCTGAACCAAAAAGAATTAGGATATTGCACAATTTCAAGAGGTAGCATATCAGCAAGAATCGATGGCATCAAAGAGAGAAGTTCAAACTGCACTGAAATCATTAGCTAAAAACAGTGCTCCAGGAATTGATGGAATGACCATTGAAATGTTTCCAAAGTTGATGAAGTGCTGGAAGAATTCACTGGTCTAGGCCAGGAAATTTGGAAGACAGCTCTGTGGCCAAGACTTCAAGGAAGCATATTTGTAACTGTTTCAAAGCAAACCTAACATTGTAGAAAAGTATCCTTAATATCACATGCAAGTAAAATTATGCTGCAGATCACCCAGCAACAGTTGAAGCAGTATATTAACAGGGAGCTTGGTTCACAAGAGGACATGGAACAAGTGATAGCATTGTTGATGTCAGATGGATCTTGGCTCAAAACAGACTATCATAAAGTTATTTACTCATGTTTTACTGAATCATGACAAACTTTGGGTAACCTTGGGAAGAATGGGGATTCCAGAATACATCATAATACTCAGGCGGCACATGTACACGAATAAAGAGGCCTTGTGTGTAAACAGAGCTAGAGAATACAGCATCATTTAAAATCAGGAAAGGTGTGTCAGGGTTCTCTTCTCTCACCACATTTACTTAATCTGTAGGCTCAGCACATCATCAGAGAATCTGGATTCTATGGAGAAGAATGCAGAGTCAGGGTTTTAGGAAGGTTTGTTTGCTGTGATATGCAGATAGCACAACCTTGCTTGCTGAAAGTTAGAGGGACTTTCAGCATTGCTGATGAAGATTAAAGATTGCCACCTTCAGTACTGATTGCAACTCAATGTAAAGAAGACCACATTTTTCACAACTGGACCAACAGGTACCATAATGAGAAATGGAGAAAAGTTTGATGTTGTAACGAGTTTGTCTTGTTTGGAAACACAATCAATGCTGATGGAAGCAACAGTCAAGAGATCAAAATATGCTTTCCTTTGGGCAAATCTGTTGCACAGGACTTCTTTAGAATCTTGATGTGCAAGACTTTTACTGTGAGGACTAAGATGTTATTCAGTCAAGTCATGGTATTTCCATTTACCTTAGACTCATGTTCACACGCATGTTAAATCTTAAGTTGAACATTGCATAAGGGACCAAAGAAGAACTGATGAATTTGAATTGATAAAGAATACTGAAAGTACTATGAACTGCCAAAAGGACAAACAAATTTGTCTTGAAAGAAATATTACCCGAGTGCTTCTCAGATGTAAAGATGGAGAGACTCTGTCTTACAGACTTTGAATATGTTGCCAGGGGATACCCGTCCCTGTTGAAGGGCATCATGCTTGGGGAAGAAGAAGGGCAGAAAAGAAGAGGAAGTCTTCAACCAGATGCATTGACAAAGTAGTGGTAACAATGGACTCAAGTATAGGAACAATTTTGAGGATAGTGACCCATCTCTTTCTGTTGCGCTTTGGGTCTCTGTGAAAGAGAGCTGATCTGATGTCACCTAATGACAACACTGCCCACTCCACGGACTTGTTCTTAGGAAGAATATAAAGAAGCCACATTCTGCTTTATATAATCCATCATTTATTTGCTCAATATGCTAATTGAGTAGGTCTGATGAAAGGATGCAACCTTGGTGCACACTTTTCATGATTTTTAAACTGTGTAGTATTTCCTATTTCTGTTCAAATGACTACCATTTGGTCCATGTAGAGGTTCTACATGAGCACAATGAAGTTTTATGGTATTCTTATTTTTTTAAATGTTTTTTGTAGTTTATGGTACACACAGTGGAATGCCTTTGCATAGCTAATAAAACACTAGTAAACATGTTTCAGTTATTCCCTGTTTTGAGCCAAGTTTCATCTGCCATTAGTAATGATATGTCTTGTATCTGTACTCTTCTGCATCCAATTTGAATTTCTGGCAACTCCCTGCTGATGTACTGCTACAATCATCACTGAATTGCTTTCAGCATAAATTTAGTTGTATGTGATATTGATATTATTCTATAATTTTGCATTATATTTGGTCACCTTTCTTCAGAATGGGCACAAATATGGATCTCTTCATATTTAGTCCTGTGACTGGAAGAAAAATTTCAAATTTTCTTGATAGAAACAAGTGAGTGCTTCCCGTGATTTATCACCATATTGAAACATTTCAGTTGGTGTGCAATTATGGAGGGGTGACATTTCTTAATAAGCTTATTTTACCTATTTCTCTATAACTACAACCAAAAGTTGGGTGGGATATGGAAATAGGGCATGCGTTACACTAACAGAAGTCATTTATAAGTTTTTATAATGATGAGCTTCCATTGATGCTGAAGCAAGGGAAGAGAGATCTCAGAAGCATTAGAAGAGCATTTTCCAGATCTCTACCTGAAGTGGTGGGGCCAAGACCAGAGGGCACCAGAGACTGTGAGGAGGAAACTATGGTAAAAGGCAAGAGGAGCAGTGCTGAGACTATGAGACTGTGAGCCAAAGTAATGGACTGGCTTCCTGTCCCACTAAGGCAAAGGCTAAGGAGCCACGTTTGAGAGGCTGGGGACAGTAGAAGACTTTGGTGCTATCTGAGGAGACATGCATCTGCCAAGCAATGAATGCAACATTACTGCTTACTGATCCTTATTTGTGATAATCTAGTAAATTTCCTAATAAACTGCCATAATTGTGTGTATTGTATGTAAGTTCCATGTGGCCTTTGCAATGCATTATCACAGAAGAATATCATGGTAGAAATTCATAAAAAGAACGATGGAGCAGGTAAGCATGCCTGACCTCAGTCTCTTGGCATTAGAAAAGCCAGAGGAGATCGGGTATGACGTTCCATGATTTTTACTCCATCAGTAAATCCTGGAGGTGTGTTTGTTACTATTGTCTTCAGAGAAACCTATACTCTTTCCCTTTGCAACAGTGGTTCTTGATCATAGGATTAACCTGTTGAAATGATTGAATGTTGAATTGAATGTTTTCAGTACTGTCACTGTGTTTTCCTCCATCTTTTTTGGAAGCTTTATGCATGATTCAATAGTTTGCTCATAGAATCCTTCAATATCACAGCTCAAAGCCTGATTTTTTTTTCTTCAGTTCTTTCAGCTTGAGACTTCGTTCTTCCTTTTTGGATCTCTAATTCTATGTCTTTGTATATTGCATTATAAGACTTTATCATGTCTTCTCAAGCTGCCCTTTTAAGTTCCGTTCTTTTACTTCATCATTTCTTCCATTTTTCTGTAGCTTCTGTACACGCAAACGGACATTTCACAGTGTTATCTGACACCTTCTTCAGAATTGTCTTAAATTTATGTCACTTTTTTGCCACTGTATTGTTACAATCTTTTTAATTTTATCTTATTTCTTCTATTACCATTTAAATAATAGTTTTATTGTAAATTTGGTGGAGGTTTAATTGTCAGATCATCAACAATATATTGAACAGTATAAACTACTAATCAACCCCCCAATCATTTGTTTGCCTTTCACCAGTTCTTATATTTCTCTTCTACCTCTTGTGTACTACTAACTTACATTATCATCAGCAAAAGTTTATATGCATGTGATATTAATAATATTGTTTAATCATTTATGTGGTTATTTATTTTGTCTTATTTTGAGGGAGACACCTTTCCTTCAAGTGGACACAAATATGAAGCTTTTCCGCTTGGATATGCCAGAAGATAGTTTACTGGGATAGGCCAAGAAGCACTTCTAGCAGTGCATCAGTTTGTTGACACATATCAATAGTTAATTCATTAATGACTAGAGTTATGTCTTCTACCAATACTAGTGAAGCTCTTATTTCTCACTTCCATATCTATCATCAGTGTTTGATCATATGCTACCAGATAAAAAGGTTAAAGGTCAATCAATTTTTCTGGTACAGTGACTGCATATACCTTCCATCTTAACTTAAAGTGATCTGCATGTTTGAAATTTTTGTCTATGGAATCCTTTAGTAAAAAAAAAAAAGAATCCTTTAGTATTAAAACTTGAAGATTTTTTTCTTTTCCCTTCTTTTTCTTTCTTCAGTTTCTGTTTAGCTTGAGAAATGTCAAGCATATTCTTCCATTTTGGATTTCTAACTCTAGAGCTTTGCATATTCATTACAGTATTTTTCCTTCTTAAAATGTCCTTTCACATATTTTCTTTGGCTCTTGGGTGTTAACTATGGAAGATTCTCTCTTGTCAATTTTTATCTTCATAATTAAAGTTTATTAATGTATCTCAAGAGAACTCTACCATGAGTTATAAAAAGGGAATGCATCCTTGACAAATAATTATTATCATGTGTCTCAGTGATGTTGAGTATGATTTAGCCAATCACAATCTATATGTGCTGTTGTTGATATTCACTAACTTCAAATCACTTCCAACTCATAGATCCCTATGTAAAACCTTCTGAAACACCATCTGGTCCTGAGCCATCCTCACAGTTGTCTTATATTTGAGCCCATTGTTTCAGCAACTTGTCAATCCATCTTATTGAGAAGTTTCCTCTTTTTCTGACCCTCTAGTTTACTAAGCATGATGTCCTTCTCTAGGAGCTGATTTCCCCTGATAACCTGTCCCATGTATTTGATACAAAGTCTGGACAATCTTACATCGTAGGTGAATTCTGGCTGCACTTTTCCTAAGAGAGATTTGTTTGTTATTCTGGCAGTCCATAGTACTTTCAGTATTCTTCATCAACAGCATAAATCAAATGCATAGATTCTTGTGTGCTCATTCTTCTACAAAATCCATCTTCCCATACCTATGAGGCATAGGGTGGGCAAGGGGCACAACAAAGGATAGTCCTGAAAGTGACATCCTTGCTTTTCAACATGTGTTCTCAAGCAGAAGCACACAATGCAATGTATCCTTTGATCTCTTGACTGTTGTTTCTATGATCATTACTTGTGTATCCAGGCAAGATGAAATCTTTGGAAATGTCAATCTCTTCTCCATTTATCACCATGTTACCTATTCGTTCAGTCATGAGGATTTTGGTCTTCTTTACATTGAATTTTAATCCATTCTGAAAACTGCAATCCTTCATCTTTATCAGCAAGTGCTTCAAACATTCCTCTCGTTCAGCAGGTAAGATCTTGTCATCTGCACATTACAGGTTGTTAATAAGTCTTCCTCCAATCCTGATGCCCTTCATCTTTATATAATCAAGCTTGTATGATAATTTTCTCAGCATACAGAATGAATACGTGTGGTAAGATGATATAACCCTTACTTGATGTTAAACCATGCAAGTATCCCTTATTTTTTCTCCCAGATGTCCATACATAGGACCCACAGGCACATAATTAGGTATTCTGGAATTTTTATTCTTCTTAAGATTATACATAGTTTGTTAATGCTCCACCCAGTTTAATGAATGTCTTTGCATAGTCAGAAAACCTAAGTAAATATGTTACTGGTATTCTCTGTTTTTAGCCAAGATCCATCTGATATCAGAAAGTATTTCCCTTGTTCTATTTCTTCCTCTAAATCTGGTCTAAATGTCTGAAGGTTTGCTCTCAATGTACTTTGGTAAAATTTTACTACCCTGTGACATTAATATTACTATATAATTTGTGTATTCCTTTGTTGGGCATTTCTTTGGAATGGGTACATATACAGATCTCTTCCAACAAGTTGACCAAGCAGCTGTCTTCCATTTTTTTGAAAGAGAGGAGTGAGTGCTTGCAGTGATTAATCAACTTGCTGAAACATTTAAATAGGATATCATCACTCCAGGAGCTTTTATTTTAGCTAATGCCTTTCTGTAGCTTGATTTTGATTCCCTCAGTACCATTGGTACTTGATTAAATAATACATCTTGAAATGATTGAATGTCCACTCATTCTGAGTGTGAAGCTTCTCTTAATGTTTTTCCATTGATATAGTTAGTTTATTGTGGCAGCCTGGCTGATAAACACATGTGGTGTTAATTGAAGGGTGGAGAGATAAATGGCTCAGTGAGACTTGCCTTTCTAGTTCTCTGGTCTCTTTCTTTCTGATGGTTGGACCAGGGTGCAGCTACCTTAGCCAGTTCCTTGCTTCAGCTGGCAAGGGTAACTTCCTGCAAGAAATCCCTGAGGAGAAGCCACATGGACCTACCCTAATGCAGCCCTGGTACTGGAGCAGCCATGCGCAGACCCCTGCCAGCACTGAGATGCTTACACATTGACTGATTCGGCTTTCTTCCTGCAGTTGGCATCATTGAGTGTGTTTTGTGAGATCGAGGAGGACTTTGCGGATTGGTGTCTGACAATTGGGTTAATGTTGGACTTGTGGGCTTGGGCAGAACTGGGTTGGGGTGTCTTCTTGATGTGGACTAAACCTTTGTATAAAACTCTCCCTTATACATGAGTTTCTGTGGATTTGTTTCTCTAATGTACCCAGAGTAATACATCCATGCTTTAATAAAATTCTTGAAATGTTCCACAAACACCATGTGAGCCTATTTTTAAAAACGACAATAAAACATTACCATCAGGAAAATTCAGAGTCATACTGATCTTGCATATGGTTTTTGAAACTGTAAATATTTCCAAAGCAGATAGTCCTATTTTTCTCTCCCCCCAAAAAAGTGCTAGACGGTTGCAAACTGTCAGCTTTGATGTTAGTGGCCAAAACCATAAGCCGTAGCACCAACAGAGCTCTTCTGACTCACTTTACACTGGTTTATTTTATACTCTCATTATAAGCACCTGTTC
>NW_022103911.1:10186615-10188248 GCF_000313985.2 Echinops telfairi
GTCTTTTGGATATAGGAAGGCCCATAGTGAGGCCATCAAATAAGAAACCCACCACATGTCACCTAATTAGCACCAACAATCAGATGTTTTAGAGAGATTCATGATGAATAACAATCACAATTTTGCATATGAGATAAATATAAATACATGGGAAATTCCAAATATTTAGAACTTAAAGTCTAGAAACTAGGAAAAAAATGGGATATTTCTTTATAAAGGACCAGATTTATGTCATCATGAGGGACCAGTCCCTGAAGAATGATATCATATTTGTTAAAACTAAAGGTTAGCCCCCACATAAACCCTCCACCAGATGGATTTACATATAGGATGCAACAATGAGTTCCAACATAGCAACAACACTGTGATGATGGTACAAGACTGAGCAATGTTTTTGTTATACATTAGAATTAAGCCATCTGCTATCTACAGCAGACACTTCTCAAGATTACAGACAAAAATAGGCTGAGAATCAAAGGCTGGAAGAAAAAGATACCAAGCAAATGGCAAATCAAAAAAAGCAGGGTTTGCAATTCTAATCACTGACAAAATTGATCTCAGGGTGCAAGCTAGAACAAGATATAAGGAGAGGCACTGTGTAATGCTCAAGGGAACAGTTAACCAAGAACCAGTTAACATAATAAATATATAGGCGTCCAGCGAGAGACCCACAAAATTTCTCAAACACTCTTAAACATGAAAAAAGAAATTACAGGCTCAACAATTATAGTAGTGATTTTAATACACCACTCTCCAAGAAAGATATATCACTGGGAAAGAAGATTAACAAGGAGGCTACAGATTTAAACATTATGATTAGATGACTTGACCTGATATTTTCAGAGTTCTCTACCCAAATGCAAAAATATTCACATTCTTTTCAAGCCCACATGGCACATACTTGAAGATAGACCACATACTGGGATACAAGTTGATTCTACGTAATTTCAAGCACATAGAGATTGTACAGACTTCTCTCACTGACCACTATGCCATAAGGCTGGAAATCAACTAAATGGCGATGAAGAAAACAAGGGAAAACAAATGGAAGATGAATAACCCTCTATTGTAAAAGGATAAGAGATGACATCAGGAAGTTTCTAGAAACCAAGGAGAATGAGAATATAATGTACCAAAACCCTTGGGACACAGCAAAGGCAGTTATGAGAGGCAGATAACAATACGTGCACACATGAAAAAGGAAGAGACTTATGATTGACACAAAATTTACATCAATTATAGCAGAATCAACAGTACAATCCTACTAAGAGCAAAAGAAAGGAAATAATCAAAATAAGGGTTGAGATTGATGTGAGGGAAAAAAAGAAAACTATGGAAAAAAATAATGTAGCTAAAAGTTGATCCTTTGAAAGGATTAACAGATTAAACAGACCACTGGCAAACCTAGCCAAAGAAAGAAAGGAAGAAATTTCAATAGCAAAGATGAGGGATGAAAGAGGAGACATTACAACGGACCCTAATGAAATTAAAAAGTATACTTACAAAGTACTATGAAGGCCTGTACTCCAATGACTTCAACAACTTTGAAGACATGCACAAATACTTGGAAAAATAATCCCTCCCTAGACTATCCCAGATGGATGTCAAGAATCTCAACAGAGCCATATCAATA
>NW_022103911.1:10189125-10190870 GCF_000313985.2 Echinops telfairi
GAACAAGACCAGGGAAGAGGGGATCAAAAAGGTCCCCTTCACCATACCCAAGCATAAATTGAAATATCTAGGGATATATCTAATTGGGCTGCAGGCGGTGGGGTGGGGATTTGTATAAGGAAAACTACAGAACACTATTAAATGAAACCAAGGGTGACCTCAACAAATGAAAGTATATCCCATGTCTGTGCATCAGAAGATTGAATATAGTTAAGATGTCAGTTCTGCCCAACACACTCTATAAGTTCAAGCTATTGCGATACAAATGCCATCATCTTTTTTCAGAGAATTGGAAAAACTCACTAGCAACTTCACATGGAGAGGGGAAAAGCCCAGAATTAGCAGAGAACTCCTCAAGAAAAAGGACAGAGTGGGAAGGCTTGCTTTACCTGACTTTAGTACCTATCATACAGCCACAGGAGACAAAACAGAGTGGTATTGGTATAATGACAGGAACTCAGAGCAATGGAAAAGAACTGAAAACCCAGAAATAAAATGATCAGAATACAGACAACTTCGATAAGGGCCCAAAAAATATCACATGAGAAACAGATGTCCTCTTCAACAAGTGGTGCTGGAAAAAATGGATATCTTCTTGCAGAAAAATGAAGCAAGATCTTACCTCACTCCATACACAATAATTTATTCAAGGTGGATCACAGACCTTGAAGTAAAACCCAAAATATTAAGGCCATTAATGAGGGATTTGGAACAAACATGAGAACATTGGCACAGGGAATACAAAGGCTATCAGAAATAGGGAAGGACACAAATACAGATGAGGCACAAATTAACAAGTGGGATATACTGAAGATAAAACACCTGTGTACATGGAAAGAATTCACGAAGAGACTTAATGAGAGAGCCCACGGACTGGGGAAACAGCTTTAGCAATGACACATCAGACAAAGGCCTTATTACTAAAATCTACAATACTCTGCTAGCTTCCACAAAGAAAAAAACTAATTGCAACTGAAAAGGTGGGAAAAGGACCTGAACAGAAGTTTCACAGGGGCAGAAATCCGAATGACCAATAAACATATGAGAAAATGTTCCCGATATTTAGACATAAGAGAATTGCAAATTAAAAAACAATGAGATATTACTTAACACCATCAAAGGTAATCCAATTCAAAAAGTCAGAAAGTAACAAGTGTTAGAGGGGTTGTGGGGAGATAGGAACTCTCATCCACTGCTGGTGGACCTGTAGGTATGTACGTACAGCCACTATGGAAATTGATTAGGGCTATCTAAAACATGGAAATCAATCTACCATACGACCCAGCAATCCTTCTACTGGGAATTTACTCAGAAGAAGCAAGAAACAAACCATGGCCAGACAGCTGTGTTCTAATGTTCATCACAGCACTGTTCAAAATCACAAGTGATTTGCAAACAACCCAAATTTCTTCAACAGATGGAAATTAAAAATGGTGATACATACATACAATGGAGTACTACGCATCCCTAAAATGCAGTGATTAACACATGAAGCACATCGCTGCATGGAAAGAACTGGAGGAAATTATCTAAGCAAAGTTAGCCAAGCACAAAAAGACAAGTACAATATGAGTCCACTGAGGCAAGCTTTAAATAGCAAAAGGGGCATGGAGGAAAAGCAACTGTATACATACATTTCTGGGGTGTGGCCCAGTTACTATGGCAGGGGCCAGACCCAATTCAGGGATACATATGGCAGCCAATTGAAAAGGAGGGGAAAGAAAGAGAGAGAGAAAAAAGAAAAA
>NW_022103911.1:10192313-10194043 GCF_000313985.2 Echinops telfairi
TCAATGCAAGAACACTTTGTTCTAATAACCTGGCATTCTGTGATGTGCACCTTCCCGACATGATCGCTGAAGACAAAGTGGGTGCATAAGCAAATATGTGATGAAAGCTCATGGTGCCCAGCTATCAAAAGATAAAGCATCTGGAGTCTTAAAGGCTTGAAAATAAACAAGCAGCCATCTAGCTGAGAAGCAACAAAGTCCACATGGAGAAGTACACCTGCCTGTGTAATCATAAGGTGTCAATGGGATCAGGTATCAGGCATCAAAGTCCCAGAACAAAAAACAAATCATATCAATGTGAATGAGGGGGAGAGCGGTGTGGAGATCCAAAGCCCAACTGTAGCCAAGTGGGCATCCCTTTACAGAAAAGGTCACAGGAAGAGACAAGCCAGTCACAATGCAATATAGCACCGACGAAACATATAACTTTCCTTTAGTTCTTTAATGCTTCCTCCTCCCCCCTATCGTGACCCCAATTTTACCTTTCAAATCCAGCTATATCAGAGCATGTTCCCAGGTACAGATAAGAGCTGGAAACACAGGGAATCCAGGACAGATAAACCCCTCAGGAGCAATAATCAGAGTAGTGATACCAGGAGGGGAAGGGGAGGGTGGGAGGAGATGGCAGAACCTATAATAATGATCTACATATAACCTCCTCTCAGGGGGACGGATAAAAGAAAAGTTGGTGAACGGAGACATTGGTCTGTGTAAGACATGAAAAAAATGTTTTATAAATTATCAAGGGTTCATGAGTAAGGGAGCATGTTGGGGCGGGAAAAAAATGAGGAGCCAATACTATGGGCTCAAGCAGAAAGAAAATGTTTTGAAAATGATGATGGCAACAAATGTACAAATGTGCTTAACACAATGGATATATGTATGGATTGTGATAAGACCTGTATGATCCCCAATATAATGATTTAAAAAAATCAAGCAATCAATTTATAAAAATAAATGTCTAAATATTCTATTACCAGAATATTTAACATAATTGTTAAATACAAAAAGAACACAAGATATAAGATCAAAACTGAAAAATCACTTTTATATCTGTACTTGTATTTCTGTATATTTTCAAATTTAATAGTTATGTAAGCAACACAATTCAAATAACATAACTGCTAATACTAATACAAAATTTACAGAATGTTACAGATAAATTTAACAGAAGCTTGTAGTTAATATTGCTTAATTGTAAGTGCAAGGGTGTTGAAATGTCAAGTGTTTTGTTTAGCATATAAATTATACTGATATAGCGGTGCAACCATAACTACTATCCATTTCCATTTTATCCCCTTTAAAGGAATCTCACCAACTCCACCTTCTCACCCCCAAAGAAAAACACAACCAACAAAATCCCGGACCTCATTGCCATAGAATTCTGTCTGACTCAGTGTCTTTATAGGACAAAGTAGAACTGCTACATAGGGTTCCCAAAGTTGTAATCTCTATGGGCACAGGTTGTCACCTCCATTTTCTGTGAAGCAACTCATAATATATTGAATCTCCACAGCTCCACAAATAAATTCCTTGAACCCTAGTTAGCTATTTAATATCCCCAGCTATTTAATCTTTGGGGGTGGGAAGGTGGAGTTGGTGAGATTCCATTAAAGGGGATAAAATGGAAATGGATAGTAGTTACAGTTACACACTATATAAAGGTAATTTATATGCTAAACACTTGACATTTCAACACTCTTGCACATAAAATACTTACTCACATTTTA
>NW_022103911.1:10194666-10206614 GCF_000313985.2 Echinops telfairi
GATAGATAGATGATAGATAGATAGATAGATAGATAGATAGATAGATAGATAGATAGATTGACAGGGAACTGTCAGAAATTCAATCCAGATTCAGAAGATGTAGAGGATGTAGCATAAGAAATATTATCATTAACATCTGACATATTTTGGCTGAAAGCAAAGAATACCAAGAAGGAAGGTTACTTGTGTTTTATTAACTGTGCAAAGGCATTCCACTCTATGGGTAACAATAGATAATGATAACATTGAGAAGAATGGGACTTCCTTGTGTACACAAAACAAGAAGCAGTCTTAAGAACAGAACAAAGAAAAATATTACATGGACTGCAATCAGGAAACTATTTGCATCAGGGTTGTATCTCTACACCATAGTTATTGAATCTGGGTATTGAGTAAATAGCCCAATGAGATGGACTACATAAACAAGAACTAGGTATCAGGATTGGTAGAAGACTTATTAAATACCTGAACATGCAGATGACATTGCTTTGCTTACTGCTGATGAAAATCAAGCTGTAGTTTTCTGTTTGGATTGAAATTCAATGTAATGAAAACCAAAGTACTCACAACTAGACCAGTAAAAATGATAATAATAAATGGAGAAATAATTGAAGTTTTAAAGGATTTCATTTTGTTTGATTACACAATCAATCCTCATTGAACTCAAGAAAATAAATAACTTCATGGACTGGACAAATCTGATCCATAAGACTTCCTTAAAGTGAGGAAGAGTAAAGGGTAACTCTTAGAGGACTAAGGTGTACCTGATCTAAGCTATGGCATTTTTAATCAGCTCATATGAATATGAAAGTTGGACAGTGAACAAGAAAGACTACTGAAGAACTGATGTATTTGAATTATAATTAGCTAAGCATATTGAAATTATAATAGACTTCCAAATGAACAAGCACACTTGTCTTGAAAGAAATACACCCAAAACAATGATGGGAAAGCTTTATCTCATATACTTTGGACATGGTATCAGAAGAGATCATTCCCTGCAAAAGGACAGCATGGTTGGCAAAGTGGAGGGACAGCAAAAAAGAGGAAGACCTTCAATGAGCTGGATTGACATTGAAAGTTCAATAATAGTTTAAAACATGACTATTGTGAAGATGGTACAGGACTAGGTATAATTTTATTCTGAAATATATAAGTTCACTCTCCCTTGCAACTGTCACAATAGTAAACTGTCATAACTGTAAAAACAAGAAACATATTTAACAAATAAGCCTAGCATCGTTGATATTTCTTTCTTACTAGGAACAAGAAGCATAGGGTTATTCAAGAGAAGAACCAGGATGACATTTTGTGGAATGGAGAGGTGTTTAAAATCTGTATGGATTAAGTTATAACATTGTGCTGGGGAATTGATATAACTTGGGGTCAGACAGTACATCACTACTGTTGGCCTTTCCATTTAAAGTCCAATAGTTCTTGTGATTCTTCAACATTGGAATTGAGAAAAAGACTGGCCAAATCAGGAGACCCAGATCAGGTTATTGCTGTTAGATGCCATCAAGCCAGTTCTGATTCATAGCAACTTTACATAAAATAGAATGAAACACCAACAGTCCTATGCCATTCTTATAAGTATTCTTGTGTTTGAGCACATTGTTGCAGCCACCACGTCAATCCATCTTAACAGGGACCTTCCTCCTTTATTTTGCCCCTACACTTTATCAAGCATTATATCTCTCCTCAGGGAGTGGTGTCTCCTGATAATGTGTCCAAAGTGATGCGAATGGAGTAAAGCATGGCAAAATATTCAGGATATTCATTTAATGATGGGGCATGGCTCAAAATGAGAAGAAATAACCAAAATCATCAATTAATAATTTGAACTAGGAATGTATGAATTATGCTGTAAAGAATAGAATGGAAGGCATAAAAATCAACATTCTAGATATTAATGAGCTGAAATGGCCATTTTTAATCAGAAAATCATATGGTATACTATCCTGGGAATGAAACAATCAAGAATTATGGCATTTTATTCATGCAATGGCATTGCAGTCAAAGAGGACAATTCAAGATCTATCTTGATGAGCAATGCTGTGGAGGGTAGAATTCTGTATTTACACATTCAAGAAAATCCAATCAGTCCAAATATTAAAATTTATGAACCAACCACCAAATTTTATGAAGATCTCCAGTCTGGGATTGATCAACTGTGAGATCAAGACGTAGAGATAATTATTGGCTTTTGGGAGGCAAGAGGTAGGAACAAATAGGGAGGAACAGCAGTTAGAGAAAATATACACTGCACGGCAGAAACAAGGTCAGAGGATCACATGATAGAACTTTGAAAACCAATGACTTCTTCACAGAAAGCACCTTTTCTCAACAATACACACGGCCACTATACACATGGACTTCTCCAGATAGAATAGACAGAAATTCAATTGACTACATCTGTGTGAAGAAATGATTAATAACCTCACTTTAATATTTAAAACCTGGCCAAGAACTGACCATCTATTTCTCACATGTGAGTTCAAGTTAAAGCAGAATAAATTTAAATCAAGTCCATAGGAACCGAAATATCACCTTGAGCATATCTTACCTGATTTTAGAGAACATCTCAAGAACAGATTTCAGCATTTAACACTAATGACAGGAGACTTGAGGAGCTCGGGATGACGTACAGAACATAGTACACGAACAAAGCAAAGGTCATTAAAAAGACAGGAAAGAAAGACAAAAATCAAAATCCTGTCAAAAGAGACTCTAAGACCTGCTTTTAATTTTAGAATAGAAAAGACAGATAGAAGAAATAATGAAGTCAACGAGCTGAATGGAAAATCTCCATGGACAGTTTGAAAAGACAAAAAAAATATAATGAAATGTGCAAAGACCCAGAGTTAGAAAATCATAGAGGAAGAACAAGCTCCACTTATCTTAATTTGAAAGAAGTCAGGAAAAAGTCCAGGGGTAGTATTGAACGATTCTATGGGGAAAATATTGAATGATGCTGGCAACATCAAATGAAAATGGAAAAAAAATACATAAGGTCACTGTACCAAAAATAACTACTGGATATTGTACCATTTCAAGAATGAGCATATGAGCAAGAACAATAGGTACTGATGAAAGATTTCAAGCAGCACTGAAAACATTATCTAAAAACAATGCTCCAGAAATTGATGCAATGCCAATAGAAATGTTTCAATAAGCTTATGAAGAACTAGAAACATTCACTCATCTATACCAGGAAATTTGGAACACAGGTACTTTGCCAACAAACTGGAAGAGATCCATATTTGTCCCTGTTCCAAAGAAAGGTGACCCATAAGAATGTTCAAACTATAAAATAACATCACTGATATTATATGCCAGTAAAATGTGTGTAAGATTATTTCACAGTTTTTGCAGCAGTACATTAACAATGAACTGCCAGAGGCTCAGGCTGGATTAAGAAGAGGGCTTGGAACAAATGATATCATTGCTGATATCCGATGAATCTTGGACGAAAGCTCAGAGTACCAGAAAGATGTTTACTTATGCTTTATTGAATCTGCTCATGCATTTGAGTGTTGGACTGACCATAACAAACTATGGATAACCTTGAAAAGAATGAGGATCCAGAACACTACTTTGTGCTTATGCAGAACATGTACATGGATGAAGAGGCAGTTGTGGTATTGGCAAAGGGTATTAAAAGTACCATAGTGTGTCGATCATTATGATCGGTTCCCCCTTCTCCTCTCCTGCCCTCCCCCTTCTCCTTACCCTTCTGGCATCGTTATTCCCATTCCTTCTCCTGGGTTGTGTGTCGTGAGCAATTATCTCTTATCTACTCCTGTGTACATGCTCTGGTCTATTCCCCTGAATTGAGAGGCATCGCTGGGGTCATGGTAGTGGGAGGTAAGGAAGCCTTAAGGAACCAGAGGAATATTATGTGTTTCATCGTGCTTTACTACACCCTGGTTGACTCATCCCTTGCTTGTGACCCCTCCAGGGGGAAGAACAATGCGAACCATGGGGGAAGGTAGACAGCGATTGGTGTGAGAAATGAAAATAATAATAATTTATAATCTATCAAGGGGTCACGGGGGTGGGGGGTGGGAAAAAGAGGAGATGATACCAAGGGCTCAATAGAAAGTAATTTTCTAGAACAGAATTATGGCAACGTATGTACAAATATTCCTGACATGATTGATGTATGGATTGTAATAAGAATTGTAAGAGCCCTCAATAAATGATCCAAAAAAATATGGAAAGGGCAACATTTACCAAAGGGCAAAGTTCAGAGGGTTAGGAAAGAAGGGAGAACAGAAACAGGAAACAGAGAAAGCAGAGTGTGTGATGATGGTACTTTGAGAGGATTGCAGTGGATGAGTTAAAATAAAATACTTGCAAATTGTTAAATGCAAGACTAATTAGCTGCTCTATAAACCTTCATCTATATCACAGTAAAACAGTTAGGTTAAAAAAAAGTACCATAGTCTTCCAAAAGAACAATGAAATCTGTCCTGTAAGAAGAATAGCCAGAATGCCCCTTAGATGCAAGGATGGTGTGACTATGGATTAAGGTACTTTGGTCATTTTGTCAAGAGAGTCCAGTCCATGAAGAAGGACATGATGCTTGATAAAGTAGGGTGGCAAAGAAAAACAGAAGACCTTTGACCAGATGGATTGACACAATAGCTGCAACTGTAGGCTCAAATATGAAAATAAAGTTGTGTGGGTGCCACAGGACAGGGCAGTATGTTCTTCTGTTTTACATAGGGTTGCTATGAGTAGAAACAGACTCAAGGGCACCTAACAAGAATTACAGTCATATAATACCACACACACCTGTCTTTGTTAATCAAGCGCTAGTAGATGGCCCCGGGGAATCCAATCAGCCCCTAATTAAGAAAATAAGTCTTCTTAATTCAATTATGGCATTCCCCACTATCAAATATGTCTACATAAAATGGCCATCAGAGTCTGTAAGGATCCTGGGGCTCCTTTCACAAATGTGCTCCTCATCACTTTGGTTGAAGATGTGTCTTCTGGGCAATCACTGTGTGGGTCTATCTCAGTAAATGTACTCCAGCATGCTCATGTCCTATACTGATTATGCTGACCAAATAGTAGAACTGTCCCAAACCCACAATCACTTAAAACCTCCCTTCTTTCCGATCCTTGTTATTTTGGTGGGGATATTTTATGATTGTATATTGTCACCTCACTCTATGGGTGAACAGGGACCTCTTTACTAAAAGAAACAGAATTATCAGTGCTTTTAAACAAATCAGGCTGGTGCACTAATTTATAAAACTTATCCTTACCATTTTGTTTATCTAGTACCAGATATCTTAGCCTGGTTTCTCTAGAGATGTAAAGTGAGTGAAATTTATATATGTATATATACATATATATCAAAGTTTATGTCAAGAAATTAAGAAGAGGTGAGCAAATTCCAAGACCACGGGTCAGATGGCAGGCTGGAACCCTCTGAACTCACAGTAGTTCTGGAGCTGACGAAATCAGGGGTGACACTTCAGATGGCGGCGTTCTGGCTGCAGAAGTAAAATGTCTAAGGCCAGCTGTCAATATGAAAGTTCTGACATGCCCAGAATCCGCTGACAATACCAAAGAGCACTGGCTCAGGTCTGTGGAACCAGAGGTCAGATGACTGGCTAGATATAGCTTCTGACCCAGAGCTAGGAGTGGGGGGAGGGGTACATGGCAAACTTCTCCACAATGTCCACTTACACTGGAAACAGGCTGAACACCTGAGCAGGTCACATCATGGAAAATCACTTACTATGTCTTACATGCCAAATGTACAACTCTTTGTCGAAAACTGTAAAAAGGGCATTTAAGACCTTTGTTGGCTAAGGTGCTTCTGACGAAGTCATGGTATTTTCAAATTGCCTCATATACATTGGAAAATTGGACATAGAATAAGGATTTAAGAAAAATCTGTGCATTTGAATTATGGTGCTGACAAAGAATACTGAATACATCATGAATACATACAGAAGGGCAAGTATATATATGTATAAATGCATACATATGTATGTATATATACATATATGTGTGTGTGTGTGCTAGAGAGAGATAAAGAGTGAGAAAAAAAGCTAGAAAGCTAGAATTCTCCTCATACGCTAGAATGGTGAGATTTCCTCTTCTATAAATTGAACATGTAATCAGGAGCCACCAGTTGCTGAAGAAGGACCACATGCTTAGAAAAGTGGAGGTGCAGCAAACAAAGGAAGACCTTCAGTAAGATGTATGGACACAGTAACAGAGTGCGTGCAACAGTTGACTCAAACCAAAAAAAAAGACAAGGTTGGTGCAGACTTGGGCAGCAATTCCTTCTGTTATTCATAGGGGTCGCCATAAGACCCAACTTATCTGACAGCACCTAACCATGCAGCAATGATGAAACCACTTTAGAAACCACAAAATTGTCCAGCAAAATTGACACAAGCCTTAACTATTAGAGTTTCCAAAATATATGCTTCTATGCAACAGTTCTTAAAAGATTTTCAAAAATGTCCAAAGTTGGAAATGGGCAAATAACTATTTGGAGGCAAATGGGCAAGAAAAAAAAGAGAGAGAGAAAGAGATTCTGATACGTTCATCCAATAACATACTACTCAATAATTAAAAAGAATAAATTATTCATATACTTGGGGTATTAAAGCATATTTATATATCCCTACTATCATTAGAGTTCATACATGCTGAGGGTCATTGCAAACAAAAATGTGTTTAAACGTGTCTCTTTGTTCAATGGACGGCTTCTGGCAAGTCCCTGCAGTAATACACTTGTTCCTTAGTTGCCTTTGTTTTGTCAAGTTCAGGCAAAATAGTGCTTGCTGAGAGGATACACAGTATCAGTTACATTCAAGTCCGTGAAGTCAGCTTGAAGTTCATTGTGGCTGATTGTGGAGGGTTTCCAAAGGGGTAATCTTGATATATTTTTTAGAGGAAATAGTGTGATCATAAAAACTGATTATGAATTTATTTTTAGGAAAATTGAAAGCATTATTTTTGAGAAAATGGCCAGGAAAGTTGTTTAGAGGAAAACTTTTCAACCATGACAAATGCACCTGGTCATTTCTTCTAGGGTAGGATGGGCTGTCCTAAGAGAATTTCATTGGAAAACCTAATTGTATTCAGCATCCAGCTTTGATCTTGTCCCTTCAGACTCCTGTTTGTTCCCCAAACTCAAACAACATTGAAAAGGGTTTCTCAAGTATGACAAAACTGATCTTTTGACATAGTATAAATTAGATTACCTAATGTTGTAGGGAATGATTGGAGAGATAAAAATACTACCTTCAGATGTGTATTGACATCGATGGAAGATATGCTGTGAAATAGCAGCTTCATATTTTGATTTACAGCACATTTTCTGTATTTTATAGCAATATTTCTACCTTACTCTTGTAAGTAGCAACATTCATGTGACTGAAAATTGTTATATTGAAAGTAAGTAACGAAGCTAGAAACCACAGAGCGATGTGAAAGTCAAAACACATCTACAGTGACTAGAAGCAGACCCATCTTCTCCATGGCAAACAGTGTAGGAGATGTCACCAACAGGAAATCCTCAGGGAGATGGAAATCATCTACATATCTATTAGGGTGGTGGTCACAGTGGTTCACAAGAGTAAAATCTCTAAGTTGTGATGGAGTTTACACTACCTGAATAGTTGTTGATTCCACTATGTACAAAACACTTCCTGGTGCTGCACAATCCTCACACCCATTGGTATGCTTGAGCCTACTGTTGCAGACACTGGGAGAGACCAACTTATTGGACATTGTTCTCTTTTTTCCAGCCGTCTACTTTTCCAAGCATTATGCCCTTCTTCGGGGACTGGACCCTTCTGATAACGGGTCAAAAATATGTAAGCTGAAGCCTCTTAATCTTAGCTGTCAAGAAGCATACTAACTGTGCTTCTTCCAAGTTAGATTTGCATTTTATTCTGACAGGTAATCGTGTATAAGTGTATTTGGTCACTTCCAGAATTCAAAAACATCAATTCCTCTTCAGGCTTCCTTAGCCCTTGTCCATCGTCTTCCACGTGCATACTTGTCTTCATTGGACATGATGACTTGGGTGAGATGCGCCTCAATCCTCAAAGTGACATTCTTGCTCTCTAAAACTTTAAAGAGATCTTTTACACCATGTTTTCCTAATACAATATGTCTTCTGATTTCTTAATCCACATTGAAGGCAAAATCTTGTATCTTTACCAGCAAGTGCTTCAAGACCTCCTCATTTTTAGTAAGCAAGGTTGTGTCATCTGCATATATTACTAGGTTGTTAATAAGCCTTCTTCCAAACTTTATGCTTTATTACTCTTCATATAATCCAGCTTCTCAGATTATTTACTTAGCATGGGGATTGAATAAGAATGGGGAAATAATACAACCCTGTGGGGCAAATGTCCTGATTTTAAACCCTTGTTTAAACCCTTGTTGTATTCTAAAGACTACATATTGTTCCGTGTACAGGTTCCACATGAGCACAGTGAAATGTTCGGCAGTTTTCATTCTTCTCAATGTTATCATTATTTTGATATGATGGCATCTCTCTCTAGATATGCATAATTCAACTTCTGTAGATATGGATAATTCTGATTTTTAGGAAATAAATGTCTCTATAAGACACAGATATTGCATCAATTGAAATTTATACTTACTATATATTTTTCCATCCTATGAAAACAATATTCTAGATTAGTTATACGCAATTTTTAATTACGCTTACATTTAAAATAACATTGTTCATTATTTTAAATTTTCTTTCTCTTGATACTTTAAGTGTGTTTCTGTTTGTCAACCTATTTGTTGACTCAATCTTTTAAATATTAAATGAGAAGAAGCTCTGGTGGCATTGTCTGATAAGTGTTGGACTTCAAACTGCAAGCTTGGCTTTTCAAAACCACCAGTCACTCAGTGGAGGCAAGACGAGGCTATCTGCCTACATTCTTGTACATTCTATATGAAGCCATTTGGAGTTGGAACTGATTCAATGGCAATATGTTTGCCCTGGGAAATCTTAAAAGTAATCTAAACTCAACAAGTGGTGCCAGGAATCTCTATAGCACAGCCCTTTAAAAATAATTGTGCTCATTTTAAATTTTTTTCTTAAGTCGGTTCTACTAATGGAAGTGATTGAGTAATAAGCATAAATAAGATGATTCACAAATGAAAACAATTTGAGAAAACAGTATTTTTTTTATAAAAACATACTATGACATTTCAGTGAATAATGAGAATAGTAAGCAAGCTTTCTGATTTGCCAAGGTGGCTGTTTATGATGTAATTGAGACACTCAATAGAATAGAACATTGCTCAAAACTAATGCTCTAGTTTTTATATAACTGATAATATTATACAGTAGCACTTATTGAAAATAAATATCACTCCCAAACCAAGGTGATTTTCAGTGCTTGGAATAGCACTCTTTTTTATAGATACAATATTTATAATAAAAGAATACTATGGTGAAAGATAATATCCTGTTTGAAGCAGGTGGTTAAGGAGGAAATAAATTACTGACAGATTTCTAATTATGATACACTTTTAGTTTTTCATGATAAACAACAGATGTGTGTTTACAAAAATACATTATAGTAGAATCAGGTCAATAGAGTCTAAATGAAAAAGGCTTAATTTATCTGTACTCCCATTTGAATTCAAGGGAATGGCCTATTTAGAAGAGTTCTCATTTAATGTTACATGAGTTAAAAGGAGATTTATTTAAATATTTCAATGAATGCATTTTTCATTAATTGAATAAAATTGAAGATAATTTCATAGTGAAATAAACGTGGAAGAAAGTGATAAATCAAGACAACATATTAGAGTGGGGGGAAAAGAGAATATTTCAGAAAACAGTACAAATATGAGTAGTCTATTAAATCACTTTATTTGCTAAATAGTAATGGAATCAGCTCAATGACATTGGCTTTGGGTTTGCAATTAGTGTATGGGAATTTTTTTACTTAGCACTCTATTTTTCCTTAAAAACTAGTAATATTAACATTTATTACATATCATCATTCATTTTTCTGAGTTTTAAAGTTTTGAGAAAAATATAATTAACATTTATTTTAAGTGCAAATACTATTGATCAAGAGTTTATTTTCAATATGTAAATTGGCAAAATTAAAATGATGTATTTAGAGCTCTAAGTTGTATTAAACTCTTTCTTCCACTTATTAGTTGCAAAAACACAGGTTTGATTTAGTATTAGAATCCATAGTGTGCCATGTAAAATAATCAATATGTAAAATTATCACTGACTTTAACTTCTTATATAGTATTATGTATGTACTGTGTATTTTAAAAAACTACATTGATGCTATCAAAATATATATTTTACCAAACTGCATTTAATGTAATACAAACATATTAACTGAATTTTATTGCTCAGTTGAGGAAACCTGGTAGCACAGTGGTTACCTGTTTGGGTGCTAACTGCAGTCAACATTTCGAAACCATCAGCCACTCCCATATGATGGGACTTTCTACTCCCTTAAAGAGTTACAATCTTGGAAACCCACAGGGCAATTCTACCATGTTCTATAGGATTTCAATGAGTAGGCATAGACTCAGTGGCAGTGAATTTTGAGATTTAATATTTAATTAGTACAAGTTAGCATAGGTCTCATTCCGTGCACACATGCAATTGTTCTTTCTCCTTTACTCAATGCAGTATATTCTCTAATGTTTTCCTCTGATTTGAACTAGCCTATCATCCTACTGGAAATAGTAATATTAGCACTGTTAATTAGTTTTTAAAAAGGCCTATTTTTTGCCATCTAATAATTTTTATATGGCATTTATACCCATAAAATTACAGCCACACTATTGGATAGGGATGGTTGAAACAAAATTTAGATGCTTTACATGTTCAAAATATATTAGAAATACACTTGGATAATATTCCTAAAAAATTCATGAATGAGGTATGCTTTAATTTTTGTTGTTCCTCTCCATCTTACTACACACTTACTGGTTACTGACCTACAGTGTAATTTTAGTTATTTTATGTAAAAATGTAGTCAGAAAATCCCCGTTACTAAACGCAGTTAGCCTTAGGTACTTGGTGAATCCTCTATGAAAAATTTTGAACTCAGTACATTAGACAAAAGCAGACAGGTTGCATTCCAAAATCACCTAGAAGTGCCAGATAGGTCTCAAAGTCCTATCTATTTTTGCTGTTAGTGAAAGCTAAGCCCACCTATATAGTTAGTCAACAAAGACATCCTGAGACTGGCCTAAGGCTTAAAGAACCACATTGTTCTGTTTGCTTGCTCATTGTCAACAATTGTTTCCCATGGTTACCTGAAACCTAGGTCAATGTAAAATATCTGTACGTAACTTTCTAAAGTCTACCTTTCAAAGAAAATAGTATATAGTGTCCATGTATCCTGATTTCAAGCATGATGTCAATTAGACAGCCTATGTGCTATCCTGAGCCTCCTTACTGGTATTACATCCTAATAAAAACTTCTATTTCTGTATTCTTCAGGCTAATAATATTACTAGAGATAACAAAGCTACTAAATCACAGTGAATCTAGGAACACTATTTTATAATGCTCACAGATACTGTTAGGCAAGAAGTAAAGAGGACTCAATGGGAATTCCTTGTATCTATATGTATGGCAAATCTATCATGTCAAAATACAGCAGAGATACAATCCTCACAGGACAATATGTTGAAAGCCATATGCCATCTGAACAAAAACTAGGTTCATGCATAAAGAGAACAGCTCCAAATTATGTAATTCAGAGTTTACACAAGGGTTGCTGTTATACCTGTCCACCTTGCATCCAGGAAAAATAAATAAATAAAAATCAGCTTCATAAACAAATGCACTTTGGTGTGGAGGTGTTAATAACTATTTCCAGGGAGGAGAACTGGTTTAAGGCATCAAGTCTCCAACTCGATCTGGAGGTTTCTATATTTACAGACTCTTTGTA
>NW_022103911.1:10207549-10209317 GCF_000313985.2 Echinops telfairi
ACCATTGCATTACCTTTGTTCAGAAGGTCTGAGTGTTGAAGAAATAGAAAAGTGCCCAGCAACAGGACATACATTTGAAAAGAAGATAAAGCAGAGCAAGCTTAACCAGGACCATGGCTAGAAGGACACAAACTTTGTTTATGCCTGTTGCCTGGAGACTGCAATTATCTTCAAGTTTCATCACTAGAATGGCTGGTGCACAAGATAGAATCATTTGAAAATTGCGCTGCCTTGAAAGTCAACCAGAGCACTTGCACACAATTTCTCCATGTGTCTAGTATTTTATGGGATTGGGTTCACAAGTTCTGAGAATAAGCCATTCTGTAGAGGATTTGGCAAAAGAATCAAGTGAACTGGAAAAGTGCATGCTTGAATTCCATTGGTTGAAGATGTTACAGCCTGACAATACTTTAGGTAAGGACACAGCCTCATTTAGCAAAGAAGTTGAGATCTTGTTTTAAAATGAATATTTTCAGAGAGAGCATGTACAAAAGTTAAAACCGAGGAATAAGCAGGCATTCTAACCCACTGCTACTGAGTTGATTCTGACTTAGAGTGGCCTTGTATAGGATTTTTAAAGTTACAAATCTTTATGAAACAGCACTTCTTTTATTGGCATTTGATCCACATATCATACAATTCAATAGTTCATTCATATCAAGAGTTGTACAATCATTACCACAATCAATTTTAGAACATTTTCTCCTTCCTTGTACTCCTTATTTTTGTAATTCTGTTTAGTTGTAGCAAAGATATGCACAATGAAACATTCTCCAGTTAAACAACTTCTACAACTAAAATGTAATGCCAGTTATTATACTCTTCATGTTTTACAACATTTATTGATATCATTTTCCAAATTATTCCACTGCCATTAACATAAATTGAATGCCTACTAAGCAACATTTTTTTCCTTGTTTATCAATAGTAACTACAGTTCAAGTTTCCTATTTTTAAAGTAGTTTTCTTCACATATCATACACTTTCAATATCAATTTTAAAAAGAATCAGATATATATCATCATAATCAATTCTAGTGCTCTGTCTACCCTCCTGCATACACTCCCCTCCACTTACTCCCTTTCCCAATGAACCATTACATCAATTATGGTCTCTATACATCCACTTTTTGGTGTGCTTCATAAACTTGGAAACCTAACAGAAACAATAAAAAACAAAAACAATATGAAACAGAAAGAAAATAATAATATAAAGATAAAAATAAAAAGGAAAAAAGGAAAGACCACCAGTAATATTTTAAAAGCCAGAGAAGAAATTCCTGTCATGGAACAAGTGAGAAATATTTGAGCTGAGAGAAAATTCAGGTTGGGTCAAGAGGGAGATCAACTGACAGTATCACATTATACCGTGGTTAAATTTAGCATAAATTTATAATAATCTCTGAAAGTAAAGTTGTTTGAGTTGCTTCCCTGTGAGTAGAAGGGATCAGCCAAAGGCCAAATCTGGCTGGATATTCTGCACATGGGTTTTTGGGCTCCCACTGTCTTCCTTACATTTCTACAAATTGACTGTTCACAATTTAAACTCTGATATTTTCCCTCCATCATACTTGGGTTTTGTTATTGTCAGCTTTGGATCACATATGCTGGTGTGTTTTTTAGATGTGGACTTAGTTGACACCTCTTATATGACTGCTTGTTTGAATACAAGCCTAACACAGACTCCATTCCAATTACCATATAAATTGGTATATAAGCCGAGTTTTCAGCACATTTTTTTAAATCGTTTTATTAGGGGCTCATACAAC
>NW_022103911.1:10214260-10216117 GCF_000313985.2 Echinops telfairi
AATTCTGTTTATCTTTTCAAAGAACCAACTTTTAGCAGCATTAATTTTTTCCGTAGTTTTCTTATTTTCCTTCTCCTGAATTTCAGCCCTGACTTTTATTATTTATTTTCATTTGCTATTAGTAGGATTGTCCTGCTGACTCTGCTCTAGTTGTTGTAAATTTTGTGCCAGAATATCAATCATGAGTCTCACTTCCTTTCTCAGGTGTGCATTTATTGCTATGAAACTTCTTTTGATAACTGCCTTTGCTGTGTCCCATAAGTTTTGGTACGTCATGTGCTCATTCTCGTTGGTTTCTAGAAAGTTCCTAATTTCATCTCTGATCTGTGCCAGTACACACTCCTTTTGCAGTAGAGAGTTATTCATCCTCCAATTGTTTGCTCTTGTCTTCTTCGTCTACCTTTTGTTGAGAGAGAGAGGTCTGTATGATATAAATGTACTTAAAATTATTTACCTTCAACTTATGCCCCAGCATGTGATCTATCTTTGAATATGAGCTATGTGGGCTTGAGAAGAATGTGAATTAATTTATATTTGGATGAAAAGCTCTGTAAATATCTATCAGGTCAAATTGTTTAATTGTAGTGTTTTGATCTCTAGCCTCCTTGTTTAGTATCTTTTCCTGTGATCTATCTTTCTCAGAGAATGGTGTATTGAACTCATCCACTATAATTGTTGAGGCTGTGATTTCTTTTTTCATCTTTTGCAGTGTTTGGTTGACGTATTCAGTGGGTCTCTCCTCCAGGGAATATATGTTTACAATACTTAGTGTTTCTTTCTCTACCATTCCCTTGAGCATTATATAGTGTCCCTGTTTATCTCTTTATGGTTTGCACTTTGAGGTCAATTTTATCTGAGATTAGGATTGCAACCCCTGCTTATTTTGAATTGCTGTTTGCTTTGCATGCCTTTCTCCAGACTTTGATTCTCAGCCTATTTTTGTCTGTAGCCTTGAAATGTGTCTCCTGTAGGCAGAAGATTGATGGGTTATGTTTTCTAAGCCAGTCTGCTAGTTTCAGTCTTTTAATACCTGAGTTCAGGTCATTGATATTCAGGGTTATTATCTCCATCTGTGGACTTTGTGATGTTATCTTATACCTTTTGTGTTGGGTGTTTTCCTACTTTCCTTTCTCATTAGTGTATTGTACTTGTGTGTGTATCATTCTTGACTTCTTTCCATCCTTGAGCCAATGCTATCTTGGGGTCTGTTTTCTCTTTGTTGCCCTGTGGGTGAGGTTGTTCTATGTGGTGGTCTTTTATTTATGCTTGGTGAGTGGTTTTTTTTCTGCCCATACTCGGTAAGCAAGCATGTTCTGTAGAGTTGGGTTTCTTCCAATGTATTCTTTGAGACTTTTCTGGTCTGGGAAGACTCTTACTTTTCTATCTATCTTGATTGATAATTTGGCTGGGTAGAGTATTCTTGCCTTTGTGTTGTTACCCTTCTATTTTTGGAATATGTTACTCAACTCTCTCCTCTTCTTCATAGTTTCTGCTGATAGTTCTGAGCATATTATTTGGGAAACTTTATATGTGATTGTTTGTTTTTCACTATCTGCTCTCATGATTTTCTCCTTTTCCTCAACGTTGGATACTTAACTATAATGTGCCTTGGTGACTTCTTCTTGGCATTCAGTCTAGCTGATGTTCTTTCAGCCTCCTGAATGGTTGCCTGGTTTTCAGTCATTAAGCTGGGGGAAGTTTTTGTCCATGCATTCTCTCACTATTGTTGCAGATGACTTCTTTGTTGTGTCTTTCTCTGGTAATCCAATAATTCTAATGTTGTTCAGCTTTATAGCATCAGACATAGCTCTTAGGTTTTCTTCAGCTTCTCTGATGATCTTTATTAGATTTTTGTTC
>NW_022103911.1:10217119-10219148 GCF_000313985.2 Echinops telfairi
TGAATTCCAATCCCTGCCAGTGGAGCTTCAAGGGTTTAGTCCCTGCCCCAAGGTAGGCAGCAGCAAACTGGCTGTGTTCAGATTAAGCCCCCTTATGGGCTCCAAATGGGGCCAGCTCAGGCAGAGACAGTGGTGGCGTTAAGGTCAAGTGCTAGCCGGTCTCCACTGTGGTAAGCCAAAAGCCCCTAGTCCCTCAAAACCTTGTGGGTCTGTGCCTACTTATCTTTATGATGCTCCTCCCGTGTTCCAGCAGTGTTGAATTTTCCTCTAAGCAACTCTCCTGGGCTGAATTCTGTGGAGTCCCTCTTGTATGTTTCACTCCATCGTCATCTTCCTGGAAGTCCTTCAGCACATTTTTAATACAGTTTTTGTGGTAAAATTAGGTGCCTCAGGTGATATTTGGGTCTTCTTATACTTGAGTATATACAGTAATAGCCAGGCACCATCTGCTTTTTTTCAGCGCACTTTGCTGTAGTACCCTTGTTTTCAATGATCTCATGAAGATGTGTATCACTAAAGGCCATGTTTTGAGAGCTACCAGTTCTTGTCTTGGGGCTAGATTTATGTGGGAGCCCAGAATCCATTGGCTTCTCCACTTCTTATGATATACTCTGATTTACTTTGATAGTCATATTATGACCAAAGTAAAAACAAAAATCAAAAAGGAAAATAATCACTAAACAAAACAAACAACAACAACAAAGAAAGACATTAGCTATCACCCACTGGGGTCATTTATTTAATGCCATAGAATTTAAAGTACTGTTGATATGAGGAGTTTATGCAAGTAGAGTCCAATTGCAAAATGAACTGTAATCTATGAGTTGTTGCCTTGTAAAGATGCTTTCTTAATATAAATCACTTTATATGTACATATTATAACAATCTGCACATCAGTTGTATCAAACACATTTGTACATATGTTGCTGTCAACATCTGGCTAAACTGGAGTATGTATACTGGAACAGGTAAGAGCTCTTGATACACGGAATCGAGGACAGATAAATCCCCCAGGAACAGTAATTGAAGTAGTGATACAATGAGTAGAGGGAAGGTGGAGGAGAAGGGGAGAAAGGGGCAACTGATTTCAATGATAAATGTATAATGCCCCCTTCCCAAGGGAACAACCAACTTAAACATGGTGAGGGGAGACAGTGGATGGTGTAATTATGAAATAATAATGATTTATAATTTATCACGGAGTGAAGAAGGAGGGAGGGTGGGGGGCTGAGGGAGGGAAAATAGAGGAACTGATACCAAGGGCTCAAGTAGAAAGAAAACGTTTTGAAAATTACAGATACGTTTCTTATTCGATTGAGCTCTGTGTACGTTGAGCATGGAGGTTGATGCAATACTTTTTGGTCATTTTGTCGTACTATGGTGTCTTGTGTGTTGCTGTGATGCTGGAAGCATGTCATTGGTATTTCCAATACCAGCAAAGACACCCAAAGTGAACAGGTTTAAGTAGAGCTTTCAGATTAAGAAAAAACTGTGTAGAGTAGACTATATAATTTGAAGGAACTAGCCACTAAAATCTTATAAAAATCATCAAAACATTGATAGTTATTGTACTGAATGAATCAAAGCGGAACATTGTCAGAGATAGTGAGAGAAGACTAGGTCTGAGTCTTTTTTGGTCAGAAGGCACTTAGAATGAGGAAGGACTTCCTTCACAAAGTACAGTCAATTACAAGGAGATGCGTGGAGGAAATCCTTCAGCACCTTTATTTGCTCATGAGGCATGAATCAAACTAAGAAGAAACAACTGAAAGCTTCAGTTAATAATTGAAACTTAGAATATATGAAGTATGAATCTAATACAATTGAATTAGAAACTGAAATTGAACACATAAAGTTGAATATTTTAGGCATTAGTGAGCTGACATGGACTCCAATTATAGCACATACTATGTCATGAATGATACTATCAAGAGGAATGCCATTGCATAAAATGAAAGTGAAAAAGGATCTTTCAAGATCTATCTTGAAGTACAATGCTATCTGGGACTGGATATCTATCCTCACACAA
>NW_022103911.1:10219828-10221583 GCF_000313985.2 Echinops telfairi
GTGCAATTAAAAATGTTGCTAAAAATCATCCAACCACAGTTGTGGTAGTGCATTAACTAAGAGCTGCCAGAGGGTCAAGCAGGCTTAAGAAGAGTATAGGGAACAAGAGAAAGCATTGCTGAAATCAGATGAATTTTAGCTGAAAGCTGAGAATACCAGAATGTTTACCTTGTGTTTCATTGAATATACTAAGGCAATTGACTATGTGGGTTATAACAAACTATGGACAGCCTTGAGGAAAATGAAAATTCCAGAATGCTTCATTGTGCTCATGCAGAACTTGTAAGTGAATTCTGATGCAGCTGTATGTACAGACAAGGGAATATCGCATAGCTTAAAATCAGGAAAGGTATGCATCAGGGTTGTATCTTTGTACCACATTTTTTTCCATCTGAATGTTGAGCAAATCAGTCAGAGAAGCTGAATTAGATGAAGAAGAATGTGATATCAGGATTGAAGGAAGGTTTATTAACAACCTAAGATATGCAGATGACACAACCTTCCTTGCTGGAAGTGAGGAGGACTCGAGGCACTTTTTGAAGAAGATCTAGGATTTCAGACTTCAGTATGGATTAAAACTCGATGTAAAAAAGACCAATATTCTCACAGTAGGAACAAAAGATAATATAATAAGTGGAGAAAAGATTGAAGTTGTCGAGGACTTTGTCTGGCTGGAATCCACAATCAGTGCTCAAGGAAGCACTAGTCAAAAATACCAAAAGATGTATTGCTGCATTGCTGCATCTTCTGTGCAAGGTGTTTTCAAAAGAAGGGAAGTTAATTTGAAGAATAAGGTGTTCCTGACCCAAGACATGCTATCTTCATTTGCCTCATGCACACGTGAAAATTGAGCTCTGAATGAGGAAGACTGAAGAGGAAGCCACGTGTCTGAACTGCTGTGCTGGCGAAGAACATTGAAAGTAACTCGGGCCGCTTAAAAGACAAAACAAAGCCAGAGTGCTCCTTAGAGGAAAGGATGGTGAAATATCCTCTTATACTTTAGACATCTTATCAGGAGAGACTGATTCCTGGATAGGCACAAAGAAAAAGAGGAAAGCCCTCAGTAAAATTGGCCCATGCAGTGGCTGAAACAATGGGTTTAACCCTAAGAACAATTATGAAAACAGTGCAGAAGTAGGCAATGTTCATTCTGTTACCCATAGGGTCATAATGGGTGGGAACTAACTTGATGGCACCTAACAACAAAGTCCTATCTCTATAAGAGTGTGTAAACCAAGCCACATCCTTTGTTCTTTGGGATCATTCTTAAAGATTATATTACATAATTTCAGACACCATCACTCCTTTTCATTGGGTGTATTATTGTTTAAAAGACAAATCATCCTTCCATCAAAGAAATTCCTCAGTAAATGAGAGCCACTTAGGATACAGAGAGAAATGTCAGGATCATTAGATGATCACATCCAAGACCGCTGTCTGAAGTCCTCTGGGCTTGGATTCACCAAAGACTCTGGCATGGTGACACCGAGAAGCAGAAACAAGACTGTGGGGCACCTTCTCCTCCTGTGGCATGAAACTATGTGAAGTTTAATTGAACGGCAGAGGGCTAAATGGCTCAGTGAGCCTCGCCTTTCTAGCTCTAGGGTCTCTTGCTTTGTGATGGTCACACCAGGGTGCAGGGCCTTAGCAGTCCCCTGCTTCAGCTTGCAAGGCTGACTTCCTGCAAAACATCCTCAAGGAGAAGCTGAATGGACCTACCCCAATGCAGGCCTGGGTGCTGGAGCACCCATGTGG
>NW_022103911.1:10222705-10228497 GCF_000313985.2 Echinops telfairi
TGGAAGCATCTCAGAACTGGCGTGGGTCTCCACGTGGCTCCTCCAGCTCCAGGGCTCTGGCTGCTATCAGCATACCTCCATGTGGCTTGTTAACAGGCATGTCAATCAGAGAGAGAGTGTGCCTTGCCTCCAGAGAGGAAGACAGGAGTTCCCAGAATTCTCAGGAGAAGGCCATGCCCACACAGAGGAATCATTGGTTATGACACGATTGACAGGCTAGATTCCACCTGTTTGCTTAAGTTGACAGGAGATTATGTAATTGTTAATAAAAATGGTTTGTTTATCTTTTAGGAAATAAAATCTGTCTTTAAAGTATAATTAACATAATTACCATATGAAAAAGGAGAATGTTGCTATAGTTAGGTGTCATCAAGTTGATTCAAAATCTAAGCTACCCTGTACAACAGAATAAAACATTGCCCAGACCTGTGCCATGCTCACAGTTGTCCATGTAAACTGAGCCTACTCTTACAGCCACTGTGTCCATCCATTTCTTTGAGGGCCCTTCTCTTTTTCACTAACTTTAAACTACTCAGGATGATATTGTTGGGCATAGGGTGACTTTATCCCGCATGCCTAGATTCAAAATATTTGCCATAAGCCTGAATTTTTCGTTATATCAATTTGATCATTAAATTTGCCTTAACAGCTTTCAATGTACAGTAAACAACTACTTTGCCCATGTAGCTCTTTTGAATTATATATATAAAACAAAAGGGGGAATCGTGGGATAGAAGAGACTTTTCCCTAGCTTTGTCTCCCCCAAAGATATGCCAAATATCTTTGTTCGCCAGAACTTTGTGGGAAGTCAGATGCTTAGAGATATGCTCCCTGAAGGCATTCAGACACCAGTCTGGTCCTTAGGTGGGGTTCACACCCTACTGATAATGGTTTCAATGGAGAGCCAGAGAACAGGTCAAACCTGCTCAGTGACATCCAAAGTTTGGCTGCCATCCTGAACCTAGAATCCGCCCATCTTGTCACATGTGTAACCCCAATCCCTCCCCTTCCTATTACGTTTACACCCCTAGATCGTCCCGCTCTTATTACTGTATTACCTATAGTACAACCCCTTCTTGTGACGTATGACTTTACCTGTAATTAGGTGGCTTGCAAGCCCCCCAAAGATATATAAGCCTTGGTTAGAAATGAAGAGCTCTCCTCCCCTGGTTCTTGGTCCCTCTCCACCACCCTCTCTCTCACTAGCTCTCTCCCCTGTCCTTGCTCCCTTGTCCCCTCTCCCCTTGTCCTCCTTCCCCTCCCCCTCTCTCAAGCCCTATAGTCTCCCATCTCCATGTGGACCACTGAGCGGGGCTGAGGTGAGCATGCTACCATGAAATGTGTCTGACTCCATTATTTCAATCTCTCTTCTATCTCTCCTTATTCTCTATGACGTTATTATAATATATATATAATTTTTAACCGTACAATTGTGCCTATAAAACCCGTGATTAGTTGTGGGGGGCTGGCCTTTCCCCATAAATAATTGTAATGGAATTCCCATTATTCTAAATGCCTCCCCTAGTTTTTTATGGTCCACCCAGTCAAATTCATTTGCATAATCAACAAAACACAAATAAACATCTTTGGGTTTTTTTTGTATTCTCTGATTTCCCCCAAATCCACCTAATATCAGCAAAGATATCCCTTGTTCAATGTCTTTTCAATCCAGCATTAAACTCCCAGAACTCCGTTAATATACTGCCTCAGATGCTATTGGATTATCTTCAGTACAATTTTAGTTACAGCAGATATTGTTCAATGACTATCACACTCTGTTGGGTCACCTTTCTTTTGGCTGGGTTCAAATATGGATCTTTTCCTGTTAGTTGACCTGGTAGCTCTTCCAAAATTTCTTATAATAGGAAAGTGATTTTTTCCCGTGCTTAATCTACTTGTTCAAACATTCCAAGTGGTATTCCATCGATTCTTGGAGCACTGCAGTTTGCTAAAGCTTTTATTGCAACTTGGACTGTTGACTTTTCTTTGTACACTACCTCATCTAATGGTAAAAAGTTGACTTCTTTTTTTTTTGCTATTGTGACTGAATATTACTTTTATCTTCTTTTGACACTTACTCCATCGTTCACTAATAACCAATAGAAATGATTTTTCTCTTCAGTTATTTTAAGATATGTTGAGTGTGTTTCCCCTTTAATATTTTCTAACTCTACTTCTTTGTACATTTAATTATAATGTTTTACTTTGTCTTCTTGAGCTGCCCCTTGAACATTTTTTTCAGCTCCTTTACTTCATTATTTCTTCCATTTGCCTTAACTGCTCTGAAATTAACAAAAGTGAGTGCCTTCTGAAATCCATTTTGATCTTTTCATTTTCCCTGGCTTTTTAATGACCTTTTGCTTTCTTCATGTATGATGTTCTTGGTGTCATCTCTCAGCTCATCATGTCTTCTGTCATTAGTGTTTAATGTGTCAGATCAGTTCTTGAGATATTCTGGAAATTGCGATGGAATATACTCAAAGTGGTGTATATGCTCTTATGGACGTTTTAAATTTTTCTTTAGCTACAATCTGAACTTACATATGAGCTACTGGGCTCTGTTTCACAGTCAGCAGCTGACCTACGTTTGGCTATTAATACTGCTCTCTTCCCATATATGAAGTCCGTTTGATTGTGTGTATTCCATCTGGAGAAGTCCATGTGTACAGTGGTTTTTATTCATTGTTGAAAAAGAAGGTGTTTGCGATAGAGTCATTTTTATCGCAAAATTCTATCACGTGAGCACCACCTTTGTTTCTATCACTATGGCCATATATTCCAACTAGTCTCCCTTCTTCATTTTTAAAAGCAACTTTTACACTATAATTGCCAATAATTATTAATGCATCTCGATTGCGTGTGCAAGGGCAGTGATTTATTTAATTTGGCTCTTCTAGCCAACATCTCTAACTCCCAGTAAATGACTTTTTCCATCATGAGTCTGGTAAGAAGGTGGGGGGAAGATCTTGATAGGATTCACCTGTGAGAAATTGTTCCATCCTACTGTTTACAAAATGAGCCATGGGCTTGCTCAACCACTGGGCTTGAGCTGAATGTCTTTTGACGGAGGCTTCCAGAGCAGTTCTATGCCTTTGAGCATCTATTAGCAAACCTGAGTAAATTTTGAACAAGTCCTGATGAACAACCCTATCGTGAGAATGGTACTGGCATTACAACCTATTAAATTATTTAATAAACTTTTTAATCATAAATTTTATCTGTATATTCTGTGTAGCCATTGCAATGGATATCAGAACCTTGAGATAAAGCAGATAATTCACATGAAAATAGTACATCATGTTTGATCTACCATTGACTGAGGTCCTTGATAAAATTCTTAAATTTTTTCACCACTCGCTTTAGTGGTTGTTTGGGAAATTTAAATTATAATTGTATTGACTTAATTTCCTTGTATGTGCATACATGTTATTACAGGCAACACAGTACTTCTAGATAGATTTTGAAATGTTTTTGTGAATGACCAATTAGACACCATTATTCCCAAATGTGTTATTCTTGGCAAAATAAACAACACAATTGTCAGGCTAAAAATGACAAATACCATTTCAGCTCACTAAAGCCTAGGATATTGATTTTTATGTGGTGCATTTTATCTTAGATGACTTCAGATTCTCCTAGATTTGAACTTTATAGACTCTAAGTCCTGATAATAATAGATAATAGATGTTTGAATATGTTTATTCTCATTTTGTGTTGTGCCCCATCAGTAAATGAAGGTCCTGATATCTTTACTCCATCCATGTCAATTTGATCAATTCTACTTTGAGAGGACAGTCAATCCTCAGTCATGTTTTGAATATCTTTCAACCCATTGACTCATCTTCTGGCACTTTATCTGACAATTTTCTGCTGCTACTCATGAGTTTTGGGGAATTTGACAATGTTCTTCTGCTATTTATAATGTTTTCCATGTTGATTCCTCAGACGTGAATAGTCTCTTTCATCTTTGTAGCCTACTGTTAATCTCAAAGCTCTGCTTTGTTGGTCCTGCTCGCATTTGAAATGCCAGTCACAGTGCTTCTAGAACCACAGCACCATGAAAGTCACCACAACACAACAAACGGACAGACAAGCGGTGTGAAAATATTGTTAGAAAAAATATATAATCGTTTTTCATATTATATTATATATAATGTATAATGGTTTGTATATTCTCATTTACTTTAAATATACATGAAATGTATCAATATTATGAGCATCTCTTTTGGTATTATTCCTGTACTTTTAGTAATTTGTGAAATAATTAAAATAAGACCTTGTTATAAAATAAGTTTCGTAAGCCCTCTCATGTGACTTTTATATTCGACTTTCCTGCTTTTAGTAATCCCCCCTTATTTTTCTTGAAAAGAACTTTGAGTGCCCTGGAAGGTTGATTTAAAAATTGCTTCCCTTAATTCCTGGTCATGAAATGAAAAGTATAATATACTTGTATAGATAAATAGATTTATATATTACTTCCTTATTTGTGAAGTCCATATAGTCCCATGGTATCAATTACTTTGCTGTTTTATAGCATGCAGTTTCTCCTGTGATTGCAAAGTGATCCATTAGGACAAAATGCTTCACATCTTTGTGCACTGTTCCATTACTTGAAATCCATGGTCTACCATGGTCTACCATGACTCAAAATTGTTCAGCCTAAGTGCAAACAAGTGAAAATAATTTATATGATGGTTCAGTCAAATAGAAGAAAAAAAACAATAATGAAATCTGTAGTTCTGGAAAAATATAACAAGGGGATTAGAAAATATAAAAATAGTCAGAAAAATTTAATTTGTCTGGGTCTCAACAAAATGCTTTATTTTTGAAAAATAAAAGGAATCATCAATCTGCAAAGGCTTGTATGAAGAAACTGCAAAAGTTAAATGCACCTACCCTTAGGACCCACATTCTATTTGAGAAAAGAGTCCACTTAAGAAAGAAGATGTGTTTATTTTCCTACTTCTACTATTATATATATAGAAAGATATTAGTAATGAGCACAAATGGTTGAAATAAATGAAAGAAAGTGCACCTTTTTATGTAAGTGGATGAAACATTTCATGGAAATCTAATTTGGAAAGTGGCAAATTAAATATGGTATATTGATGAATAAGATGCTTACAAAATTTAGGAGGAAATGACTCATCTCTTCGCTCTCATTTCAAAATAAAATGAAACATATTTCTAGTATTTTTCCATAATAAAATTAACCACTTAAAAGAACTACATCCATAAAGAAAGATCCATGTGGAAGATAAAAAGAAAAATAATATGTTAATTTATGCTCCAACTTTTCAAAGCTTTTCATTTTGCTCTCTGATTCACTTTATTTTTAAGTGCAAAGTTAATAATATAAGCAGTGTTAGTTTTCAGTCTTTTTACCACTAGCTTTTCTAACTAAGAGCTAAGAAGCTGTTTTGTTTGGAAATAAATGTGTTGATCAACAGAAAATAATAACACCAGCAACAATTATAATATATACATATAAATATTTATATTTAGGTGTCATACAAAGTTTTATTTTTATCAGTTATAATCACAAGGCTCTTAGAAAAGATAGATAAAAACATATGTGTTTCTGTAGAATCTTAAAACCATAGCCACATATTTCATTTCCCATGAATCAGGCACCCTAGTGGCATAATGTATTACAAGTTCACCTGCTCGCCACAAGGTCAGCAATTCGAATCCAAAAGCTTCTTAGAGGGAGCAGTTGTTCCAGTAAAGACTTATAGCTTCAGAAACCTAAAGGAATAAGTCTACTCTGTTCAATAGGCTCACTAGAAATC
>NW_022103911.1:10229205-10241864 GCF_000313985.2 Echinops telfairi
ACTTTAATCTATTTTCCCCCTACTACATCCTTAAATATACTCCCTAATGTCCCAGGCTTCCTTGATTCACCACAATGTCACACAAAAATCCATGAAACTTGGAGGAAATGTGGGTGCTGTTCAATGGAAAATCAAAGGATCAGGCAGAGATGAGCCAAATGCAGGGTCCAGAGCCAGACATCAGACATGTCCCAAAGCCACAGGGGTCTTCTTGCTTTTAACCAAGCTCAGTCAAGAGTTCTGGTTTCCAGGTGTTTTGTGTTAGAACCAGCATTTTATGTCCCACCAAAAATGGTATAGCAAATCACACCCTCTACCAAGATAAAATCAGAGATGCTACAGAGGAAACAAAGGGTACTTGCTCAGCTCAAACCCTCCACCAAGGTCATGTCTCAATTATACTCCACTCCTGTCCATCAGTATAGCAGATCCTCGGTGATAGTTAAGTTTATCATGCCAATTAGGCCAATAGAAACATGTGGGTAGAGTTTAATCAGGTTGTAGATCGATTGCAGGACGACCAAAATAAATAAAGACAACCAGCATCATGTCTCCCTTTTGCTCCCTGGTGATTGGACCAGCATGCTGCTGCTTTAGCTCATTCAGTGCCTCAACCTGTGTGCTAAACTGCCCGTGGGGCAAGTTAACCCATGGATCTTGTCGCTAGAGCGTGCAGTTCTTTCAAGGTCTGCTCCACCACACTGCTGATGCATACATTGCTTTAACTTGAGGTTGGTGGATTCTGCTTCTGCGCTTCTGTTCGAGAGCATATCACGGACTGCTTTGCTATGCTTCTGAGCTACTGACTGTTGATAACTCACCCTGCTGTCTGCTGCCTGCGAGCAGACTCTGCCTGCATTGCCAGAGGGAAGACTTGGCTGTCTGCTTCCATGACTAGAGGCCCAGAAGCCCATGTAATTTGAAGGACTTTGAATATATTAGCTTTTCCATGACAGCGAGCTGAACTGAACCCTCTGTACTGCTCTGTGGACTAATTAATGGTTCTATTCCTTCTTGCTGTATAAACCTATCCTCTTATGTATATGGGACTATAGCCACATGTATATAAAGTTCATAATATATCATATCAAGAAGCTTTGATAGAAGGGCCAGGATTCTACCATCATATGATCTAACATAGTGTGGTCAATTTCTTTGTGCTATTTTTTGTAAAACATTTAATCTGGTCACAGCCTTGATACAATAAAGGGAGATTTCATTCAGGATATGGCCGACTCAGCATAGAATGTGTGGCAGTTACATAATCTCCTATCAACTTACGAAGGGGTAGAGTATAGCCTGTCAATCAGGTCGCAGCTAGATGACCTCACTTTGGAGGCACTAAGGAGATAAATAGCTCAGTGGAGGCCAGAAACACTCTCTGCTTGACTCTCTGCAAGATATTCCTGTTAGCAAACCACAAGGAGCTGTGCTGATAGAGCCATAGCCCTGAGAGCCACATGGAGACCCATGCTGAGATGCTTCCACCACCACTGGATCCAAAAAATTTTCCACACACTGGCCTGCGATCTTCCTGCATTTAGCATCATTGTATGACAGCGTGAGTCTAAAGAGGAATTTATGGAATAGTATCAACATATGGGGTAATATCAGACTTATGGACTTGATCTGGACTGGGCTGGGATGTTTTGTTTATGTGAAATTGCCCTTTGATATAAAGTTCTCTCTTACAGACATATGAGTGTCTTTAAATTTGTTTCTCTAGCAACCCAGACAAACACAGACTGCCAGTATGTGCAAGTTAGCTCACTTCTACTGCTGGATCCAGATCCTACATCTGTTTTGTTTGTTTTTTTCATCTCTTTTTTCTATCACCTGAAATCTCAGGAATCATAAGTAACTGCCAACCTTGAATTAGTTCAGCTATGTAGATTTATTCAAAGTTACATCCACCAACTCAAAGTCTTCCTGCTTCATATTCCTGCTTCCTGTTCATCCATCCCTGCTGCTAAGCTTCCATATGACCAGGGACTTGAACTGGACTGGATTACCCATTTCTATAAATCAGTGATTCCTTTCTTGATATATATTTCTTTCTATATACATAAACATACACTAGTCATTGATTTTGCTTCTCTAGAGAACCCAACCTAACACACACACACACACACACACACACACACATCATCCATGGAGTGAATTTACAGAAGCTACAACAATGGATTCATACATAACAACAATTGTGAGAATGGTATAAGACTGGCCTTACTCACTGCCATGAAATTGATTCTGATTCACACCAACCCTTTGTGTTAGGCTGGGTTATCTAGAAAGCATAACCGATTCCACTTGTGTTCTCATAGGAAAGAGCTTTGTATTAAGAAATAATCATGCTTAAGGCCCAAGTTCCAGCAAATGAAAAACAAAAACATAGATCTAGTAATGAGCTCTTGGTTTACAATAAATCCTAGCTCTAACTTAAGAACAATTAGCTATTATATCATGGCCCAGCCAGATACCTTCATGAAATGATCATTGAAGACAAGGGTGCTATAGCACAGTGTGGCAGAGAGTAGATAGTGACCGGTTATCAATCAAAAGAGTGACTGGAGTCTTAAAGGCTTGTATTCAAACAAGCAGTCATCTAAGCCAGGAGTCAAATAAGTTCACACAGAAGAAGCGCACAAACTCTGTGATTCAAAGATGACAAAAAAAAAATTCGAATACAGTGAAAAGTATCAGAGCAAAAATTATGAACACAGAATTTTTAGAAACCTATGGAGGCTGATGAGAGTCAAAAACCCATCTGCACAGTATCTAATCAGACCAAGATGCTGACTGATCCACACGGCGAGTGTCCCGAACAGCCTTACTATCAGGCAGAGACCATCGCAATCTTGGTTGTGCTGGATCAAACTTGATCAACATCTAGCCAGTGACTTGTCCTATAGATACAACCTGAATTCGTTCTGGGTGCAAGTATCTCTTATATGTTCCATGTCACAAATGTCTTCCTTGGCTTCTTGAATGTTGATGGGTGTCTTCTCACTTTCCTGCATTAAATATCTCTTACACCTTAGTGAGATTTGTTATTCATTGTCTTCTGTTGGGTTTCAGAGATGTGAAGCATAGGAGAAGAGGAGATATAATGATAATAACTCATACAAGGTGTGAAAGGGAGTGCAGGTGTGGGGGATGGGTGATAGGATGGAAAGGTGATAGGGAGAGAACAATGAAAGCGGGAGTGGGAAGGGAGCTCTAGAACTGATCATGATCACACACTCATTTTAAAGGTGATTTTATCATGGTGGGTGTGGGTGTGATGCTCTAAGATAGATGTGGGCTGATTATACATTTCCCAGTGATATAATTGAATGAACTATTCAATTGTGTGATGTGTAAATTGTGTGCCAATACAAATTTTGAAAGAAGAAGAAAAAGAATAATAATCTCTAAAAAAGAACAAGAAGTAATCTTATATCAAGAAGGCATCCCAGCTCAGTCCACCTTAAGCCCATGGGTCCTTTGCTAGCTGGAGCCCTCTTCCGACTCCTTACTTCAGGTTGATGACACAGAAAGATGACGGAGGATGAACGAAGATCAGAGACTGGTGGTGTCGAGTTGCATGGATTCAAGGCCGGTGGAAACCTTGGAGGACTTATGGTCAGGTGACCCACATGGGGACACCCATGGAAGCAGACACACAATCTTAGCAAACAGGAAGATGAGGGGAGAGAAAGAAAGGAAGTTCTCAGTTTCTCCCTTATAAGAAGGCCATACCCCAAACGGAGGCATCATCAGACTGTGATTAGATTGATAGGTTGAACTACACCCCTACATTGTCATACAAATTCAAGTTGACGGTAAATTCTAACTACCACACCTTACAGGACTGGGAATTTACCTGGTGGGTTCCTAAGACTGCCCTTATTATATTGCACGTGTAGTCTCCATGAAGATCTGATTTGACTACCTAACAACATAAATACTTTAAACTGTAGCTACCTGTTTCATTTCCTATGGATAATTCAACCACCAATACATCAATTCTATTAATAAGCCACTTAGTACAGACCACTAGAGTACAATAGCAAGTCAATATCTGTATTTCTTCATCCTCATTGTCAATATCTTGTGTGGTCCATTATATTGCAACAATTCCCAATAATAAGCCTTTTATATCCCTTTTTTATATCACAAAATAAGTTTTATAAAAATTGAATTTCAGTGATCAATCTCTTGTCTCTCATTTAAATCATTTACTGGTATCCATTTATAAAAAATATGTGGAGGTTGAGAGAAAAAAAATGTTTTGAGGAAGGTGACATCTGGCCTCAAGCTTCCAAACCTGCTGGTACATGAAATACCAGCGGCAGCCCTTCCAGCAGCACAGCAACACATAAACCGCCGCAGTCTACAAAGTGACACACAAGAATTAGCTTTATGAAACTATAACCTACCTTACAGTATATATTTTTATTTTGTTAACAGGTGCTGGGAACCTGTTTTTAAATTATTTTAAACCCACCACTGATTCATTCCTTGGGTATTTCCTCTCCTCTGTTTTCATTGATCTTCTCTGTAACCAAGTATGATGTCCTTCCCCAGGAACTGATTCCTAAAGGTAGCACATTCAAGACAGTTGAGATGATGTTTCTCCGCCTTACTAATGAGCATTCTGCCTGCACTTATTCCAAAATCGGTTTGTTTATTCTTTGTCAGTGAATGGAACCTGCAGTATATTTTGTAACATCCTTAATTTTTGACACTTTAAAGAGTTTGTGTGAAGTAGTTTTAACCAATGCTAGGCATTATTTCTTTTTCTCTTGACTGCTCCTTCTATGAGCATTGATTTGGGATTTAAACAAGAAAATACTTGACAACTTTTATCTTTTTTTCATTTATCATGATGATAACTATTGGCCCAGCTGTGAGGATTTTGATTTTCTTTAATGGCATTGTAGGCCATACTGAAGTCTGCAATTTTTTATCTTGCTCACAAGTACTTGAAGTCCTGCTTACTTAAAAACAACAAGCAAGCCTATGTAATCTGTATGCTACAGGTTGTTAAAACGCCTTCCCTCAATGCTGATGCTACATTCTTCTTTACCTTCTCTGATGATTTGCTCAACATATAGATTGAATAATTGTTCTGAGAGGATACAACCCTGATGACACCTCTACTGATTTTAAACTATGCAATATTTTCTTGTTCTATTTGCACAACTTCCTCTTGATGGATGTACATGTTCTACAAGAGTACACTTAAGTGTTCTGGAATTCCCATTCTTCTCAAGGCTATCAATAGTTTGTTATGATCCATAGAGTTGCTCATAACTTAGCCTTTTTATTTACTGATGGCTGGAAGAGAAGTTTTATCAAAAGTTATAGTTTAGATTCTAGCATATCTTTGGCATGCTACGTATTATCCTCAGAGAGTCAATGCTTCAATCACAATCACTTGGAATTTACCAATTGACCAATTTATAGGGTTTTCCATTTTTGTCAGTGACCTTCTTTTTGTTATTGTTATTTGGTTCTTGCTTTCTGCTGTTGTTATTGTTTTGTTGCTTTTGACTTACTTTTTTTTTTTAATTTGGCTTTACCTGTTTATTGCACTTATTAATGTATCTGCATATCTATCTAGATAAGATAAGCAGGATAAACCATCCAGAGATGGAAAGGATGGGACCAATGGTTGTGGGGGGATACGGAGAAGGGAGTTGGGAGAAAGTACGGGGTGGGAAACCAACCCAGGGACAAAGGTACAACAATTGAACTAAAATCAATGGTAAGAATGTAATAGAATGCCTAGTGGGGCTCAATCAAGGGCAATGTAGCAGTGAGGAATTACTAACCCCAAATGAAGGCCAAACATGATAGTGGGACAACAGGGAAGTGAAAAGGAAACAGAGGAAAGAACCAGGAGGCAAAGGACATTTATAGAGGCCTAAATACAGGCATGCATATATGTAAATACATACATAATGAGATTGGAAAAGAACTATATACTCATATCTATATGTTAAGAATTAAGGTTTGCAGAAGGACATTAGGCCTCAACTCAAGTACTCACTTAACACAAAAGCACTTTTTTTCTAACAATCCAGCATTCGGTGATGTTCACCTTCCCGACACAATAGCTAAAGATGAAATGGGTGCATAAGCATATTTGGTGAAGAAAGATGATGGTGCCCATCTATCAAAAGATATCACATCTGGGTTTTAAAGGCTTGAAGATAAACAAACAGACATCTAGCTCAGAAGGAACAAACCCCACATGGGAAAAGCACTCCAACCTGTGTGATAATGGGGTGTTGATGGGATTAGGTATCAGACATCTATGACCCAGAATAAAACCATACCCAAGGTGAATTTGTGGGGGCCATGGAGTGGAGACCCAATGCCCATCTTACACAATTGGACATCCCTCACAGAGAGGTCATAGGGAAGAGGTGAGCCAATCAGGGTGCAGTATAGCACCGATGAAACACACGAATTTCCTCTAGCTCTTTGGTGCTTCCTTCCCCCCACTATCATGACCTCAATTCTACCTTACTAATCAGATTAGACCAGAGCATGCACACTGCTACAGATAAGCAGCAGCAACACAGGAAATCCAGGATAGATAAACCCTTCAGGGCCAACAAGGTGAGGAGAGATACCAGGAGGATTAGAGTAGGGTGGGGGGAGAAAGGGGGAATGGATCGCAAGGATCAACCTCCTCCTAGGGGGATGTATAACAGTAAAATGGGTGAGGGGTAAGATATGGAAAAAATAATGTATAACTTATCAAGGGTTCATAAGGGAGGGCAGGTGGGGAAGGGAGGGGAATAAATGGGGAGCTGATATCAGGGGCTCATGTGGGAAGAGAATGCTTTGAAAATGATGATGGTGGCATATGTGCAAATGCACTTGACACATTGGAGGAATGTATGGATTGTGATAACATATGTAAGAGCCCCCAATAAAAGTATTTTAAAAAAGAGAAAAATACATTAAAAAAATAAAATCCATTTCATTATAAACAGCAGTAGTATACCCACAACAATCAATTATATTTTATTATCTGCCTTTGTTTATATGCTTATGAAAATTGAAAGATGCCATAACGGAAATTGTTTATATATGGCATACAATATTCATTAAAGAGAGCAAATACCACTTTAAATTACTCACCAATCATTTAAACAGCTTTGCTTTATGAATACTTTATAAATTAATGGTCCTATTTTTTAAGATGAGGAATAGCAAATGTTTATTTAAACCCTGGGCTATTTACCAACATATATATAAAAAATTAGGTATTGCACACTTATAAACACTGGCTTTAATAACTGCATAGATCAAAGAACCATTTCTTTACAGATGGCATACAAATTGTAGAGAAATTATAAGAGTTTCTGAATATTACAAGCATTGATTACTTCAAATATTTGAAGAGAGCAAGTTTGAATTTCTTTTTCTAAATTATTAAAGCTGCATGCACATTTAAGTAAAATTGTGTAGGTTCTCTGGAGAAACAAAGGCAGAACACTTATGAATATTATTATATATGTATTCATATATATGGATAGTTTTATATAGTGAGAAGGAGTACAATGGCTAATTAGTCCACACAGCAGTAGAGAGGGCTCAGTTCAACTAACTTTTGTGGAGCAGTTTACATCTTGTAGGTTCTTCAACTGATGCAGGATGCAGGTCCAAGGTCTAGGAAGAAGACAACAGTCTGCCTTCAGGCAAGACAAGTAAAGACTCTCATAGGCAGTGACTACAGGGTTGGGCGACAAAAATCAGTAGCATTGGAGCAGAGCAAAGCAGACTTGATGGGGTCTCAAGTTCCACCATTGAACTCATGACCTACCTGATCCACCAGCAGCACGATGAATCAGGTATCGAAGGAGCTATGCAATCCATGGGCTGGCTCGGTCCACAGGTAATGAAGCACAGATTGAGGCAAAGAACTAGTTCAAGCAGCAGCATGTTGGTCTGATCACCATGAAGAATGAGAGAAGGAGGCAGGCCTTGGAAAGCTATTTACCTCATCACTTTCCAGTCAAGCTGCAACCTGATTAAACCCCTTCTACACATTCCTGTGGAAAATCTAGTTGGCACATAAACCTAACTATCACAGTCCACCTCTTGCCAACTTGGTAGCTGTTAATAATTCTTGAGCCATATGTAATTTCCAGAAATTAATTAAATCACACTTACACCTAACATCATATATCTATCATACATATAAATGAAAACACACTGAATCTATTTGAATCTGGTATATTGTATATGAATAAAGGAGAGATAGTTAATAAGCACATTGTAGAAGAAATACTGACAATCACAAACCTCATTTTTGCAATTGATCATGTAATTGTGACTGATAGGTAGAACTACTTCTCCCACTATCCATTCTGTATTTTCTTTGCCCCCAGGCAGCACCTCAGTTGGTTGTGGTTCTTTGCCTGGTTGTTGACCCAGACCTTCATTCCCTGAGGGATCTGGGTCATTAGCTGTCCTATCAGTATTTGGCTGCTTTACTTTAGCATTTACATTAATCACAGGGCATGGTAATACTAAGAGATAGCCTAAGGAATCTCCTGGATTCTAGACATATGCTTCTTTACCTCAATTATGTGGTGGAAGTACAAATTTCCCTTGGTAATCAGGATCATTCACACCACTCAGTACAGTAGCACACTTCTTTACCTGTTGATTCAATGGCATGAGGAGAGCAAAGTGGGCAGGTGGCATTCTTAGCAGCCATTTCAATGAAATCAGTGCTGTGTTTCAAGGTCAGAGAGTTCCTTCTTTTGGGACTAGGACCTACAGGCCTGAAGAACATAGGGTTGCTGGGACAGGAAAAAAAAATTATGCAAGTAGATCACTAAGAGTAATAGTGAGTGGTACCACTCCTGCTCCCACCCCTTGGTTCCTGGACTCATGAATCCTGGGTATTAGAGACACAGCAAAATATGTTGGTTGCTGGTTTGAGTATATACAGCCTCTTGGAGAACATTACCCCAGCCCCACAAGATGTTATCACGTAAGTGGTACCATAATTGTGTTTGTAGAAGGCCATTCCATTGTTCTATCAAGCTAGCTGCTTCCAGATGATGAGGAACATGAAATGGCCAGTGGATTCCTTGGACATGGTCCCACTGCCACATTATCTGAAGCAATGCTTTTTGGGTTGACTTGCTGGTGGATAAAACATTCTGTAAGTTCACAAATTGTAACTTTGACAGAAGCATTGCTTTCACGGAAGGCAAATCCATATCCAGAGTGGGTAACTATTCCAGTACCAACAAAATGCTGCCCCCTCTATGACAGGGTAGTCCTATGTAATCAACTGCCTGCCCCCAGGTTACTGGTTGATCTCCCTGAGGAATGGTCTCCTATCTTGGACTCAACTTTGGCTTCTGCTGCTGACAGATGGACACTCAGCAGTGGCAGTGGCCAACTCAGCTTTGTTGAGTGGACGTCCATGTTGCTGTGCCCATGCATAACCTCCACTCCTGCCACCATGTCCAAGTTGTTCATGAGCCTGTTGGTCAATGACAGGAATGGCAGAGGAAAGAGGAGGATTAATCTCCACAGTGCATGGTATCTAATCCACTTGATTGTTAAAATTCTCCTCTTCAGGGGTAACCCTTTTGTGAGAATTCACATGAGATACAGTTATCTTTACTTCCTTTGCCCATTCAGGGAGGTCTATTGATATAGCTCTTCCCCACACCTCCTTGTCACCAGTTTTCCAATCATGTGCCTTCCAGTTCCCTGACCATCCAGCCAAACCATTAGCTAAAGCCCATGAATCAGTATGTAGCCTCACATCGGACCATTTCTCCTTACCAGCAAACCAAGGCACTGTTCAAAGTCTGCTCATTGGGAGGATTTCTCTTCACCACTGTCTTTCAGAAAAATCCTAGAAAGGAGCTGTAGCAATGCTGCTGTCCACTTACGAGTGGCACTTGAAATCGTGCAGCCCATCAGTAAACAAAGCACAAATTTTCTATTCCTGAGTCAACTTATCCTCTGGAACTCCTCAGGAGGCCATAGATGCAGACTGGGAGAAGGTAGACACTGTGACAGGACTGGGGACTGTGGGCATTTGGACCACTTATTCACCCAGCTTACTTGTACCTTCAGGTTCTGCTCTAACCCCATCTCATAGATATCACATTCATTTAACAATGGTGTTGTGGTGCATGTCCAACTGTATGACTCAGTGGGTCAGACAATACCCAGTTCATGATGGACAGCTCAGGCCTCATGGTGACTTAGTGGCCCAGGTTGAACTGTTCAGTCTCAACGAAGGCCTAGTACCAGGCCAAGAGTTGATTTTCTACAGGGGAGTAGTAGTCTGCAGAGGATGTCAGAATTTTACCCCAAAATAAGAAACCTAACTGTCATAAATACATTATTTTATTTTACATTTGAATAATAACAACATTATAAATGGTTCAAAAATATGTTATTGTTTCATGGGTTGTTTCATATATGTATTATGTCAACCACCATCGCTTCTGTTTTGCTTAGTCAATTAATTAATTTAGCACACCTATTTTAATTGAAAATGAAAAGACAAAACTATTGTGTGTTGCTATTTGAAGTATCTCAAACTCTCATATGTTGATTTTATTGCCTGTATCTTCTACATGCTTAAATTTGAAAGAAAACAAAAAACACTCACAACTGGACCAATAATAAATGGGGACAGAAATGAGGTTGTCAAGGGTTTCAATTTAATTAGATCCATGACCAGTGCCCATGTAATCAAGAAATCAAATGACACATTTTATTAAACAAATATGTTGTAAGAAACATATTTAAAGTGTCACTTTCAAGACTAAAGTGCACCTGAAACAAGCCAGGATATGTTAATGATGCTTCTGATAGGCCAAGAAGGTGTGACGGATGTATCTTGTACTTTATGTACTTTGGACATGTTATCAGGAACAATCAGATCCCAGAGGACATCATGTTGGCTAGATGGTCAGCAAGAAAGAGTAAGTCCCCTAATGAGGGAAATTAACACAGTGACTTCAACAATGGCCTCAAACATATCAGTGATTGTGAGGGTAGTATAAGAACCTGCAGTATTTATTTCTGTTGCACATAGAATCACCACGAGGCAGAAATGTTTTAATTGTAGCAAACCACAACATTAAATTTTAGTACAAAGTACAAAATAAGTACCTATGTATTCATGGTAACATAAACAAATAATTAAATGAATAGATGAGAAGAACAGAACGATTTCCTATGAAGAAGAATTATGAACAATTTGCATAAATATGACATCTAAAGGGATTGGCAGAATAATTCCAAGTCTGTAAATGTCTGGTGAATGCAGTTAGTTTCATGAGAAGAGTAGAGTGTTGGAAAAGGGGAAGAAACTTTAGAGTGGAAAATTCTGACAATTTCTACCTTAGCCAGATAACCAAATTTAGCATCTATAACTATAGGTGATATTGGCAATATGTATTTTTTTAGTCTGATGTAATAAGGCTTCAAAAAGTTGCTGAGAAAGCTTTATTATCTTTTAATTCTATTATACATTACCTTTTTGAAGTAAAATATGGATGATATTTTTGTTAGTCTGGGTAGACTAGAGAAACAAAGTCATGAACACGCATATGTATATGACAGAGTTTTATATAAAGGGTAAGTGTACATTAAGGAAACATCCCTACCCAGTCCAGTCCAAGGCCATAAGTCTGATATTAGCCCATATGTCTGATACCAATCTATAAATTCCTCTTCAGACTCACAGAACACATTTAGTAAATAAAAGGTTTTATGAAGTAGATGCAGGCCAAAGTGCCGAGAGGTTTCCTTTTCTATTGGATTAGGACTGTGATCTGAATAGGGTGTTTTCATCACTCCTGAAGCCCTTTTTGTCACATAGATTGCCAAAAGATAAGTCCCTCTGGACAGAAGGTTTCAAAATATGACTGAAAAATAGTTATCTTCTCAAAATAGAGTCCATCATAAGTATATAGATGGAATAAAGCCTTCAGAATCTTCATTTATGCATGAGACAAGGTTCAAAATGAGAAGGAACAGCTTCAAAATTTGGTAATAATTAGAACTTGGAGTGTGTGAAGTATGAATCTAGGAAATTTGAATTTATCAAAATTGAAATTGAATATATAAATATCTAGGCATTAGTGAGATTAAATGGACTGATATTGGTCATTTAGAATCAGAAAGTCAAATGATTAATTATGCTGGAATGAGAAACTCAAGAGGAATGGTGCTACATTCATAATCAAAAAGGACGTTTCAAGTATCTTGAATTATAATTCTGTCTATGTTCAGCTCATAGCTATCGACAAACAAGAAAATGTAGTAGGTACAACCATTATCAAATTTATGCCACCAACTTGTGAACAATTGTGAGGGTGCCACAGGACTTGATTGTATTTCCATTTGTTGTATGTGGGGTCATTATGAGTCAGAACTGACTGGATGGTATGTAACAGCAACAATGATAACATGCATCCATCACTAAACAAGTGATGAAGAAACTGAAAATGTTGCCAATGTCTTTATTCTGAAGTTGATCAAACATGCAATTAAGATAAATTGATAGTTATTGGGAACTGTAATGAAAAAGTTGTAAAAATGAAGAAAATACATTAATTGGAAAAGATGTGTTTTTGTGATGGAAATGAAGCCAATTGCATGTCAGA
>NW_022103911.1:10242499-10245001 GCF_000313985.2 Echinops telfairi
TTTTGTTCTGATGAATTTTTAAGACCAGCAACTTACTCATTGCATATATCTTATATCAATAGCAGAATAGATGACTGTGTTAGACTGGGTAAACTAAGGAAACAAATCCACAGAAACTTATATGTATAAGAGAGAGTTTTATATAAAGGGTTTTATATAAGTGTACATTAAGAAAACATCCCAACCCAGTGCTGTCGAAGCCCATAAGTCCAACATTAGCCCATATATCCAACACCAATCTACACCATCTTCCTCAATCTCATGAAACACATGCAATGATGCTGACTGCTGGAGGAAAGCCGAATCAGTGAACCTGTAAGCATCTCAGCACTGGCAGGGGTCTGCATGAGGCTGCTCCAGCATCCACAGCTGCATCGGGGTAGGTCCATGTGTCTTCACCTCAAGGATGTCTTGTAAGAAGTGAGTCTTGCCAGCTGAAGCAGGGAACTGGCTAAGACAGCTGCACCTTAGTCCAGCCATCAAAAAGTGAGAGACCCGAGAATTAGAAAGTGAGGCTCCCCAAGCCATTTGTTTCTTTGCCCTTTGATTAATTCCACATGTTTATTGCCCAGGTTGGCACAATAAACCTTAATTATCTTAGTGACTCTAAACACATAAACTTGTCAAGATGGAGCACAAAGGCTACATTTGTGGGAAGAGACAATTGAGAATTTCATAATCAACAGCCAATGCAAACTCTAGAACAGATTGCAAAATGTGGCCAGATCATAAATGCTTAGGTTGAAGGTCAAAACTCTTAAGGCAAATCCGTGATGCCAATATATGACCTTGAGCACATTACTTGAATTTCAAGAATATCTCACACACAAATTTGACTCATTGAACACTAATGGCATAAAACCTGACGAGCTGTGGGATGACATCAAGGACATACATAGCAAATCTGAATGGTTATTAAAAAGACAGTTAAAAAAATCAAAGGGAATGTCAAAAGAGAAACTTTTCCTTAAACCTGAACTTGGAAGAAATTAAATAAAAGAGATGAGCAGAAAATGATGAAAAGCAGCTGAAGAACACAAAATAAAATTTGCAAAGACCTTGAGTTGAAAAATCAAAAAGGAATAACATAGTGATCATATCTTAAAATGAAAGAACTGAAGAAATTATTTAAGCCTCAAAATGCAAAATTAAAAGATTCTGTGGGCAAACTAATGCTTCAGGAAGAATGAAAACATGATGGAAGGTGTGGTGATTATACAATCTGTTCTCATTTGGAGAGGAGTAAGAGTGAAGGGGTGGAGTTTAGTCTGTCAATCAGGTTGCAGTTTGATGACCTCATTTGGAGGCACTAAGGAGGTAAATAGCTCAGTGGAGACAGGATGCAGGTTCACTCCCAGAAAGATGTCTCTGGCAAGAAGCCACCCTGATGCAGCCAGAATCCTAGGAGCTGGAGGAACCACCTGGAGACCCCTGTTACTGCTGAGATGTTTACACCACTGGATCCACAAGACTTCTCACCCACTGGTCAGTGATCTTCCTGCATTCACCATCATTGCATGTGTTTCAGGAGTCTGAAGAGGGCTTTATAGATTGGTATCAGGCATATGGGATAATACAAGACTTATGGACTTGATCTGGACTGGACTGGGATGTTTTCTCAATATTCAATTGCTCTTGTATATAAAGCTCTTTCTTATACACATATGAGCATCTATGAATTTGCTTCTCTTTTCTACCTGGAGTAAAACAGAAGGAAAACACAGAAACTGTACCAAAAAGAATCAATATACATGTAACCATTTCAAGAGATAGCAAATGATCAAAAGTCAAAGGTACTGAAAGAAGAAGTTCAAGTTTCAATAAAGTATTATGCAAAAACATGGCTCTAAGAATCATTGGAATAACAACTGCAATGTTTCAAGAAGCTGATAAAGCACTGGAAGTACTCACTTGTCTACACCTATAAATTTTCAAGGCACCTATCTGGCCAATTAATTGGAAAAGATCCATATTTTGTACCCATTGCAATAAAAGGTTACCCTGCAGAATACACACATTAAAAGATAATATTACTGATATTACATGCAAGCAAAATGTTGCTGAGGGTCATCCAACAACAGTCAAAAATCCAGATCACATCTGAAAAGGAGGAAGGAAAAGAGATATAAGATGAATCTTAACTGAAAGCAGAGAAACCCATAAATATGCTTAATTCTGCTTTATCGACTATGCAAAGATATTTACTGTGGTGATCAGAACAAACTGTGGAAAATCTTGAGAAAAAATGGGAATTATAGAAAACTTAATTGTGCTCATGCAGAACCTGTATATGAATACAAGGGTATAGTGCACGGTTTAATATTGGGAATGATGTATGTCAGGCTTGTATTGTCTCACCATATTTGTATTGTATTTCTAGAAAATTATCATAGAAACTGTATTCTATGAAGAAGAATGCTGTATCAGAATAGGAAGAAGGCTTATCAATAACCTGCGATAGGCAGATGACACAAAATGGCTTGCTGAAAGTGAGGAAGATTT
>NW_022103911.1:10249903-10250984 GCF_000313985.2 Echinops telfairi
AATAAAGTTGTAATAGATACACATCCACGTAGAGTCTAGTAATAAATAGAGGTACCTTCTTAAATGTTGAAGGTCTTTTTCAAATAATGGATGCTCATAAAACTTAGAACCCACTTATAAATTTATTTAGATCTCAAAATATACATAAGAATAAACAATAAACAGACCTGTTTTATAAAGGCCCAAAATAAATTCCTACCTTATTAGAAGAAAACATTAATAATTTTAATTTTAATCTCAGAGAACATCTGAGATTAAAAGTGGATATAAGCTACAAAATATTCATGCAATTAACCATTAAATACGTGACTAATAAAGTTTAATTACATATTTATTAAATTACATTGTAAAATGAGTACAAACAAAATTAAATGAAACTGATACTGTAGGAGAAAGTAGATACATACCTAAATTGTGTATCATAAATAAAAGTGTACAGTGTATACATGCGCAAAAAAGCAGAAGGGAGCAAATGTTCAAAACTTAAACAGGAAAAAGGTAAGAACAGACAATTTACTTTAAATAAATAGAAATGATCCCTAATAATATTAATCCCCCACTCTCCCTCTTTCATGAACCCTTGATAATTTATAAATTATTATTATATTCTTATCTTACATTGACCACTGACTGTCTCCTTTCATCCACATTTCTGTTGTTCATTCCCTTTTTTGTGAAGGGGGACATTATGCATAAATCATTGTGATTGGTTCCCATTTTCTGCCCCCTACTTTCCGCTAATCTCATGGTATCGCTATTCCCATTATTTTTCCTGATGGGTTTATCTGTCCTGGATTTCCTCCTCTTATCTGTACCAGTGTACATGCTCTGGCCTAGCCGGATTTGTAAGGTAGCACTTAGGTCATGATAGTTGGCAGGGGGTGGGTTGGGCAGTACTAAAGAATTAGAGGAATGTTGCATGTTTCATCCATGCTATACTACACCGTGGCTGGCTCGTCCCTTCCTTGGGACCCATCTGCGAGGGGATGAGGACACAGGATTATACATGGGAGATGGACACGCAAATTTGAACAATCTGTTAATAGGAATTTAATTATAATTACATTTATGTATCTGTGAC
>NW_022103911.1:10252986-10254386 GCF_000313985.2 Echinops telfairi
GAAGTAGAAGTAACTGCTGAAAATCATTTCCATAGCTTTGAAACACCGTCCGATACTGAAGGCACAATGAATGGAAGCAGAAAACTGTCAGGGACAGTACTGGAGGATGGGCTCCATGGACAGGAGAGCACTTAAAATGTGCTCGAGGAAAGAGCTGCTTTCTCAGAGTGGAGTCAGTCATGGTGGCATGAGTGGAACAAAGCATGTGAGAGTGGAGACTGCAGGATGTTTATCTACTGATGGGGCAGGAACCAAGGTGAAAAGATACAGCTGCAAAATCTAATGACTGCAACATAAAATGTGGAAAATAAATCTAGGAAAATGGAAAGTCATCAGAAATAATTGAGAATGCATAAAGACCATATCCTAGGCCTTAGGTGAACTGAAATGGATGGATTGGCTATTTTGAATGACACAATCATATGATTTATGGTGCCAGGAATAACACATTCCTCTTCATAGAGGAGTGAAATACAATATGTTGAAGTACAATAATGTTTGTGATAGGATTATATTTATCCATCTTCAAGGAAATATAATTAATGCAACCATCATTCAAGTGTATGCATGAACCACGAACACTAGTAATGAAGAATTTCACCAATGATTTTAGCCTAAAATTGATTACACATGTAATCAAAATGCATTGAAAATTATTACCAACTGGGAATGTAAAAGTTGGAAACAAAAGAAGGAACAGTAGTTGGAAAATAAGGACTTGGCAACAGAAAAACAAATGTGGAGATCACATGGTAGAATTTTGTAAGATGAATGACTTATTCCCGGGCAACACCTTTTGTCAACAACATGAAACATAGACTTCTCCAGATGGAATTCACATAAATCAAATTGACTACACTGTGTAAAGAGACAACGGAAAAGCTCAATAGCAGCAATGAACAGAAGACCAGAGACAGACTGTGCAACAGACCACCAATGGCACAGGTAAGTTCAGGTTGAAGCGGAGGAAAATTAAAATGAGTCCATAAGAGCCAAAGTATGAATGAGTTGGTTTCACCTGATTGTCTAGAACATGTCAAGAACATATTTGCTTCATGGCACACACATGACAGAAAACTGGAGAAGCTGTGGAGGACATCAAGAACACCATTCATGAAAAAAGCAAATGGCCATTAAAAAAGAGAAGAAAGAAAGAAAACATCAAAGTGAATGTCAGAAGACACTCTGAACTTGCTTTAATCATTTAGTAGATAAATGAAAAGGAAGAAATAATGAAGTCAAAGATCTGAATAGAAAATTTCAAAGGGCAGCTAAAGAAGACAAAGTAAAATATTTTAATGAACTGTTTAAAGTCTTCCAGTTAGAAACAAAAGCTCAGCATACCTTTCACTGAAAGAATTGAAAAAATGCAAGACTTGATTTAGAATATTGAGAGATGC
>NW_022103911.1:10255448-10256657 GCF_000313985.2 Echinops telfairi
TTGAAACTGTCAAGAATTTCCTCTTTCTTGGATCTATAATCAACACACATTGAAGCAGCAGCCAGAAAATCACATGGTACATTTTATTGTGGAATCTGCTGCAGAAGAACTCTTCAATGTGTTAAAGAACAAATATGGCACTATGAACATTATGGTGTGCCTGACTAAGCCATGAAATGTTAAATTGCCTCAAATTCATGAGGAAACTGTACAAAAAGTAAGGATAACAAAGGGAAATGTAATGCATAATGTTGGTAAAAATATTCAATATACTATAGTTTGCCATAAGAATGAACAAATTTGTTTTGGAAGAAGTACAGTAAGAATGGTCCTTAAAAGGGAAGATGTAACTTTTAATCTCATATACTTTGGACAGGTTATTAGGAGGAGCTATTCAATTTGGAAAGGCATGGTTGGTAAAATAGAGGGTCGGTGAGAAAGAGGAGATCCCTCAATGTGATCAGTGGATACAGTGGTGGCAATGCTAGCCTCAAATATAACAATAACTAGCAGAACTATGCAACATAGGACAATGTTTTATTCTGTGATTAACTGGATGGTCACTAAGAACAAGAGTAATATTATTTGTTTTTCCAAAAGAATATACATTTATTTAAATATCATTCTTGTTAAAAATGGGAAACAAATTTCCAGGTCAGTGTCACTATAAAGTATTGAAGACATCAAAGCACCAGGATAATTTCCTTCACCATTTAAGAAATGAAACAGTCCAATAGAATTAATACTGAATTACATGTTTCCAGCAATGAACTGAAAGCTGTTTATTGGAATTAATAATTTCAGGTACTCTTTCTGAACAAAAGTGATCATTATTTATTTTCATCCTGAAACAAGTACAAATGAAGAAAATATAGCTAACACTTTTGAAAAGCAATATTAGAAAGATTATTAACTTGTGATTTCATTGGAAAAGAAGAAAAACTCTTTTGGAGACATTATTTACTGCATGATATCTTTATTTTGGGTTTATCTATCATTTTTATCTTTCTACATTTGTGCTTTGTCTCTGTCTAGCCAAATACAAATAGCAAGGGACCTGCCTACCCCTCAAATGTTGACATTATGCCTGGTTATCTAAAATAAAAATAATAGATGATTCTTCAATTTCAGTGGGTCTGTAACTCGTAGGCTGCTGAAATCTTGATATCTCATACTGAGAAGTATCCCATGAATACAAATGGAAAAAAA
>NW_022103911.1:10260275-10275937 GCF_000313985.2 Echinops telfairi
ACAATCACTCAAGTATTTACCTGGATTACCTAATTCTGAAATGATTGCATTCTTCTAACACAAAACAAATATTACAACTCAAAATGTCTATATGTTAATTGCAATTAATTTATTTTTATACATTTATTTTTATAATTTTTAGTTTTTGAAGTTTTTAATGTGATGTGCATGAAATAGTGCTGAGCAGCAATCAACAATTCATGTCCATTTTGTTCCATGACAATAATCGCAACACCTATAGCATATCAGCATTCTTCTTACTTTCTTCCTATACTTTCATCTTTCATTTGTTTTTTTTCCAAACCATTTCTGCTGTCAGAGATTTATCCAGGGCCATGTTATCTTTTTTATTCCATATACTTGATTGTTGATTATTTTGATGTTATTATTCCTGACATAGGCCTGTTTATTGTTTGACTAGAAACTAAATCATGTAGCATATTAATTTCCTAGCTTGCAGGGTGACCACAGGCCATAACTGCTAAATTTCATCAATCTTAATGTGTTAGTCTGGGTTGACTAGAGAAACAAATTCATAGACATTCATGTGTGTGTAAGAAATAGCTTTGCATACAAGAGCAATTGTACATTAAGAAAACATCCCAGCCCAGTCCAGATCAAGTCCATAAGTCTGTTATTACCCCATATGCCTGATGTCAATCTATAAATTCCTCTTCAGCCTCACACAACACATGCAATGACACCAAATTCAGGAAGATCGCAAGCCAGTGGATGGAAAGTCTTTTGGATCCAGTGACAGTGGAAACATCTCAGCACTGGCAGGCATCTCCATGTGATTCCTTCAGCTCCAGGGCTCTAGTGGAGGTCCATGTGTCTTGTCAACAGGGATGTTTCTCAGGGAGTGAATCTGTGTCCTGCCTCCAGTCAGCTATATATCTCCTTAATGCCTCCAAATGAGGTCATCACAATACAACCTGTTTGGATTGCTATACTCCACCCCTTCACTCTTAATAATTTCTAATTGACCACAGATTATGTAGCTGCCACACACAGTAAGACTAATAAACTTTTAAAAAAGCAATTCAATGATTTGAAGAGTTGTACAGTCATCACTACAATCAATTTTAAAATGTTATTTTTTCCTATTCTCATTGTTACTAGTTCCCTATTTCTCCTCAACCTCCCTTGCTGTATAACCCTAAGGTACTAGTAATCTACTTACATTATATTACCTCCATGAGACATCCAGTAATTTTAATAATAGTATTGTTCTAGCCAATGATATAGAATTTTAAATACTATTGAGATAAGAAAATATATACAGTAGAGGAAAGCCTTTTAGAGTAAAGGACATGGGACGTCCACTTATGCAGGTCAAAAATTTAAATAAATTATGTTTTAAAAAGCAATGGGGTCAGCAGGCACATGGTAAACTTTTTCAATAGTACTCATTTATTAGTAAGCCTATTTTTTATTATTTTGAGGTTTCTTTCTCATTTTTGTGATTAGTGGATTGAATCATAAAAGCTTGAAAGCAGTCATTCAAAGTGCAACTGTTTGGAACAAAGAAGAGCAAAGAAATTTAAAGAAGCATATTGTTCATTGTTGTTTTGGTTGCTGATAGAAGCCTAATAACAATGAATTGTTGTTAGAAGAATAGATAGAACAAACCATCCACTGTCCTGGAAAAGAAGGATGAAGTGATGTCTGTCTACCACTTCTCACCACTCTGCAAGGGATCACAATAGTGTGGAGTGGAGATTCAAAGCCTATCTATAGGCAATTGGATATTCCTTACAGAAGGGTCTTGGAGAGGAGACAGCCAGTCAGGGTGCAGTGTAACACCGATGAAACACACAACATTCCTCTAGTCCCTGAATGCTTCCTCCCCACCACTATCATGACCCAGTTCTACCTTACCAATCTGGCTGAACTGGACATTGGTACAGATAAGAGCTCTGGACAAGTGGAATCCAGGACAGATAAACTCCTCAGGAACAGTAATGGGAGTAGTGATACCACGGAGGTAGGGGGAGGGTGGAGTTGAGGGGAAGGGGGAGAAAGAGGGAACTGATCAAAAGGTTGGAGATAAAACACCCCACAGGCGGACTAATGGTAGAAATGTGGGTGAAGCGAGACAATGAAATGTGGGTGAAGGGAGACAATGACAGTGTAACATATGAAATAACAATAATAACATAAAATTGATCAAGAATTCACTAGGGTGGGAGGGTTGAGGAGAGTGGGGGGAGGTGGGAAGAAGAGGAGTTGATACCAAGTAGAAAGAAAATGTTTGGGAAATGATGATGGCAAAATACGTATAAGTGTACTTAATATACAAGTTTACTGAATACAATTGAATTATGGATTGTCATAAGATCTGTAAAAGTCCACAATAAAACAATAAAAATAAATAAATAAAATAAAAAGAGAGAAAATAATAAATAAAACCAAGGTTTCAGGCATTGAAGGACTACCAATGCTTACCATTGAAGCATACTAACAAATTGATGACGTACTGGAAGCGCTTACTCGTCTATGCCAAGAAATTTGGGAACACTTTCCCAACTGACTGGAAGAGATCTGTATTTGTAGCCATTCCAGACAAAGGTGACCTAACATAATACTCAGATTATAAAAAAAATATTGTGAAAAATAAGAAGCCTCGATGCACTTCCTGATGAAGATCAAGGTGTAGGCTTCAATTTGGATTAAAACTCATTATAAAGAAAAATCAAAATCCTCACAACTGGACAAATAGGTAACATCATGGTGAATGGAAAAAGGATTACAGTTGTCAAAGATTTCACCTTGCTTGAAGTCACAGTCAATGTTCATAGAAGCAGCAGTCAAGAGACAAGACAATTCATTGCATTGAGTAAATTTGCTGCACAAGACCTCTGCAAAGGGTTGAAAAGCAAGGATGTTACTTTGAGGAACAGGTACTTACCCCATGTGACGGTATTTCCAATTCCTTACTGCATGTTAAAGTTGGATATTGATTAGGAAGACAAAAAAAAAAAAAGGAAGAAGAAGAAGAAAAGTATTTCAATTATGGCGCTGGCAAAGAAGATTGCAAATACCATGGACTGCCAAAAGAACAAACAATTCAGTCTTTCAAGAAGTATGGCCAGAATGCTTCCTATGTGTAAGGATGGGGAGATTTTGTCTCACATACATTGGACATGATATCAGGATAGAACAGTTCCTGGTACTGTATCAGGACAGCAAACAAGTGGAAGAATTTCAACAAGATGGATTGCATTGCACAGTGGCTGCATTAATGGGCTCAAACATAAGGAAATGGTGAGGATGTCACAACACTGGCAGTGTTTCATTCTCTTGCACATGGAGTGGCTATAAGTCAGAATCCGATTTGATGGCCCATAAAAACAAGAGCATACCTTTTATTTATAGTTAATAGTTATAGTCCCATGTTGGCCTTCCTTGCATCTTAAGGATAAAGTAAATTTAAAAATTCATAAAATCTGAATTTCTTTGTAATCTAACAAATGGGCTAACAATCTAAAAAGACTGCTTTCTTTTGTTTGATATGCAAAAGTATTTATCATATTTAAGACTCACAAAGAGTTGTATTTCTAAAATATTTATCATTGATAAACAATTCCAAATGGCCTTCAATAAAATGAATCTCAGCAACACACACTAAGAAGTTATAGAAATATAACTAGATAACATCACACACCCCACACATGACTTGCTTTGGCCCCATAAAATCTTATTTACCAACATTGTCAATAACACCACCATTAGATGGAATCGTAAAATTTAATAAGATCAGTTGAATTCTGAAAAGAACATGATTTTCGAATTTACTAAAGACTTTATCTGAGGTTTCATGATTTATTGAAGTGATAAATTTTTAAGGAGATAATTTCAATCCCTTATTGTTATTACACTGTTTCCCCGAAAATAAGACCTACTTAGTGTTTTGCCACTCACTGAAACATAAGACACCCCCCCCAAATTAGACCTCCCTGAAAATAAAGCCCCCCAAAACTACCGAAACTCTGGACTCTGAACCGTGAGCGCCACTGTGCAGCTCACTGTTGGCTGCAGCGCAGCCTGAGCAGACAGGAAGTGCGAGGCCTCTTTTAACAAAACAATAAATGTATGCTGTATTCTTCATGGAAAGATAAGACATCCCTGAAAATAAGACCTAGCACATCTTTAGGAGCAAAAATTAATATGACTTATTTTCTGGGAAACAGGGTAGCTGTTGACATAACAGTATCTTTCTTTATCTACAGAGAGCAAATTATGTTTGTCATCCATGAGAAATATCTACACATCTATTTCATATAAATGCTCTGGAGTTCAATGGAAAATAAGCATGTCCTCTGTGAACTACTAGAAATGCATTAAATTGTTTTTACTTGTTTTTTCTGTATATTTGATAAATTACCATTACAAAATTATTAAACTATCAATGACTGACAAAGAACAAAGAAAATATATCGATTTTTGACTATGATGACAAAAGGGAAAAAATGAATTGGAAAATAATTATGACTGTCCTTGAACTAAGACAAATGAAACAAAAGTTCTGATAAGATTACATTGTAATACTTATTTTAGGTTCCTGATAAGAAACAATATATAAGAACATCCTCATTGTTTGTGTCCAGGAGATGTCTTACTCTAAAACATTCTAATGAAGAATTATTATATCATACATACTTTTATTTGTGTTACTGCTCAGTTATGATTCACTATTCAATTTCACAGAATTGTCATTGTGCTTATCCTCTAAAAGACCCTTGCTTAGGATGAAATGGGAGTTATATTCATTCCGTCTTTTTTCAGAAATTTAGTTCATGACCAAAAATTTGGTGAGATAAGTTCAGGTATTGGCCTTTCCATCTGCTTAAAGGAAGTTATAGTTTTCACTCAGGCAATTATTCACTCAATCACTTATCGGTTCAGTTGCGAGGATTTTTGTACGTACTCCAAACCGGATCCTATAGCCTTTGATTTTCATTTGCAAATGCTTCAAGTTTTAGCAAGCAATAATGTGCCATGTATATATTGCTGTTTTTTAATGTCTTCTCCCAATATTGGTGTGATATTCATGTCCATATATTCCAGTTTCTCAGGTTATTTGTCCAACACATAAATTGAATCAACATATAGAAAATATGTAACCTTAACTAATACCATACTGATTTAAATAAAATAGAATCCTACTCTTCTTTTTAAGTGACTGCATTATTCATCTATGTGCACATTCCATTTGAGCACAACTAATTGTTCTGAATTCCCACTCTGCAATGTTATCCAATGTTTGTTATGATCTACATAGTTGAATGTCTTTGCATAGTCAATGAAACACAGGTAAATCACTTTTACTCATATTTTGTGTTTCTTTCCACTTGATATTTTAAATCTGTTTTTGAATTTCTGGATGTTTCCTAATGATGTAATACTGCTGTTCCAGAGTATAGTTAGCACAATTTTACTTGTTTGTGGTAGAATACCGAAATAAAAATACTTAAATTTGACTCTTCTATACATGTATTTGGGAGAAAGAGGATGGTTAATATTCCTGTACAGGGTTACAGTTTCGGAAACCCAGGGAAGTCATCATATCCTGTCCTATAGGGTCACTATGGGAAGGAAACTACTGGATAGACCTGAGGAGAGTATTATTACTCATGTTTTTATAGTTCTCACCAAATGATTTAGTGGAACAATGTAAATAGGGTGTGTGAAACACTAATAGAGGGGTTTGGCCAGGCTGAATATAAAAGTGAGTCATTTCACATGCAGAAAGAAGAAACCTATGAATATCCAGATACAAGTGCCACCAGTGGAGCACTGTGAGATTTCTGCATGAAGTGATGGAAGCAGCAGAAGAACCAGGGTGAAGCACAGCTGAGAGGACACAAGACATAGTGCAGAGGATCTATGCTGAGACCAGGAGGCAGAGCAGATGAACCAGGACCCAGAGAGGGAGCAATGGTCCTCACAGGCCATGGAGTGAGGCTGGCGACTGGAGAAAGAGAAGGCTGACTGAGAAGGGTCGTATATGGACAAGAACATATCCTTAATGTTTTAAGATATTGTTTTTGGGTAACCTGTCTCTGCCCTAATAAGCTCCACATTGTGGTGAATACTGCCTCTGCGCTCTGTGTAGCCGTTGTAGAGGATTAGCGAATCCATCAGAAAAGGAGAGTGCTATCAGAGGGAAGACTGATGTCAGAATAGGGTAAAGAAGGATGGATAAGGGAGGCATGTCTTCGTGACAATTAGTTCAGGGCTCCTGAGGAGTTAAATCCTGTAGTTAAAGCTGTAGTTGTACAGATGTGTATCTTCTTTGACTTGTTCATGTAGTAATGAAATTGTTATATAATTGCCACATTCATTGAATCATTATTCCTTTGCTGATGTAGATGTCCTCCCTGTCAGCCAGGTGTCTGTATCTAAATTTCATGGCATAGCAAAATGAGCACTTCCAGTTTTGAACCTGTTTGCTAAAAAATCTCTACTGATGTTTTTTTAACCTTTTTTCCTTAATGCTTTCAATCCCTAATGCATTTTTTATTTCAGTATCATTAGTTATTGATCATATTCCACACCCTGAAGTGGTTGAACATCAACTTTTTCATTTCTTTGGTTTATTTTTTTTTTTGGTAAAGTGGTCATGTATAACTTCTATATTCTTAATGCTTCCTGTGTTGTTAAATTTTCTTGCATAAAATTTTTCAGTTGAGTAAGGAAGCCTTACATATTTCCTTCAGTTCTCTCAGCTAGAGAAAGTAAACCACATTCTCCTCTTTTGGTATTTTTAACTCAAAGTCTTTGTAAATTTCAATATTGTATTTTACTTTGTCATTCTTAGTAAACATTTGTAATCATTTATTTTTTAGATCATTTTTTCTTACCTACTTTATGATTAAGTGAAAGTAAAAGTTTCAGAATATCTTAGGACATTCGTATTACTGTTTTCTTTTATTCCTGATTTATAATGACCTCTTCCCTTCGTCATATATCATATCTTGTTACCATTCTAAAATTCATATGCTCTCTTTATTTAGTGTTCAATTAGTCTTTCACAAGTTGACTAATTGACTAACATTCATAAGTTGGTTTATAAATTCTGGTTGGAACTACTCAAAGTCATTATTTGGCTCCTTTGGATTTATTTTGGGGTCCTGGCAGATTAGGGGATTAAATATTGAACTGATAACCCAGGTTGATGGATCAAATTCATCACCAACCTGGAAACAATATGAAGTAGTTGTAATCTGCCTTGCAGGGTTTTGTATGTTGGAACAGGCTCTGTGGTAGGGGTATGGCTTTTATTTTGGTCTAGTTTTGTTTGATACATTTCAGCATCAATTGGAAATATCATGTTAACAATTACATTCCACAATTGATCTCTAGTTTGTTTTAAAATAGTCTGTTGTCTATTTAGTAATTTCAAATCCCAATCATATGCAGGGTTGAATAGTAGCAACCTGTACAGAGATTAATATAATATCTAGATATTCATTGAAAGGACATCTTGTGCAGGGAAGAGATTGCATTCCTCAGAATGAAATCCAACAGTTCAGAATAGTGAGGATCAGAAATATATATTTTTTAATTAAAGAGCAAATAACTAAAAGTATGCTACTCAATTTATGGTAAGAAAACTTAGACAATCTGATGGTGGAAATTTATAAATTAACCTTCACCTAAGGGGACAGGGGTGGAAGGGTGTATGAGAGGAGAGTATCGTCATCATTTAGGTCATAATTCTCAGGCATTCTTTTCAAACTGCTTGTTTCAGCAGAATTTTCCCTGTGGCATTTTCATGGGGTGGGAGGTGAGGGTGGAGTTAAATAAGGGTAGAAACCAAGGCCTCTTCTCAGAGACATTGATTTTAGATCTATGAGGGAATATCCCCCCCAAACCGGAATGGCACTGGGCAGAGCAGAGGTTTCTTAGCACACATTTTCTCCTCTAGGCAAGCATCAAGCTACTCACTCTGAGTTAGTGCACCCAGTGGCATCACCTTGGAAGGTTCTCTTTGGTCACAGATAATTTTTTTTCATAACATCACTTTCATTTGAACCTCAAATTTTGTGATGGCCAATGTCATAGAACAATGTGTGGCTGTGAAATTTTGTTTCCTGCTAGTGAAAAATGCCACAGAAACTATTGTGATATTGAACACAGCTTACAAGAACAGCACTATGAAAAAAAATCATGTGTATGAGTCGTTTTCTTGTTTCAAAAAAGGTGAAATGTCAATTGATGACAAATCTCATTCTGGATGTCCATCATCTTCCCAAATGGATGAAAATACCAACTCATAGTGCATTTGAAGTTTGTTCCACCAGGTCAGACTGTTAATCAAGCTTTCTATTTAGAGGTTCTGAACAGATTGCATAATAGTGTGTGACAAAATAGGCCTGAATGTGGCAGATGGGGAGCTGGTTTTGCTACGATGACAATATGCCTACTCACACAGCCATCTCAGGGCTCCAGTTTTTGGCAAAACAAAAACAAAAACAGCATGCTTGTCTTGCTCCATGCACCTTACTCACCTGACCTTACTCCATGGAACCTCTTTTTATTTCTGCGAATGAAGAGGGGCATGAAAGGACAGCAATTTGATGATGTAGAAGAGTTGAAAAAAAATGAGGGAAGTGCTGTCAGCCATCCAAACAGATGAGTTTGAAAAATGTTTCCAAGATTAGAGTTGCATATTTGACAAATGTATTAAGTGCAATGCAAAGTGCTTTGAAGATGATTTAATAAATAAATAAATGGCTCTGAAAAAATCCATTTTGGTGGGGTGACCCCACTTATTACACTATCATGGATAAAAACATTTCCTAGGTACATGATTAAGTTGCACAGAAAATGCCTGTTGCTAGGATGAAAACAGGGCTAATAAATATGAGTCAACCCGGACATTGAGCTGGACATTTCAGAGTTTTGGGGTATCTAAATTTTAATTTCTATTAGACAGCATTATCAAAAATTTACTTAGACTTCAGTCATAAAACTAGGCTGAAGTTTTAAAGGATTCTTATTTATCTATTTCTCAGTTTTTCTACTTCTTTCCCAAAGCTTGTAGTTACCTTGTCACAAGGGAAACAAGAAGGAATGAGAAGAATGGTGTGTCAAAATATTCTTTCCTTCTTGGTAATATCTACAACTGACATCTCTCTACCTGAGCTGAGCTTCTAATTAGCAGTCCAGTGCCTATACAACAGCATTGTCAAGGGCCCTTCTGATTTGGAATAAGAAAAACAAACCCTCATTTTCCTTGATTTAGGTGGTACAATGTATTGCATTTGACAAGCTCCTTCTTGAATTATCATTTACAGTATTTCTAATCTCAATTTGACTTTTACTTTTCACATTTAATCTTCAATACATTTAAAGTTTTAAACAATGCCAACTAAGTCTCATTGATATCTTTCATCAAGCCCCACTATCTTATATGGACCAAGAGTTGGCCCACCAATAGGGAAAGATCCATCTTTGTTAATTTATGCCTATTTCAAATGTGGCCCAGCAGGAGGCAGATATTTTGAAGTAACATAAATATAACATGCATGTTCATTTTTGCTGAAGATAATTCGATGAATGGATACAGCAGGACATAGACATGCAGTTGCCGGAAAGTTATATCTTATTCGGAAGAGGACATGGAATGAGGGTTATTATTGCTAGCATCAAATGGGTCTTGACTGACAATGGAGAACAAAATAGAGTTGTTTATTTGTATTTTATTGACTCTGAAGAGGCATTCAATTGTGTGGATCATAACAAACTATAGATAACAATGTGATGCATAGGAATTTCAGAAAACCTAATTGTGCTAATGGGCACCTGTGAATAGAGCAGGAGGCAATCATCTGGATGAAATGAGGTATCTCATGGTTTAAAATCAGGAAAGGTACATGTGATTGATAGGCTTTAAGTCAAGTTGGGTGGGCCATAATTCTCCCCTGATATGATCTAACATAATGTGGTAAACTCCAGGAAGCCATCTTCTGTGAGGGAAGCCAAGCAGTTGTAGTTCTTGTTTACTGATGTTATCTCATGCCAGGTTCTGACTCATAGTGAAACACTTCTAGTCCTGTGCCTTCCTTACAATTATTCTTATGTTTGACCTCATTGTTACAGCCACTGTGTCAACCCATCTCATCCAGGGCCTTCCTCTTTCTGGCTTCTTTCAACTTTACCAAGTATGATGTTCTTCTCTCAGCACTTATCTCTCCTGATAATATGCCCAAAGTACATGAAATGAAGTCTCACCATCCTTACATCTAAGGAGCATTCTGGCTAGGCTTTTTCCAAGACAGATCTGTTTGTTGTTTAGGTTGTCCATGGTTCTTTCACATGCATATAAAGCAATTGAAAATATCATGGCTAGGATCAGGCATTCTTTGGTTGTAAAAGTAACAACCTTACCACTAAGCCGGACGAGTTTCTTGTGGGGGTCACAACTTTGATATGATTGAGGAGATAGCATTCAGGGTGTGGCATAGTCAGTATATATTGACAGATTGTGGAAGCTAGCTCCCTTCCACTCCTGGATTTAGACCGTGCATATGGTTAATTTGCCTCTTCTAATATTTCATCCTGACCCCAGGATCCATCAGCAGACTGCTGACGTTGGAACCATTCGGTCAATCACAGATTTACTGTTCACCATCCACCAGTGTGGTCTTCCTGCTTCCTGTTCATTCCCCCCTGGAGCTACAGCAGCTAAGAGAAATCATCAGGTTACATCTGACTCCTATACACAAACCCAACTGTACTTATCCACTTCTATAATTGTGTTTACCATTTTTATATGAATCTCTTTAATATACATAGACATACAAATGTCACTAATTTTTCTTCTCTAGAAGACCCTGTTTAATCCAGTGTGTGTCAAGGTTGTAGCCTCTCATCATATTCATTCAATCTGTATGCAGAGCGAATAATCTGAAAAATAGTGCACAAGAAAATGAATTGAATTGGAGGAAGTTTTGGTAACAACAACCTGTGATATGCGGATGACATAATATTGCTTGCTGAAAGCAAAGAGGATCAAAAATACTCATTGGTGCTGATCACAGACTAGAAAAGCTTCAGTGTGTATTACAACACAATATAAGTCAAATAATATTCTTCAAAACTAGACCAATAGACAACGTCATAATAAATGGGAAAAATATTTCCATTTTCAAGGATTTCATTTTACTTAAATCACAATCAAAGCTCTTGGAAGCAGAAGGCAAGACATTAAATGCTGTATTGCATTGGGCAAATCTGTCACATGACACTTTTGTAAAGTGCTGCAGGGAAAGGGTGTTCTTTTGAGGATTGAAGCATGACTGGTTCCTGCCATTGTATTTTCATTGTGACAGTTAAACAATGGATAAGTAAGAACTGAAAAAAATTGATCCAACTCTATGACACTTAAAAAAATCTATGTATTTTTATCATATGTTAATTTTTTGCAAACATTATACAAAGGATTATATTTTAATTATCAGTTATATAGGAAGTAAGTGGCAAATTATGTTTAAACCCCCAGTAGCAAATTATCTGTTTCAATGAAGATATTTAATGCAATGCTTTATTTCATAACTTCCAAGATTTCCCCCAAATGTAAAAACACAATGAATCTTGACTAGTTTATTTATAGAGATTGAGTTGAAGGATTTTTTAATTTCATGCAATTGCTGCATAGTGATCATTGCAAACATTCGTGGTCATGTTGGACAACATTGTCTTGAAACTATCACTCTGTCCTCGTGTAAATTATCTTTTGACTAAACATCCATGTATTTCGCTACTCAAAGATGTTGTTATACTGATTATTATAATACCAAACTAAGAGATGTTGTCCACTATATATTAAATATGAGTTAGATTAAAATATATTATATTCAGACTATTATACTGTGGTGGTAAATTTCAAAGTTTTTGAACTTTTTGACCTGTTTTTGAAAAGATGTTTTATGACTTAAAAAAAAAGTTTCTTAATATTATATTTATCTAACATCTTAGCAATTAGGAATGTCTGCATCTAATCAGACTCTCTTTTTCTTGTGCCCATTCTGTAACTATCTTTAGTCACCAGTAAGGGATAAAATACTATGATAAATATGTACTATTAAAGGGATAGACACCACAGGACAGAAAGACTTATGGCAAGATGAATGAGAAAGGAGACGGTGACAAAAGAAATAAATGACATATGTAGCTTAGACACCTGAGTAGGACAGTTTAGATGAAGATGAAAGACAGGAAAATTAAAAGTAGAAGGGACAGAAAACTTTACTGGAAAATGATGCAGACATCTAGGCATAGTTTCAAAAGCTCACTGAGATAAGAAAGTCCTTTCAAGGGACAGATCATTAATCACTGATGTTTCAATTAGCTAAAATTGACTGGGATGGAAGTTATGGAATTGATAAGAAAGGCTTCTTTTTCTGGCGGTAACAGGTTGTTTCCTGACATATTCTGTTAATAATTCATTAAAAAGTTTAGAATATTATGCTCTTAGTCCAAATGTGGTTGGGAAATTAAACAAAGATGAAAAATAATATGGAGGTGCAGATTCATCTAAAGCTTAGTGATTATAGTGTCATCGGACTGCCAATGCCCTTGAGGGTATATATGAAGGTAACACAACAAAGCACCGGTCTTACAATCATAAATACAATAGACCATTTGAACATATGAAAAGAATCCTTTAAATTTTTATTCAAATCCACACCTTTCTAGTAACATTTTTTTTAAAAAAACAAGGTTTTAAAGGAAAAATAATACTTTGACTTCTGTTTATAGAAAGGCTTTTCCAATATTTGAAAATAAATATATCGATATTATATTCCCAGGTTTTGAGATAAAAATAGCAGTGTCAAAACTTTGTCTGAAGGTACAGCCTTGCATAGGTTTAGTTGAACTACCTGATGGTTATTTATGAGGAGCTTTAAACTATTTCCTTTCACGTTGCCCAAAGAACCATAATAATATATGAGATTAATGCACAGGAAGACAGAATATTAAGACAAGAACAAATAAAATCATATCTTACTCATGTAGCTTTCAAGGGGTCCCAACCTTATGTTCATTTAAAAAGAAAATGGAAATAAAGGAAATATAGATGATAAATTATGAACATAAACTTTCCTAAACATATTTTACAAGATGTTAGTGTTTTTAAAAGATTAAATATCTATAAATGCAGTGTAATTTTTCTTTCCTAAAAATTTGTAAAATGAAAAGAATGTGTACTTAGTAAATACCTTCCCACTTAAATGAGCAATATATGCTGAAAAGATATTTTACTTAAAGTAATACTTAACACATAAAATTAAGGAAAGTAAAAAAGCATTGCTACAAAATCATAGAAACCTTTATTAAGCAAAAACATAGAAATGTGAAGCTATTAATTTTGACATTTTCTGAATCAGGTATTTTGATCTCCATAAACCATCCAAAGCCACCATTTGTCTGTCAGTTTGGGCAAAACATTGAATGATGCAGGAAGCATGAAAAGAAGATGGAAACCACACATAGAGTCACTATAACAAAAATAATTAGTAAATATCCAAGTATTTCAGGAGATAACAAATGAGCAGGAAAATAAAGGTCATTAAGGAAGAAGTTCAAGCTGCGCTGAAAGCATTAGCCAAAAGAAGTTCCCAGGAAATAATGAAGTACAAATTGAAATGTTCCAACAACCTGGCAAAAGATTGGAAGCACTGACATATCAATCATAGGAAATCTGGAAAATAGCCAGATGGCCAACTGACCAGAAGAGATCCATATTTGTACCCATGCCAAAGAAAGGTGACCCAACAGACTGTGTAAATTATAGAAAAATATAATTAATATCATATGCAAATGAAATTTTGTTGAGGTTAATACCATATTCAGAAGAGAAGTTGGAACAAGAGATACTGTTGTTGGTATCAGGTGGATCTTGGTTGAAAGCAGAGAATACCAGAAAGATGCTTACTTGCATTTTATTGACTATGCCAAGACATTCAATTATGTGAATCATAACAAACAACAAACAACCTTGAGAAGAATAGGACCCCCAGAACACTTCATAATGTTCATGCATGACTTATACATGGATGAAGAGGCAGTTGTATGACCCAAGAAAAGGATTACTGCATATTTTAAAACCAGGAAAGGTGAACGTCAGGGTTGCATCCTCTCACCACACGTAGTCAATCTGTATGCTGAGCACATAATCAGAGAAACTTGACTATATGAACAAGAATGCGGCATCAGGGTTGGAGGAAGTCTTATTAACACCCGCAATACTCAGAGGACAAAACCTCGCTTACTGAAAGTGAGAAACACCTGAAGCACTTGTGATGAAGATGAAGGACTGTAGCCTTCCGCTTATATTTCAATTCAATGTAAAGAAGACCAAAATCTGTGCAACTAGACCATCATACACATGGAGAAAGGGTAAAAGTTCTCAAGAATTTAATCTTACTTGGCTCCACAATTAATGTTCATGGAAGTAGCAATCCAAAGATCAAAAGAAAAGGTAGTATTTGATGATTCTGCTGTACAAGATCTCTTTAGACTGTTGATAAGCAAGGAGGTCACTTTGTGGACTAAGGTGTATCTGACCCAAGCCATGATAGTTTCCATTGCCTCCTATGCTTGTGAAAGTTGGACACTAAATACAGAAGACCAAAGAAGAATAGATGCATTTGAATTGTGGTGCAGGAAAACAAACTTTTATGTCTTGGAAACAGTATGGTCAAGTGGTTTTTAGAGCCAAGGATGGCAAGACTTGGACTTACATACTTTAGACATATTGTCAAGAGACCAGACCCTGGAGAAGAGTCTCGTGTTTGCTAAAGTAAAGGGGTGGCAAAAATGAGGAAGGCTCTCAAAGAGATGAATTGACACAGGGACTTCAAAAATGGCTTAAGCATAGGAACAATTGTGAGGATATTGCAGGACAGGGTAGGGTTTTCTTCTGTTGTACATATAAGTCAGACCGACTGGATGGCACCTAGCATCAACAACAACAGCAACAAACCTTCCATTAAGAATTCCGCACTCTTCAATTTACATCATTGTGAAAATGGAAGTATTGGCATTCTCAAAGGATGCCAATGGTGCTCACTTTTAATATTCTGAGTTTGGAAAACAAAAAGAATACTAGAAGTTTAAGATCAGGGCTGTAGTGTGGATGTGATAATGGTGCACAATGAAAGTCTTGTTAGACTGTCATTGCTACCATCCATCACAGAATGAGCAAGTTCATTGTCATTAAAAAAAATTCAGTAAAACCTTCCTTTTATTTTTCTCATCATTGTAATTTTTAATTTTAAAAAGGTATGTTATGCTTGGTTCTCCTGAGAAGTAAAGCAAGGGATATTTTTATGTATATAAAAAGATATTTAAATCAAGAACTGTCTCACATAGTTAAAGAAGTGGGTAAACACAGTCCACTTCAAGAAGTGAGTCAGATGTAATTTGAAGGCTTCTCCTGACTCCTGTAGCTGTAGAGGTTCATGAACAGGAAGCAGGAAGGCCTCAGGCTAGAGGATGCAGAGCAGAGTAAACCTAAGTTTGGAAGTCTTCTGATGGTGCTGGGTTACCAAGGCAATATAAGAGGGAGTCAATGACCTAAGTGCAGGATCCAAATCCAGCAGAAATGTTCTAGCTTTCAAATTCCCTGTGTGTTAGACAGAGTTCTC
>NW_022103911.1:10276306-10278374 GCF_000313985.2 Echinops telfairi
ATGTTTTCTCAATATTCAATTGCTTTTGTATATACAGTAAAACCCTTTCTTATACACATATGAGTATCTATGAATATGTTTCTCTAGTCTACCCAGACTAACACATTATGGTACCAGGAGTGGGGTACTAGAGAAAAAAATCATAAAGATGGAGAGTGGATGTTTGTTTGTCTTCTGCCTCATGATAATGTTTCTTCTTTGACTAGCCAGAGGTCAGGTATGTTCATGCAATTTACTGGGATGTTTTCTGGAAAGAATATGGGAAGTTAAAGTTTTGATTATTTTGTTCGGTTGTAGGGTTTGGTTATTGCTGTTTAAAATGGCAAAAATGAATGTTGTTAAGGTATATTTTGAGCTCAGGGGTAGAAATCGCCATTTGAATTTTTCAGAAACGATGCTGCTTAAGGAAAATGGCTGGCAGAAGGTCAATATGGCTGACAGAAAGCTTGAATCTGGTTTGATACTCTCAAGAGGCCAAAACCCATATTGGTAGCAATAAAATAGTTTAGATGCGAATTTAGATAAGCTAAATATGGATTGAACTTGATTCTTTTAAGAATTGAGTTTAGTATCTGATTCTACTTTGTTTATACTGATTTCTTCTGCTTATACTTTATAGAAATGATTTGGGGAAGTATGAAAATAGAGAGCTTGTAAGGCCACTTGCCTGAAGCCATTAATTTGATCATTAGATGAGTTTAGGAAAAGCCTGCAAAGAAAGCTCTGAAAGGATAAGTCCCAACCAGTGCTTTGGAGTACTCTGGATATTTGCATTCCAAGAGATCTGCCTAAGGGCAAGATTGACAGATTGAAGGAAAAACAGAACTCTTTGGAGTTTGGAATTTTGAACTAGTGGTTTGTGCCAGTAGCTGGAAAAAATCTGGAACCATGACAGAAACTCTCTAGGACTGAACATTAAAGGGAGCCTGTTGGCAGGTTGAAATGCTTGCTAGGTGATACCTGGATTTATGTGTTGAGTGGAAGTTGGGGAAATTCAGCAATAGAGAGATGAACTGAGTCTGGACACTGAACCCCATGGACCTGGTTTTCAAAAACTAGAGGAGAAGACGTGAGAGGGTTGAATGCACTGAAGTACTTGACTGAGCCCAAGGAGGGCTAGGCTTGTTGAGAATTTATGACGAGGTGAGACAACCAATGGACACCCTGGTGAGGCTAAGTGAGGCAGCCCACATGGAGTTGACCAGAACCCGACGAGATGAAGAGAAGATATTGAGTATATGAACTGGTACATACTGCTTCAGACTTTATGGGGGCCCTGTCCTGATTTGACTTTGCTTATGGATGCAGATAAGTGGGTAGTATAGAAATTGCATACCCAAAACTGGGTGATAAAGGTATGAAGTGTTTGACTTACAAACTTTCATAGCTGGGGGAATATATCATAGAATTATAGGATTAAGGTGTAGGTGTTCACATAAGTATAGAATATTGTTGTATTGTTCACTTGTAGAACATTATGTTTAAATGAGGGTGACACATATTGAATTGTATGCATTTTAGTTTTATTCTGTTGGGTACAGATATGATTTTACTATTGTTTGAAAATTATATATGGCTAAAGAGTTATAACAAAGTGTCAACTTGACAAGGGGAGGTCTATGGTAGTTACATAATCTGGTGTCAATTTGGGACTTGATAAGATTAAGAGTGAAGGGGTGGTGTCTAGTCTGTCAATCAGGTTATAGAAAATGAGGCCTCTGTGTGGGCATGGCCTTCTCCTGAGGATTCTGGGAACTTTTATATGTCCTCCTTGGAGGCAGAGAAACTTTCTCTCTCAGCTCACTACCCTGGAGACTCTCTACTGACAAGACATAAGGTTCACTCCATGAGAGACATTCTACTGACAATATACATGACACTATGCTGATAGAACCCATGTCCTGGGAACTAAAGGAGCCACATGGAGACTCCTGCCAGCACTAAGATACCTCTACCACCACGGGAACGCAAGACTTTGCATCCACTGATCTGTGGTCTTCCTACATTTGGCTTCATTGCATGTGTTTTGTGAGTCTGAAGAGGATTTTACAGATTGGTATCAGACATA
>NW_022103911.1:10279427-10282848 GCF_000313985.2 Echinops telfairi
AAATATTGTATTAGGTAAGTCTGTTGCACAAGACCTCTTTAGATTGTTGAAGAACAAGGATGTTATTTTGAGGACTATGGTGCGTGTAACCCAAGCCATGGTATTCTCATAGTCTCATATGCATGTGAAAGTTGGATATTGAATAAGGGAGACCATAGAAAAATAGATGCATTTGGATTGTGGTGCTGGAGAATAATATTGAAAGTCCTATGAACTCTTAAAAGGAAAACACCATATATATTGGATAGTCAGAGTGCACCTTAGAGGCAAGACTTTGTCATGCATACTTTGGACATATTGTCTGGACAGAACAGTCTCTACAGTCTCTGGAGAATGACATCATGTTTGGGAAAGCGGAAGGGCATCAAAAAAGAGGAAAGCCCTCCTTGATATGGATTGACACAGTGAGTGCATCAATGACCAGGCCTACGAACAATTGTGAGGATGGCACAGGACTGTTCAGCATTTTGTTCTGTTGTGCATAGAGTCTAAACCAACTGCATGGCACCTAACAACAACAACAGCAACAACATAGATCTCTGCTAACTCTTGAACATTTGAATTTCACAAACACAACTGTGACCACCATTGATTCCCAAATTTATTTGGCCTGCCATCTCCTTTTCAGAAAAAATTAGTCAGCAGCACATTGTCAATGAAAATATGTTGTAGTCTAGTCCATACTTTAGGATGAATTCTAGAGCAGATTAATATCTGTTTTTTCAGCCCTCTGAATCATTCCACTGTGACCCAGGGGATAGTACCATCTGTTTGGTCAAATAATTTGGAAATAATTCTGTCAGATTATTGAATAGTAAAATGAGTAAATGGTTGATACACAAAATCCTGAATAAAAATATTGTTAGTTGATTGACTAGGATAACTAGAGAGATTTATTTCTCTTTTTAATAACCTTTGTTAACTAGTTTCAACACATAGAATTCTCATTTAAATTATTTTGTTAAACAAATTATATTAATTGCATATTTCAAGCATGAGTTTTTGCTTAAATTATTAATCCAGTGGTGCTTTTTGAATCAATGTTTCTACAAATAAGTTCACTCAACACGTTGTAGGGATTTGGGGGAATTTATTTTGCACATTAAAAATACAGATAGATATATAAAACGCATTCCAATTGTGAGGATGGTACTGGATGGTATTTTCTTCCGTTGTGCATAGGGTCCCTATGAGTCAGAATTGAACGTGATAGCAACTAATAATGAATCCACAATTCAAAATTGCATAAAACTAAAAATTCGATAACTAAAATGCGATTCAGCAAATGACCAGTGAAAACAAAAGGATTAAACATAATTGCCCACTAAAAAGGCTCATGCCTTAAATGTAAGTAAATAAAATAAATAGATCTTTAGGTTGTTTTGCCAGAAGAATAGAATATAAATTCTGGGAGATGGTACTTTTATTACTACAAAAAAGGCATTGTTTTTATTTCACCTAGAATTCTTTCTGTGAAACTGTTCACCCACCATAGGCCAATAATTACCCTGGTGGGCCTTTGGTGGTAATTGAATTTTCATTCAATAAGGCTGTCACTGGGCCTGGAGGGTAAGGGAGTCATGCTAACTGTTTACAAATTAAATTATGGGAATAAGATGAAGATGCTGGGTTTGTTGCTCTGTCAGTTGGATAATATATTATTGACGCCTTTGGATGGGCTGTGATAATAACAGGTGACCTTTTGAGTTCCCTGAATGGACATAATGATCATGAAATTTTAGCATTTGTGCTTAGATTTATTTAGATACGAACAGAAAAATATTTAAATAGACCCAAACACAGGAATAATTAATAACATGTAATGGAAATACATATCATAAAGGTATCATTTAAAACATGTTTCAAACAATCCATAGAAATAACATTCTGCATGCATATACGTGGTGTACAATTGTAGAAAAATCATTTATTATTTCATTTACAATATTAGCTATGTAAAGTTCATTTATTAAATTGAGCAATTGCGTCTGGAAGTATGTGTATAATATGTGTGCTTCTCTGAGATAAAAAGACATCTGCAGTAGAATTACAATGGAAACTAGTCTTCTGTTCCCAAATTCTCACTTGGCATTTAAATTGGCTTTACTAACTTACTTATTTTGAATACATCATGTGGAGAGACTAATTACTGGATGCCATCTAGCTTGGTACAGTAGAAGGTTAAGGAAAAGGAGGAAACCCCTTGAAGAAATGGATTAACACTCATGTGGTACCTACTGCAATAAGGGGCTCAAGCATATCAACCATTGAAAGAGTATGACAGGATCAAGCCATATTTTGTTCTATTAAGTATAATGGACACATGAACTGAAGTCAGCTCAATGGCACCTAATTACAATAACCATTTGTCTAGATTCTAGAATCTAGAAGGTATATTATTAAGTATAAAAATATATCTAGACTTTTGCCCAATATCAAACTGACTAAAGCGAGTTGTATTTATTTGTTCAAGTTGCTGATAATTTAAAAAATTATTTTATTGTCTTACAACTCACATATAATTCAATTCAAAATTTCAATCACATTAAAAAGAGTTGTAACATCACACTACAATAAAGCCTGTTTTAAGTGAAGTGAGCCGATAGGCTAAGAAAAGTCATTGCAGTTGATATTGTGTTTTGATGTGAATTAAATGAGCTAAAAAGAGGGCTGGTGGTGATGAAATACCTAGCAATCTGCTTTCATAAATATTGTAGCTCTGAAAACCATTTGGGACTGTTCTACTTAGTCTCATGGGATCATTATTAGTCAAAATTGACTACACAGCACCTAACAGTGACAACAATATCATATGGTCCTTCCAGGTAAATAATTTCACCTTGTCTAGTTGAACAAGGATCCCAATTTATGAATGTATACATATATAACAAATGGAATAATATTTCAATATGATAGTGTTTTTTTTGAGATAGTTAAGTTTATTTTTTTATTGCTGAGAATATCCTCAGCTTAGCAAACCCCAAGGATTTCTATGTGAAAAATTTAGTGAAATTGATTATATTGTTTCAGTCTTTTCTGAATTGTTTCTCTCCCACATAAACTCACTTCAAGTTTTCTCTGTAGTCCTTCTAATCTGTACGCACAGACTTTTAAAAAGGAAAATGATCAAAACAGATCTATGAGCTAAGTTAAGCTATTGTTTGGTTACATGTTGGACTGCTAACTGCAAGAAAACCAGTTCTAAACTTTCAGCTTCTCCATGGGAGAAAGATGAGGTTTTCTATTTCCATAACGTTTTACACCCTTGGAAAGCCTGGAGAGCAGAACTACTCTGTCCTATGGGGTCACTAAGAGTCTGACTCAACTATGGTTTTCAGAAAGTGGTCCCTGGTTATTTATAAGATTTAAAGATCATTTATGGGCACTAGTTTCAGGAGTTTATCCATTCTCCATGACTCCC
>NW_022103911.1:10284264-10286081 GCF_000313985.2 Echinops telfairi
ACCTTTCTCCAGAACAGTGACTGAATGCTCCATTATTTTTCAGTTCTACTGAAAGAATATTTGTACCCAATCCAAAGAAATGTGACCCAACAGAATGCTCACATGATTGAACAATACCACTGATATGATCTGCGGGTTAAATTTTGCTAAAGATCCGCCAACTACAGTTGTAGCAGTACATTGACTGCCTCCAGAGGGTCAGGCTGGATGCAGAAGAGGACATAGAAACAAGTGATATCATTGCTGATACCAAAGAATGTTGCCTTAAAACAGAGAATATTAGAACAGTGTTTACGGAGTATGTCAAGGCACTGGTCTGTGCGGAGCATAACAAATTATGGATAACCTTAAGAAGACTGGGAATTCCAGAATACTTTATTGTACTCCTGCCAAACTTGTACGCGATCAAGAAGCAGTTGTGAGAACAGAACAAGGAAATACTGCCTAGTTGGAAATCAGGAAAGAAAGGTGCATGCTCTCATGATAACTTATCCAATCGATGTGAGGAGCAAATAAGAGATGCTAGACTCTCTGAAGAACAATGCTGCATCCAGATTGGAAGAGAGATTATTAACCACATGCCATGTGTAAATGACAGAATCTCACGTGCTTAAATTGAGGAGGACTTGAACTACTTGCTGAAGATCATGGATTGCAGCCTTTAGGATGGATTAAAACCCAATATAAAGAAAACCAATATCCTCAAGACTGGGTGCTATATAAATAACATCACGATTGATGGAGAAAAAGTTGAAGTTGTCAAGGATTTTGTCTTTTTTTTGTCTTATTTTTTTATTTTTTTTAAGATTTTGTCTTTCTTGGATCCACAATTAATGTTAATGTAAGCAGCAGTCAAGACATCAAAGGACACGTTGGCTTTTGGGTAAATATACGGCAGCAGATCTTTTAAAAATGTTGAAGAAGAAGGATGTTACTTTGAGGACTAAAGTGTACCTGAGCGCTGTTGTGGTATTACCCATTGCTTCAGAAGTTTTGTATTTGGATATTGAATAAGGAAGCCAGATGAAAAATCAAACACTTGAACTGTTGTGTGGATGAAGAATATTGAAACTACTATGGATGCCAAAAGAACAAACAAATCTGTTTTAGAAGAAGTACACCCAGAATGCTCCTTAGAAACAAAGATGGGAAGATTTATCTTACAATATTTGGACATATTATCAGGAGGGACAGGTCCCTAGAGAGCGACATCATGTTTGGTAAAGTGGAAGGGCAGCAAAAATGCCTGCGAACAATTGTCAGGACGGCACAGTACTGCAGGATGCTTTGTAATGTTGTACAGAGGGTTGCCATAGCTCAAACCTGGTCACAGCAGCAACAAGATGACCCTGGGGTCAAACGGTCTGTGGGCACTCCAACAAGGTTGCTGTCTGGTTCGTGCCAGTGGATTTTCCCAGTTTTCATCCATGTGCGACTCTACTCTCAACTGAAGATTTAAAGAGAGGATCTCTCCACCTATGAATCTTTCTTTCTGTAAGTTCTCTTATTCCTTTGCTCAGTGACTTCAGGTGTCTTACCTACAACTTTAAAGTGTGTCTCCTCATGTAGGAGATACTTCTGGATTCCAATTTCTTTCTTCCTCGTGTTTCTCTGTGGATACTAGCTTTACAATTCTACATAGAGAAAACATGGGGTTCAAATTAGTTGTTTTATTTTTCTCTCAGTGACCTATGGTATTTTCTCATATATATGAGAAAATACCATATATATATATGGGAGAAAATACCATATATATATATAATTAGATTTTCATGGACCACTATAAGGACAAATCTTTAGTTGTTTTATTTTTCTCT
>NW_022103911.1:10287721-10288814 GCF_000313985.2 Echinops telfairi
GTAATTTTCATTCCTCAGTGAAATTTCAGTTATTTCTTATCAGCCCTTATGATTGTTCTCTGTCCTGTGAAAAATCTATGAAATTTAACCCCTCTGTATCCCCACATTTATCATCATAGCCTCCTGAGCTGTTCTGTCATTAATTTAACTGCACCAGCAAATCCCTTCAGAATCCACTTGCGGGAATTACATAATCTCCTGGCAACTTGAAGGTATAAAAGTGAAAAGGTTGAGTTCCACCTCCCAATTAGGTGATGATGCCTCCTTTTTGGTATGGCCTTCTCCTAAGGAGAGTCCTGAGAACCTCCCCTCTCTCAATCTGCCTTCATCTTCCTGCTATTGAGTCACTTGGAGAGCTGCTGGAGCCAAGCTGAGACCTGCAAGAGCCCTGTGATGTTTCCCACCATCATTGGATCCACAAGACTTTTCACCCACCAGCTGGTGATGTTCCTGCATTCTGCATCAGTGCATATGGCTGCATGAGTCTGAAGAGGGAGCTACAGACTAGTATCAGACTTATGGACTAGTATTGGATGTATAGACTTGATATGGACCGGGCTGGGATGTTTGCTTGATATATAATTACTTCTTAATATAAAGCTCTGTCTTACACACATACAATGGTGTGGTTTGTTTCTCTAGTCAACCCAGTCTAGCACACCACTATATTAATTGGGTCTTTAAAAAAAAAATTAAGCCACCCTGGAACAACAAACAAAACCACTACAATGCCCTGTTCTATACCCATAATTGGTAATATGTATGAGCACATCTTTGAAAATTTTGTCAAACTGGTTAGATTCTTCCTCATTTTTCTGACCCTGTATTTTACAATCTTGTCCTTTTTTTCAGAAACTTGTCTATCCTGATAACATAACCAAATAAATGAGAAGAATTCCAGTTATTTTCATTTCTAAGGAGCATTTTGGAGATGCTTCTTCCAAGGCAGATGTATTAGTCTGGATACTTTGGAGAAACAAATCCACGGCGACTCACATATAAGAGAGAGTTTTATGTAAAGAAAAGGTGCATCACGAAAACATCCCAACCCAATGCTGCCCAAGCCCACAAGTCCAACATTAACCCATTAACC
>NW_022103911.1:10291355-10299540 GCF_000313985.2 Echinops telfairi
ACAATCAAACCGTCCTCATGAGCGGCATACACGATTAGCAAAATATAGAAGAAAAGATCGGGTGGCAGAATCTCCTCATCCCAATGTCCGAATCAGGAAGCAGAGAACTAGTTTATTTTACAGTGAGTGTATATGGTAGTGAGATGCGCAAGCCTTTAAGAGGCCCGTTTACAATTGGGAGGGCAGAGTGTGACTCTGAGATTCCCTGAGTTCCTTGAGGAGAACACCTCAAGGAAGCGTCTGGCACACCAGTGAACAAATGCTGTTAAATGATGTCAGTTGCTTCTTAAGAATAGTAAACAGCAACTTCTTGGATGCTTAGAGATAAGCATCCTCATAACAGTGTGTGTGAGAAATCAGGTCTTTGTAGGAGGCTACTTATCTTTCTGTAGAGGCTGTATGTGAAGATCCTGTTTCTTGGAGAAGAATGTATCTGGATTTCACTGCAAGTACCAGGGAACTAAGGGACAAAAGAGAAGCTGTCTCCCAGCATAATAGGGAGAGAAAGCGCTCCGCTGCATTTAAGGAGAGACATCTTTCAACTAAGGAGGAGGAGTCAAGCACCCATAAAAGTACCTGTACATTAGCATCTTAAAGGAGGCCAGTCATGGAGAGAACTCTTTCTATCTGGAGAATGGTCCTAGGTTGTGTCTCTATTTCCATCCTGTAGAAGTCTTTCACTAGAGCTGTTCTTCCAAGTGTAGACATTAGACCAGTTACACTTTCATCCAGGGTCTCAGAATTTACCTTATGTACACCTTTCAAATGTCACATACCATTCAGAGACCTTGATGAGTACACTAGATTTTTCAAATTGGTTATGAAAATGAAATAAATACATATAAAATAGTTCATTTTCATAGTTTATGCTGAACAAATATTTATTTGGAAAACTCAATGCAATGAATTAGACACTTCTGGAGCCTGATTATTATTATTATTATAACTTTAATGTCAGGATATGGTTTGCAGTCATGCAAGCTCAAAATTCCAATCCTTTTAACCTTTTCTTATTACTTCTAATACATTTTTCCATAGAGAAGTTTCTTACAATAGTTTATATCTAGCTAACCATCTATTTATAATGAGCTCTGATGGCACAGACTTTTTTAGTAGGGCTACTGATTATAAGGTTTGCAATTCAAAACCAACAGTAGCTCTGTCAGATAAAGACAATGCTTCTTACTCCCCCAGTTATAGTTTCAGAAACTTACAGGGGGGGGTTCTACCCGGGCTTACACATTGACTCAATGGTAGTGAATTTGAGATTTTATTTATTTATCTATTTTTATAACCATATTTTGCTGTGGCTGAAAGGTGCCACCCCTTGAATCTGACTCAGAGTTATATCATGCATGATAGAATGAAATGTTGCACAGCCCCACACCACCCTTACAACCATTGCTATGATTAAGTCTGCATTTGTAATCATTGCATCAGTTCATTTCATTGAGAGCCTCCCTAATTTTTCTTAGCCCTCTACTTTATCAGGCATGATGTCTTTCACCAACAATTGGTCTCTCCTGATGATATAGCCAACATACAGACACACACTCACACAGTTAACATAATACATTTTTGGTCAACACTATTGAGACAATTTCTCAGTATAGCACTAATGTAAACAATCTAACATTTAACTTTTCCACTGATACTCTAAAAATTAGTGTGTCCCACTTTTTTTTTAATTTGGAGCAGCCACTACTAAAACAGGCACCATGTTTCTCAATGTCTTTATCTTTGCATATATTGTTGTATGTATTAATGTAATTGCTAGTAAGTTCATACCAACAACATTGTACTTAGTAGCCTCTCAGGGCTCCTTATTCATATATTTATAATGGCTTAACATTCCAAGGAAAAATGGATTTAAAATATAGTGGAGTTATTTCCAAAAATGATTTGAGGCTCTATTATATATAGTTTTTATGAACTGCTTTTTAGTCACTTTGAAATCATAATTACCCTATGGAAAACAAAACAAAATGCTATCTGTTCACTCCCCTCATGATAAGTATTGCTATCTTTAAACCAACGATAGGCACCATGTTGACCCTTCTCACTGATGATCTTCCTCTTTTTTCCTGGCCCTGTATATTATGAAGTATGATGTCCTTATCCAGAAAAATGTCCTTCTTAATAATATTGACAAAGCAACTAAGAAGAAGACACATCACACTCACTTCTAATGAGGATTTTGGCTGTGCATCCTCCAGGATAGACTTGTTTGCGCTTTTAGCAGTCCATGGTCTAGTCACTATTCCTTGTCAACCTCATAATCCAACAGCATCAATGACCCTTCATTGTTCCTTACTTTCATTACGACTTTCACAGGCATATGTGGTCACAAGATATATGCTCTCTGGGGCGAAGCCCATCTTAGTTCTCCAAGTGACTTCTTTATTATTCAACACTTTAAAGAGATTTATTAAAGCACATTTTTCCTACTGTAATGCGTCACTTGATTTATTAACTGCTAGTCCCATAGGCATTCATTTTATTTCCAAGCGAAATGTTGTTCCTTATCAATGCCAATATTTTCTCAATTTTTCATGATGTGTTTTATTGATTTGGCTGTGTGGATTTCTATTTTCCTTATGTGGAGGTGTACTGCAGAATGAAGGTTGTAGTGTTTAATTCTCATGAGTAAGCGCTTCAAACACTCTTCACTCTCAGCACAGAAGGCTGTGCTATCTGCATATTTCAATAGCTAATTAGTGTTCTTTCAAATCAGAAGCCAGGGTATTCTCCACAGAGTCTAGCTTCTAGACCATTATATGCTAATGTGATTCATATGCATATGTGTATATATATTCATATGGACATACACACATATATAGACTTAACATGGTAGAAGGATACAACCCCGACACACATTGTTCCTGATTTTAAATTCAGTATCCCTTGTTTTGCTGGAATAACCACCTCTAAGTTGAAGTACAGGTTCTGCAAGAGCACAATGAACTGTTCTGGAGTTTATATTCTTTGTCCATAATTTGCTTTGATCTAGGTTATTGAATACATTTGTATAATAAATAAAACATGATTAAACATCTTTCTGGCATTCTCTGCTTCTAGTCAAGATCCAGCTAACATCATCAATCATATTCTGTATATTATGTCTTCTGAATCCAGCTTGAATATCTGGCTTTACCACTGCATCCATTTTTAACTTATTTCCAAAAAAAAAAAGTTATTGCATGCAATATTAGTATTTTCTATATTATATTGGATAAAATTTCATTGGTGTGATACGAATTTCTTTCACTTTGTTGGATAGTTCTCTCAAATTTCTTGAGATAGAAAACTAAGCACTTTCAGTAAAACACCTGTTTAGTGAAATATCTTGGTTGGTTTTCCATCAATTTTTAGAACCTTGCTGTCACTTATAATTCTCGTGCAACTTGGATTTCTCCCTTAGAAGCCATTGGTTATTAATTACATGCTACATAATGAAATGTTTGAATGTGGTCAGTTATTTTTCCCTCCCCCAACCAATTATTTTTGACATAATGACTCTGTGTAGTTCTATCATTTTCTCTTCATTCAACATATTTTCCACGTTGTTGTTTCAGCAGGAGCTATACAATGGATAGAAACACTGCCTAGTTCTGGTACCATCTCATAATTGTTGCTATCTTTCAGCCTACTGCTGAAGCCTCTTTGTCAATCCATCTCATTGAGTATATTTATCTTTTTCAGTGACCCTCTACTAAGTATGATTCTATTTTTCAAGGACTAATCTCTCTTGATAACATGCCCAATGTACATGAGACAAAGGCTCAGCATGCCTGCTTCTAGGGAACATTTTTTACTAAATGTTTATTAAACCAGACAGATTAATTTACTCTTTTGGAAGTCTATGATACTTTCAATATTGTTTGCCAGCACCATAATTCAAATGCACTGATTCTTCTTCAATCTTCCTTACTTAATTTCTAGCCTTCACATGCATATGATATGACTAAAGAATGCCTTTAATCATTTGTTAATTTTAAAGAGTTTTCACTCTTCTTTTAGTGAGCACTATCAAAATTTTACTTACCTGAGCCATTAATGAATGAAACTCGGCATTTATGTGAATCTTTAAAAATCAAGGACTCTTTGAATGGTCTAAGCACATAATGTACTGAGCTAGAAACCAAAAGATTGGTGGTTCTAATCCACCAAGAGGTGTCTTGTAAGAAATAATTACCTGATGACATATTTCTGGAAAATCAGTCATTGAAAACACTATGAAGCACAATTCTACTCTGACATGAATGGGAGCCCAGAAATCAGAATTAACCTGACAATAACTGGTTGCTGTTGTTGTTTTACTTTTTTACAAATAATAAATGTATGGATGGACACAGTTTGGCTTTAGATTGTAGATTGGAAAGTGATGTTTTCTTCACTTACATTGCAGTATTTTTATATAATGTAAGGTCTGCTGCATTTTAAATACACCATTTCCACATGTATAAGTAAGCAATTTTAAGTCCTTCCATATGAACAAGTCCTAAAATGAGAAAGTCATGCTGAAGAATAATAGTCTTAATGTTTCAGACATTTCATTTAAATAAGCCTATAGTCACAAGCTAAAAGACCAACTGCCTGAATAAGACAGTTATTTTCCTGGGAAATAGCCCCTAAGTACACAAGCAATCATTAAGTATTTAGCTAAAACCATGGTTCCTTCTTTCCTCCTGGTATTCTAGATTGCTTGTTTTGGAACACACAGGATAATATAAGACTCCTTTCTCTATATGCATAACCCTTGCGTAAGACAAGTCTTTCTGACACACATATATAAGCCAAATATCAATTATACATTTAACAGTGAAAGGTGTACAATGCACTGGATTGTTTCAGAGGACTTCACCTAAAAAGTCAAATTAATGTCCCTTCTTTCTCAAAGTCTGCCAATATTCCATCAATTGCATGCAGGGGCCTTTCACCACACAGGACCATAATGAAGGCAATAAAAGTTTGGAATGGGTGTAGTTCAAAGAGGAGAAGATGGGGTCATTTGGTGCAAAGTGGAGAAAAATGAAATTTTTCTCAATGTCCAGCTCCAAAGTCAATGCAGTTCATTACTTAGTGTACCAACATTTTTGAACATCTGAATTCAGAGATATCCTTCTTTCTGCCCTGTGAGTGTTTCTTTTGAGTTATCTCACCACAAATAAACCACTTAAAAAAACTTCATTCTACTAAAATATATTTGTTGATGTTAAATAGATCTTGGTTGGAATCAGAGAACACAAGAAGGATGTCTACTTGTGTTTTGTTGTCTACCCACAGGAATTTGACTGTGTAGATTATAAACACTATGGATAATTTTGAGAAGAGTGGGAATTCCAGAACAGTTTGTTGTGTTCATGTGTTCATCGACAGACAGCCTGTCATTCAAAAAGAATGATGGAGTACTGCATGGATAAAAATCAGGAATAGTGCACCTTAGGATTGTATCCTGTCAAAGTATGTATTCAATGTGTATGCTGAGCAAATAATCCTAAAATGCTGGATTATATGAACAAAACTCAGAATCAAGAGTGAACAGATGCTTATTAACAATCTGCAATATACAGATGACACAGCATTGCTTGCTTATCCAAACTGTATGCTGAGCAAATAATTAGAGATGCTGGATTATATGAAAATAATGTGGCATTGCTATTGGAGGAAGGCTTGCAACCTGTGATATACAGATGACACAAACTTGGTTGCTGAAAGAAAGCAGGTCTTGAAGAAATTGTTGACAAAGTTCAAGGATTTATCTTTATGTATGGATTACAACTCCATTTAAAGAAGACCGAAATCATAATAATCTGATGAATAGGTAATATACAAATGAAGAGAAAATTGAATTTGTCAAGGATTTCATCTTGCTTGGGTCCACAATAAACGCTCATGGAATCAACAGTCAAGAGATCAAACAATAAATTGCACTGGGTAAATCTACTATACAAGACCTCTTTAAAGTTTTAGAAAACAAGGACAGTAATTTGAGCAAAAAAATAAGCAAACCAAGGTATTTTCACATGCTCCATATGCATATGAAAATTGGACATGGGAGAAAGTAGAGGTAAGATAAAATGATGCTTTGGACAATGGTTTTGTTGATGACTATTGGAAGTACCATGCATTGCCAGAAGAACAAACAAATCTGTCTTGGAGGAAGTACAATCAGAATTCTCCTTAGAAGCAAGGGATGTGAGACTTTCTCTCAGGTCTTTTGGACATGTTATAAAGAGAGAGCAGTCCCTGGAAAAGTACATCATGCTTGGTAAGGTAGAGGTGCAGTAAAAAAGAAGAAAGCCTGTAAAAAGCTGATTGACACGATTACCACAGCAATGAAACCAAACAAAAGAACAATTGTGAGGATGGCACGAGGGTTGCAGGGTTGCATTCTATTGAACAGACGGTAACTATGAATTTAAGCCAACTGGAGGACACATAACAACTACGTTCCCCAGGTTATGAGCAAAACGTCTTCCTAAATGTGTCATTAAAAATGTTTTTGTTCTGTTGGCACAGATGTATACGTTTTTATTAAGTTTATCTTAGCACACAAAAAAATTATCAGAGCCTTTTCAATTATTTAAAATTTGCAAATGCAGTATGTAAAGTAATTATGATAAAAATTTGTTAAGATAGGGATTATTTAAATCATTTTAAAGTTAAAGATAAATTTACATAAGATTAAGATGGAATTCAAAGACACAGGGCCCTGCACAATAATTGAGGCTAGCTACATATAATATTTTTAATGTATAAGACTGACCCGGGTCCTGTCAATTATCCAATCTTGTGCATCAGATTCCTGAGACGGTCACAACATATCTTTTAAGTATCCCATTTCAGTGTTTTGATATTTAGTTTCCCCACTTTTGTTTCCATGACCAATCATCCAAATTATAAAAATGCAAATCTGTCCCTTTTGCTATTTGTAAAACCTAATAGAACCCTTTGGAAGCGCTGCAGTTAAAAAGAAATGAGAATTGTCTGTAAGTCAGATGTGTCTAATTAAGAAAACCAGGGTATGGTTGGGCATTCATTGTCTGGAGGACATCACAGAATCCATCATGAGGCACAGTGCTGTCTGTGAGAGAATTATATCTTTCCACCTTCAAGGAATTCTAATAAACACAATGATTATTTAAATGTATGCTCCAGTCACAAAAGCTAGTAATGAAGAAATTCAATAATTCTATTGAAGTCTTCAGTCTGAAACTAATCAAATATGCAGTCAAGATGTATTGGTAGTTATTGCTTATTGGAATGTAAAGTTGGAAACAGAGAGGATGGAACAGTAGTTGGAAAATATGGACTTAGTGATAGAAAAAAAAAGCTAGAGATAGCATGATAGAATTTTGTAATGCAATTTGTTCATAGCAAATATATTTTTGAATAACACAAATATTATTATACACATGACTTCTCTAGATTATATACATGAAAAATAAATTGATGACTTACTTCTCTGGGAAGAGATGATGGAGGAGATCAATATTGGCAGCTGAAACTATGCCAAGGGCTGAATGCGGAACAGATAATCAATTACTCATATGAAGGTTCAGGATAAAGCTGGAAAAAAATTCAGGGAGTTCACAGAAGCCAAAATATGACCTTCAGTCCATCCTACCTGAATTTTGAGAACAACTCAAAACAGATCTGACATGAACGATGGAAGAGCTGAGGAGTTGTGGAAGGGTATTAAGACCATCAACCACGAAAAAACCCAAAGGTCATGAAAAAGGAAAGAAATAATGAAAACATAAAAGTTGATGTCAGAAGAGACTTTGAAAGTAGATGTAGCTAAAGCAAATGGAAAAAGGAAGAAATGAAAGAGCTTAATTGAAAGTTTCAAAGGGCAGGTCAAGAAGACAAAAAAAAATATTATAATAAAATGTATAAAGACCCAGAACTAGAAAACCAAAAGGGAAGGAAATACTCAGCATATATTAAACTGAAAGAAGTCAAGAAAAAAATCAAGTCTACCAAAAATAAATTTTGGGGCCTGGACTTGGCACCCCTTCAGACTCAACTGGAAAACACTCCTAGAGGCCAACAAACAGTCCTTGAACTAACTACAGACATTTATTTATTTATTTATTTATTTATTTATTTTTCCTTGGCTTTTTGTTGTTGTTTTGTTTTATTTTGTTGCTTTGTTTTGCTCTGTCTTGTTTTTGTGCAT
>NW_022103911.1:10300815-10302247 GCF_000313985.2 Echinops telfairi
CCAGTGGTGAGAATGTTGATACCGGGAGGATGGAGGGAGGGTGGGGTAGAAAGGGGGAACTGATTATAAGGATCTGCATATAACCTCCTCCCTGGGGGATAGATAACAGAAATGTGGGTGAAGGGAGACGTTGGGCAGTGTAACATATGACAAAATAATAATTTATAAATTATCAAGGGTTCATGGGGATGGGGAGCAGGGAGGGAGGGAGAAAAATAAGGAGTTGATGCCAGGGGCTTGGGTGGAGAGAAAATGTTTTGAGAGTGATGAGGGCAATGAATGTACAGATGTGCTTTACACAATTGGTGTATGTATGGATTGTTATAAGAGTTGTATGACCCCCAATAAAATGATTAAAAATAAAAAATCAAGTCTCTATTTGAAATCTTGAAATATTTTATTTGAAAAATATTGAATGGTGCAGAAAGCATCAAGATAAGATGGGGAGAATAGTCACTGTACCCAAAATAATTAGTGGATATTCCATTATTCATGAGGTTTCATCTGCACAAGGACCAGTGGTGCTGAAGGAAGAAATTCAAGCTGCAATGACAGCATTAGCCAGAAAAAAAGAAAAAAAAAAAGGTCCAGGAATTGATGGAATACCAATAGAAATGTTTCAACAAGTTGATGAAGGACTGGGAGCTCTCACTTGTTTATACCAGGAAATTGGAAGACAACTACCAGGCCAACTGATTGAAAAGTATCCATGTTGTACCCATTCCAAAGAAAGGTGAGCCAAGAAAATGGTTAAATTGCAGAACAATATCATTGATATCACACTCAAGTAAAATTTTGATAAAGATTATCCAACAATGGTTTCAGCAGTACGTTGATAAGAAACTATCAGAAGTGAAGGCCTGATTCAGAAGAAGACATAGAACCCAGAGTATCATTGTTGATATCAGTTAGATCTTGGCTCAAAGCAGAGAATATCAGAAAGATGTTTATTTGTGTTTTCATGTCTATGCAAAGGCATTTGACTGTGTGAGCTATAATAATCTACAGCTAACCTTGATAAGAATGGGAATTCCAACACACTTTAATGTGTTCATGCAGTACTTGTACATGACAGTTGTGTAAACGGAACAAGGAAATGCTGCATGGATTAACATTAGCAACAGTGTGCATTAGTGTTGTACCCTTTCACTGTACTTGTTTCACCTGCATACTGAGAAGATCATCACAGAGGTTGGCTTATACAAAGAAAATGGCTATCAAGATTTAAGGAAGGCTAATTAACAACCTTTTATATGCAGATGGTATAATTTGCTTGCTGTGAAGAGAACTTGAAATACTTGCTGATAAAGATCGAAAATTGCATCCTGGGTGCGGATTGGATTACAAGTCAATGCAAAGAAGACCAAAATCATCACAACTGGACCAATAGGTAATGTCATGATAAATGGAGCAAAAGTTGAAGTTGTCAAGG
>NW_022103911.1:10303833-10306561 GCF_000313985.2 Echinops telfairi
CATGCTGGGTAAAGTGGAAGGACAGGGAAGAGAAGGAGGCCCTCGGTGAGATAGATTGACACTGCAACCTGGCTGCACCCATGGGCTCAGCAAGGGACAATTGTAAGGATGCTGCAGGACTCTGCAGTGTTTAGTTCTGTGTGTTGTGACCTACTCAATGACACCTAACAACAAAAAACACGACAACATACTTGCTTTAGTTTTATTAGGGTGCCTATTTGTTCCATGGGATTAAGTGATTTTGATGCCATTGACTATAACTGGATATCTTCTCAAGCTGTTAATATTTTGCAAAAAGGTTGATGAGAAAGCTGCCCTACATAAAAAAGGGATTTTGTGTTTGTTTTATGGATCCTTGTTTAGTGAAAGCCTGGATGATCTCAAAGATGTATGAGCCAGAAGAAGGTATAACTTCAAGGGCAAGGAATAAAGAAAATGTGGCTGACATGTGGGAAATGGTAGAAATTTTATAGGATCACCAATGCTCCTAAAGTTGGGATCACCTATGGTTGGATATTTCAACATTAAGTGAACATTCTGGCATTAGCAAGCCTTTTGTCTGATGGGTACCAAAGTAATGTAGGGAGATTAGCTAAATAAAAAAGCTACTATATCCATCAATCTTTTATGCAAGAAGGAAGCTCATAAAGATGATTTTGTGGAATGAATCATACATGAAGATGAGTGTGTTAGTCTGGGTAGACTAGAGAAACAAATTCATAAACACACATATGTGTATAAGGAAGAGGTTTATATACAAGAGCAATTGAACATTGAGAAAACATCCCAGGCGAGTCCAGATCAAGTCCATAAATTCGATATTAGCCCATATATCTTACACCAATCTATAGTCTTCATCAGACTCATGAAATACATGCAATGATGCAGAATGGAGGAAGATCACAGGCCAGTGGGTGGGAAGTCTTGTAGATGTAGAGGCATGGTAAGTATCTCAGTGCTGGCAGGGGTCTCCACACGGCTTCTCCAGGTCCAGGGCTCTGGCTGCAACAGAGTAAGTCCATGTGGCTTCTCCTCAGGGATGTCTCACTGGGAAAGAGAGAGAGAAAAATCTATCTCCCACTTCCAAAAAGGAAATTTAGGAATTCCCAGAATTATCAGGAGAAGCCAGACCACACAGAAGCCTCATTGGCTATGATCCAATTGACAGACTAGATTCCACCCCTTCACTCTTAATCCTACCAAGTCCCAATTTGACACCAGATTATGTAACTACCACAATGAGTTTTGATTAATCAATATGATCCCGACACAAAGTACAATGACTGAGTTTAAAATATTATAGCAATTGTTTTAAGTAATTTCAAAATGGCAACCCTGATGTATAATATATTTATAAATCTTAAAATACATTTATTTTTATTTATTTTATAAATATTTTATATAGACCATAACATTATAATGTAAGATTATCTATAAGAGGTAGATAGCTGCTTTTTAAAACAAGATATTTTTATGACTAGTTTTCAAAAGAAAAGTTAGACTAGATCTGCAAGAATATTGCTTCACTTAAATGAGGAATGTAAAAGCAGTTGCATAAAAATGCAAGAAAATATCATCAACCAAATATTTTATTTTTTCCAAATTTAATCTCTTAATTCAAGACAATTTTAATCACCATGTCAACAAGTTTTTCCACTAAAATGTGACCTTTGCATTTTGAAGTTCTTGTGCAGTTATGAATTCATGAAAACTCACACTGCAGGAGATAGTGGAACTGACCTAATTACCTGGATATCAATGAGCACTTATTAGGTTATAAAATGTAGGAAATGAAAGCAGGTTTTTTGAAATCCATGTTCTGCTAAGATTAAAGACTGTTATTAAAGTAAAAGGACACAGCTTTCTCCTGTGAAAAACTGGTGGGTTTGAATCACTAACCTTTTGTTTAACAGCCGAGTGTTGTAACAACTGTGTCATCAGGCCTATTGCTGATTTTATAGATATCAGATATTTTCAAGACTACATGCTTTCTGTTTTTCAGCAAAGAGAGACCTTCAATATTAGACTTGATGTTTTCTTTCTATGAAGTCACTATTTCCAACATAAAAGAGAAACATCCGTCTTGTGTGGTCCTTTAGCATTTTCATAATAGTGTAGTTGAATGAAAAACACAACAGATCATAAGGCAAGCCAATTAATTAATCAGATAAACAGACAGTGGCATTTTCATTCTACTCTCATATTATGAATTATATTAATTTCTATGTGTAGGAATTTCAATAACATATGTTATAATTTGAAATCTATACTTCTTTATTTTTTCTTGCAAAATAAGCAGTGGCATGTATATCTATTGATGGTAAATGGTTATGTGCTCTGAAATATTAAAATATATTATGAAACATTAATATAAATTTCAATTGATTGATTGAACTGTGAAATAATAAAATAGTGAAAAAGTGGTTATATAGATGTGTATGTACATATATATATATATATAATTTTAAAGGCACTATATATTTAAATCCAAAGTAATTTGTGGAAAACTGAAAGAATAATTGAATAAAATTGAAATTAGAACTATTATTCAACTTTAATAAATATTCTCTAAGAATTAAATATAAAATATTTTCCAAAAATAGTGAAACATCAGCATATGTTGAAATGGTGAATGCCTTTTTAAAAACATTCTTCCATATAAGCTATACTAAATAATAAAAGATATGGTTTTAAAATTATAAAACTAAAACCAAATTAAACTCATTGC
>NW_022103911.1:10306663-10323713 GCF_000313985.2 Echinops telfairi
TGTCTACTGGTGAAAGAGTAGAACTGTCCCTATTGGTTTCTAATACTATAAATTTTTATGGGAGTGAAAATCCTCATCTTTCTCCGATAAAATGGCTGGTGATTTCAAACTGCTGACCTTGGAATTAGAAGTCCAACATGTAACCCACTATGCCACCTGGGTTCCTTATTATAAAGTTAGTACCATAAAATATGTTCATTCAAAGACGTTTTGTGTTAGGCTGCATTCTCTAGAGAAGCAAAATGAGTGATGTGTTTATGTGTGCGCATATAGAAAGAAATTATCTCAAGAAATGACTTACACAGTTGCAGAATGAGTAAGTCTAATCCAGCTCATATCCCTGTGGGGTCTAATGAATCAAGAAGCAGGAGGACCATGGGCTCAGGGGTCCATTTAAATGAATCTGAAGTTGACAGTACACTGTTGACTCCTGGGATCAGCAATCAATAGGCAGGTCAATGAACCAGATACAGGATCAAGACCTAGGAGAAGTGACAAGCCTTTCTATGGTTTAATTAAAATGTATCAGGACACACCCCTGAGGAGTCCTTTCAATGGCTTCAAGGTTGTGACCTGATAAAGCGGGTTGCACTCCACCACAACTGGTGGCTGCTCACAGAGTTAATTATGGTATGTTAGACACCATTATGGAGTTGATTATGTTGTGCTAAATTATGTCCTGGGGCCTTGCTGCCAAACTTCTGAGAACTCTGGTCCAACCAAGTTGACATAAAACCTAATTATCTGTGTTAGTCAGGGCTGACTAGTAAAACAAATCCAAGGACATTCATAAATCTATAGGAAAGAGCTTTATATTGAAGAGTAAATGTATATTGAGAAAATGTCCCAGCCCAGTCCAGATCGAGTCCATAAGTCTGGTATTAGCCTTTATGTGCAATACTAATCCATAATTTCCTCTTCAGACTCAGAAAGTGTGTGCAATGATGCTGAATGGAGGAAGAACACAGACCAGTAGGTGGGAAGTCTTGTGGATCCAATTCTTGTGGAAGCATCTCAGCACTGGCTTTTCCAGCTCTCTGAGTATGGCTCCTCAACAGGAAGGTGAAACAGAGAGAGAGAGAGAGAGAGAGAGAGAGGAAGTTCCCAGAATCCTCGGCAGAAGGCCATGCCCACAAGGAGGCATCATCAGGCTGTGACCTGATTGATAGGCTAGACTCCACCCCTTCACTCTTAATATCCTCAAATTGACAAAAGATTAAGTAACTACCGCACTTTCACAGAAAATATTTTTAAAAGGGAGATAAATGGAATATACATTATGATAAATTGTTAAATAACAGTGTAAGTCATTTTAACAAATCATTAGAAAAGTATCTAGCACGTTATAGAACTCTTAATTTCTACATTACCATGGACCACATTATTTGGGGATAAAAGTGTGTATAGCGCTCTTCCACTCAGTTGGACCATCTAAGTTTCTTGCCATTTGCCAATGAGACTTTTTAGAATTACATACCTTTGTTGGTATAGTTTCATTCCCTCAATTTCTGGAGCCTTGTTGTGTGACAATTGCTTCAGTGCAACTGAAGCCACTTGAGCCATTTCACCTGAGACAGTTTAGCATGAATATTTTTTGTTGATACTCTCTGCATTGCTCAATATCCTGTCTGAAGAATTCTCCAATAATGGATCCTAAGGCTTGCTTTGTTCGGTTCTTTCAATTTGAGAAATACAGAATGTGTTTCCCTTCTTGGTTTTCTAGCTCAGATCTTCACACATTTAATTATAATATTGGTAGTCCTCCACATAATACTTGTTTGAAAAAAATCTCATCAAGTGAAATCAAAGATCAAGGCGATGCTTATTTGTCTCTGTGATATGAAGGGGGTAGTGCATTTGGAGTTCATTCCACCAGGCCAGACTGTTAATCAAGCTTTCTATTTAGAGGTTCAGAAAAGATTTCACAACAGTGTGCAACAAAAAAAGGCCTGATTTGTGTCAGACAGAGGACTGCTTTTGCCCCCACAACAATGTACCTTCTCAGGGAGCCATTTTAGTGCACCAGTTTTGGGCAAAAAGCAGCATTCCTCTCTTGCCTCATGCACCTTATTCACTTGACCTTGCTCCATGAAACTTTCATTTTTTTTTGCAAATGAAGGGGGACATGAAAGCAGAGTGATAGGATGACATTAGAAGAGGTGAAAAAAAACTAAGGAGGGAGGTGCTGTCAACCATACAAATAAGTTTGAAAAATATTTCCAAGAATGGAATTGAAGATTTTACAAATGTATTAAGTGTAATGGGGAGTACTTTGAAGGTAATAAGGTTGTTTTTTTAAAAAATTAAATACATAGCTTTGAAAAAAATCCAGTTATTTTTGAGTACCCCCTTGTATTCAAGGTCATACTTTGTCTCTCACGGACTTGTCATATTTTTCTTCACCTTCAAGTTAAACTTAATCTGGCAAGTTAACATTTAACACTCGCCCTTATCTAAGAACAATTAGTTCCTATGACAAAGCACTGCCCAATGATGATGCTCATGAAGAGTTCCCTGAAGATAGAGATGATAGAGAAGAGTGTGATGGAGAAATCAAATGGTACCTGGGAATAGTGCCGGGGGTCTTAAAGGCTGGTCTAAAACCTGCAACCATCTAAATGAGGCTTCAACTAAGTCCCCTCAGGAAAATCACTCTAATGTGTATAATCCAAGGATTTTAAATAATAAAATCCAATTTAGAAGGAGGGATTGTTTCAGTTCTTAAATTGTGAACACTCATTGTACAGAAGGATGTGGACTACAATTAACATGTTTCTATTGCTCATCCCCCTTGGGGGGATGAGGGAGCGCCATGCATCTATCATTTCAATTAGTTCCCCCTTTCTCCCCTGCTCCCCCCAGCTTCTCCCTACCCTCCCGGTATCACTATTCCCATTTCTGTTCCTCAGAGGTTTGTCTGAATTGGATTCTGTGTGTCCTGAACTCTTATCTATACCAGTGTCCATGCTCCGGTCTAACCATAACTGAAAGGCAGGACTGGGGTTCTGATATTGAGGTGTGAGGAAGTCTCAAAAAACAAGAGGAATGTTGTGTGTTGCATTTCAGTGCTATAGTGAGCCCTGGTTGACTCATACCTTTCTTGTGACCCTTCTGTGAAGGGATGTCTTATTGACTATAGATGGGGTTTAGGTCTCTGCTCTGACCCCCTTTGTTCTCAACTGTATTTTGTTGTTCTTGTTTTGGGTTGTCTAATGCCTGTTACCTGATGCTGTTGACACCTCATGATCACACAGGCTGGTGTGCTTCTTCCATGTGGGCATGTTGCTTCTATGCTAGATGGTCACTTGTTTAACTTAAGACCTTTAAGACCCCAGACACTATATCTTTTGATAGCAAAGAACCATCAGCTTTCTTCACCACATTTGCTTATGCACCCATTTTGTCATCAACGATCATGCTGAGGCTAAGCATCAATGACAGGTTGTTAGAAAAAGTGTTCTTGCATTGAGGGAAGGTTTAAGCAGAGGCCCAAAATCCATCCACTTCCTCAATGTATTGCCATATAAATATATGAGCATGGATCAATACCTCTGTTTTTATGTATTCATATATTTACAAAAGTACACTCCTATGCATATACCTCTATCCATAGCTTTACTTCCTAGATCTTTCCTCTGTCCCTTTTACCTGCCTCCTGCCCCCCAATCCCAACCACACTCACCCTTCTTCTACCTCTTCGTAATTCCTCTCAGCTAGATTGATTTTTTTCCAATACCACCAGGATCTCTACATCATCCTGTTAGTTGCTTTTAATTACCTAGTTGTTTCCCTGTCTAAGGTGTTGTTTACTCACCATTCTTTTCCCCTGCCTCATACTCCCCCCAATCCCTCTAGTACCACCGACCCTGTGGCTTTTCCTCATGGTTGCTTTCTATGCCTATTTTATATAGGTAGGCAAAACAATAGCGGAGACAAAACAAAAAGAAAACAAAAGATTTAATAAAAAGAGGGGGAGAAACCTAGCAAAAATGAACAAAAAACATAAGTAATTCCTTTATGACTATTTCCCCTCCAGTCCTTGGAGGTTCTGGGAACCGCCCCTCCTAGCCTGAGGTGTTTTTTGGGGGCTCCTCAGGGGGTTTGTGGCTTTGCTTTGCTCCTGTTGCTGATTCATTATGTTCCCTCCTCGGTTTGCCTTACTCGGGCGAAGGGGGGTGTTGGGGGTGTGTGGTAGCAACCAGAGTCACTCCGCACCTCTTGTGGTGGAATGTTTCCCATTTGCGTTCATATCAGTGTGCTGTGTTTTTGTGATAGCCTTCATTCTTGCCTTCTTCTCCCTCTGAGGCAGTGTTATCTTGGTAGTTGTTTTGGACATGTTGACTTCTGGATGGAGTTGCACTGTATGGCAGTCTCCTGCTTGGTAGATGCTGGTTTTCTGGCCACATTGAGTTGGCAAGGATTTTACACAGGGTTGGATGTCTCATGCCATATTCTTTTAGTTTTTCCTTGTTCAGGATATATTTCACTGTAGATCTTCATACATAGTTTGGCAGGGTAGAGGATTCACAAGTTTGTGTTTTTTCTTTCAGCTTTCAAAAGATGTTACGCCACACTCTCCTCTTTGTGATATCTGTTGATAGGTCTGAGAAAATTCTTACCTGAGCACCATTGTATGTGACAGTCTATTTCTCTTGCTGCACTTAAAATTTCCTCTTTTTCCTCGAAGTTGGATAATTTAACTATTATGTATTTCACTGGCTTCTTCCTGGACCTTAGTCTAATTGGTGTCCTCTCTGGTTCCTGGATGGATGTCTGATTCGTATTCATTATAATGGGGAAGTTTGCTTCCAGGAATGTCCTTGCTAATTTAGCTCTTGACTTCTTTGTTGTGTCTTGTTCCAGAAGACCAATTATTTGAATAGTGTTCCTATTCATAGCATCTGACATTGTTCTCAGGTTTTCTTCTGTCTCTTTGATTATCTTGTGTGTTTGTTTTTCCTGTTTATTGAAGTCTGCCTGATTGTCCTTGAGATTGCTGGAATGATTCTTTGCCTCTTCTCCTCTGTTGGTAAGCTCTGTTATCTTGTGTTTTGCTTCTATTACCTATTCCATTAGTTCTTGTATTTCCCTTTGGTCGGTGGACTTCATCCCCTTTATTGTGGACTTCATCTCCTCTATCATTGAGTCCTTATTCTGTGTTGCTTCCCTCATATCCTTTATTACTCAAGCAGCATTCTAAAGATTTACTTTTGTTGCAGATCAATGTATGTTTCTTCTATGAGTGTCGTTAGGTTTAGGACTTCTTCCACTATTGCATTTTGTTTTTCTTGTTTTCTTGTGGAGGGTGTTAGGTATGTTGCTGTCTGCATGTCATTTTGGAAGAAATGGGTGTCATGTTCAAGGGAGACAGGGGGGTCCTGAGCTCATTTTCTGTGTAACTGCTAATAGTGATTTCAGGGACTACCTGTGGCCTATTATAATGGTGAGTCAGGCTGCTGTGTAGGTGAGATGCCTCTGTGACTCAGTGGCTAGTAGTAGTTGGGGGTCTTGGAAGATGTGCTGAGGCTAGTGACTGTAGGTATGCCACTGGGCCTGGTTGGGGAGGGCCTGGAGAGTGGGCACTTGCCGAGTATGGACTGTGTGGCTTTTAACTTCTCTATGAGGCCCAAATCTGGAAGAGCCAGCTTTGGCTTGTGCTATGGCTTTCAGCTCCTTGTTTTTCCTGTTTTCTTATGTTAAAATCCCAGGCTGTGCTCTGGGGATTAGAGTTCTTCCTGCCTTGTTATGTTAATGTTATGCTAATGAACAGGTTTCTGGTGGTCTACATTCACAGTTACACAAAGGAACAAAGCCTGGAATTGTAAGCATTTAAATTTTTTTTTTCTTTTTATACTGGCTTGTTGGGAGCCCTGGTATTGGAGTTGTCTGTGCTATCCCCCAGTGAATGGGGACCAGATTAACTGAGAGTTTTGGGGGGAGACTGGGTCTGAATTCTCCCTGGCTGTACTCCTGTGTCACTCTTGCTCTCTCCTGCACAGCTCTGCAGACTGTGCTCCAGGGATCTTCATTCTTTCATGGGTAAATATCGCAGAAGCTCTTCAATTTCTGCAAATTAGTGGCTAATTATTATTTTTATCCATCCCGATAGGCGTGGAGTTGGGGAGAGGGGCAAGGAGAGGGCCTATGTAATCACTCCATTCCTGTCTGGGGAGGGAGAATACAAAACTTGAGATTGCAGGACTGGGTGGAAAGCAGAGAGGGGAATTCCAGAGTGAGGTCTTGTGATTTGTTCTCAGAGGGTGTCCAGGAGCCTGGGATTATGACCAACATAGATTGCAATGTGGGGAAATCACTGCACATCGTAGGTCTCAGATCGTGTGCATATAGGAAGGGGTGTTAGATGCTGTCTCATTGTACCTGGAGAGGGATTAGCAGAGCCTATGGGAAGTTGAAGTGAATTTAGAACATTAAAGCAAATTCTCAATTTGCTCCAGGGGCAAAAATTGCAGGGGGAGATCTGAGCCTACACCCAGCCTCCCAATATTGGCATCCTTACCTCTTAATTTTCTGAACTAACAACAGGACCACAAGGCTGGTGACTCTACCTGGACACCATCTTGACTCTATGCTAAATGTATCTTTGTGATGATGAATGGATTGTTGCTCTGCTTTGTCATTTCTAGTATAGTAGTCCATATTATTGTACATTTGATCATACTATTAAAGTGGCTACAACCAATCCATTTCTGGTAGTTAATACTGGAGGTACAAACATCTGTGTCTTTCATTTCATTTTAAATTTCTACAATTTTCCTTGATTGACATTTGTACATTTCAACTTCTGATTATGACCTTATGAACATAACAAAAAATATCTCCATTCCTAAACAGTTTCTTACTTACAGGTACAGGAGTTAGGACTTCAATCTTAATAATAATAATAATAATAATAAATATTAATAATAATAGTTTTATTGTGAATTGCGAAAGGGAGTGGCATTAACATTTTAGCTCATTAACTCTGGCTTCAACAGTTCAACTCCCCATCCCACATATTCTTTAACCCACCCGACCCCCACGTTACAGAATCTCTTTTCATTCTTTTGGTGAAATATTTTGATACAACCAAGTGTCTGATTATTAGGAGGTCCCAGTCATCTAGTTTGTTCCCATTTTATGTACATTGGGCATGTTATCAGTAGGATACATTTTAAAAATAAGGTCATCCTGCTTGTAGAATCAGTGAAAAAGAAGCAGGCTTTCAGTGAGTTTGCTTGAAAAAACTGCAGCACTGGGTTCTAGTGCATAACAAAGATTGTGAGGATGGCATAGAACTGGATAATGCTCATTCTTTCTTTTATTCATATTCTCAATATACAGAACCTACTTGGTAGTCCCCTGAAAGCAATAACAGAACATTGAGAAAGAATGAAAATAAAACTTTTAAATGTAATTAGTCAAAACACATAAAACCTATTTCCAAGCTAATTAATATTTTTATTAATATAAAAATAAAGGTGCATATTTACTTTTTGTTGTTTTAATATATAATAGTAGTCAATGTTGAAAACGAGGTATTAGAATTATATTCCTAAAATTCCAAGTGAAGCAGATACTTGAGGGAAGACCATTCCAGACTGAAGGAACTATAACCTGTCATTTTCTCCACAGACCTGGAGAGTTGCCTAATGCTGTCAATCCCATAGATGGTGGATAATATAAAACTCACTAGATTATATTTGTTACCTCATTATTTCAAATGACCATCCTTGAAAGGAAACATATTTACATTTGCTATAAAATTATGTACATGTATTATCTTTAGTGCTATCTATCTTGTTATAGATATTTGGTGAGTTACAATTTGAAAATCTGAGTTAGGTAAATGGTATTTATTTGTTTGGTAATAAATAAATGTACATTTCAAACTACATCACTTCAGTTAATAAAATGTAAATTTTAATACTTTCCCTCAAAAGGAAAAAAAAAGTGGTTTTGGATGAAGATAATTTATAATGGATGTCTGAAAGTCTGTCAAGAATATACTTTTATAGGTACAACGTCAACATAGAAACCAAATTATCCATTTTATGCTGAAATCCTCTTAATGTGTGTAGAACAAATTTCTACAGAGAAATGTAAGTTCCTTTGTAACTCAAAAATATATGCATCTTTATTTTTCCAGAATTTCGGTGTGTTTTATAGTAAGAATCTGCCTAATTCTTTATGAGAATTTGTCAGAACTCTCAAAATAGCATGCCTGTCATAATCTTACTATTGTTTCATCATGGATAACTTTCAAAATCAGTGGAATAGTTTACTAATTTGTATTTTGAGAGTTTACACATTTATTTGTGTAAATAACTGAGTTATTTGAACAAATGTTAAAATGTTGTTCAATTTAGTGTACTGAAAGCTTTTCCTTCATCAATTCTCATCATCTAAAATATGTAGAAAGCACTTTATCCCTGTAAATATTAACTCTGATTTTAAAAATAAGTCTTTCAACAAAATTTATTTAAAGTTTTAAAACTCCAAATGATACATTATTAATATTTTATGTGGTCTTCTCTGTTTTATTTTTATTTTATTTCTCATACTAAAAATGTATGCATGATCTTCTGAAATTAGAAATTCAAAATTTCTCAATAGTCTAGAAATTAGACTTAAATGGAATAATATGGAGTTTGATAACACATTATTTCGGATTATTAAATATTAACCTTTGATCTTCACCAGCAATGTGAAAATGAGCATTTCTTTATTTAATAATATAGTAATGAGAGCTATTTTAATAATAAGTTTTATGATAAAATTGATAACATTTAAATGCTAAGGAAAATATCCAATATATAAAGGACTCTCAAATTATGATTGCTGTTATAATTGCTATTAGTGACAGTAATTGTGGTAATAGTACTGGTGGCAGCAACAGTAATAGAAACACTAGTTGTAGTAATGGAACTAATATTAGTCTAAAAATTATTTTCATTTAGGGGCTCATGAACTAGGGCTGAAAATTTCTTTCCAAATAGTATGTTTGTCTTGTTCCAGAATTTTAAATTTTAAAAGCTGTGCTTTTAAATTCTGAATTGTTCCCAATTAACCTGTAATGATTTAAATTTAATAACTCAAATTATGATGGAATATATTATTTTAGATGACATAAAAAATAAGCTTACAAGAATTTCAGAAGAAAGGTATACATGTTTGGGTACATAGCTGCACCTATAAATTAAATCTACATAAATATTTATGTTAAAATATTATGTATATAAATGGTATATAGATGACAAGTTTTTTAATACAATTTTTAACATATTAGATAATATACATATTTATGTCTCACTCACAGATACAAGTGATAGGACTTGTTTGTAAACAAAAGTCATACGTTTTGTAAGCAACTCATATTGCTGAAAATAAAATTTAGATCACATATCAAAGACTGTAGTCAATAACTATCTATTCTGATACCAATAAAAACTGCCTTTTGGATTAATTTTTAGAAATACTCCTCCTTTCCTATTTAATGCAATACTTTTAAATACCAGACAAAATGTTATAATTGTTTCATAAGTAAATGGCTATATTTTAAATGTTCCTGAGAGATTTTACATATTAGAGTGTTTTCTGAATCACAATATACATATTTCATTTTCAGAATATCAATCCCCAGCTTATTTAATTCTTCAATATCTTCTAGCCACTTAAAATAAATCCTGTATCCCTAGTGTCCTCTCTGATAAATAGTTGAGCATATTGTCTGCTTTCATCCCCTTAACAGCTGTCTGGTGTTCTTTCCATCTCGACTCCAAATTAACACGCAGTTATAAATCCTTTTAATGGGTGTACTGTAGCCTTAATTTTATGTGCTAACCAAGATGCTTTATGGCATGCCTGGAAATACACAACTTTTGGTATTCTTTGCCAAGTATTAATTAGTAGTTTTATAGCAGGGCTTCAAAGACCAAGGGAATACACTTTTAAAAAGAAATATTAAGGGGATTCTTCATCATATGTTGGCGTTTAACTCTGCAACAAGTACTAAAAAGAGCTTTATGTCTTCACCTGTACAGAAGTAAGAATGTAGTGCACTTCAGGAAAATTAGTTTTCCCCATCTTCATTCCCTTCCCACATTCATCAAATGTTCTTTTGATTTCCTCTCTTCTGATGCTAATGTTAAATGTATGATAACATAGCCTTGATGTGGATTATTCTAGCAAAATTAGTTACTTTAAACAAAAACTTCCACTATATTATTCAGCATCAATAAATTCATATTCAACATTAAAATCTTACAGCAATTGTTTAAAAGGTGATCAGTTGATTTGGTTTTCTTTTAGGAGATGCTCTCAGTTTCTTTCACTATGAGCTGAGCAACTTCAATTTATTTTCCATATTCCTTCAAGGAGTCTTCCCTGCCCTCTGAAGGGAGGAGCATTATCACTATTATTGGTTCTCATAAAGTCCCCATATACTATCTTCAAAGAGTGTAGTTAATATTCTAGATAATAAGATATAACAGTAGGTTTTGATCACTTTTGCATATATTGGAATTCCATTTTTTGCATGTTGCATAATGACCACATTTATAGAGTGAATTAATGAACTATGTAAGTTTATATTGTTTTTCATAACCTATTTTATGGACATATTTCTTCTCTTAGTAAGTCAATGTAGGCTTTAGCATAGCTATTCACTATGCTTTATTATTGCTTTACATCTGCATATGGGATATTCATTGTAAAAACTCTAAGAAACAATGTCTGTTAATATTAGCATAGACATAAATCCACTGTTTAATTGAAAGAGGGGGTTAAAGAAACCTCAAACAATATCTTAAAAATGGCTTGCCTTCATTCTTTTCCAAAATATATTTGGGTTACAGAATTATTCATCTTTGTAAACGACAACCCTTTAATTCAATTATACATGCCAAGGAACTTTGATTTAATAGGCTTATCGCATGTGTTATCTCATTTCTTACATCGAATCCTTCAGGCAATACTGTTGGCTTGATCTTAAAATATAATCTAAGCATGGCACTTGTTTTATCTCTACCACTAATATTCTAGTTCAAACCAACATTAATCATCTCTGCCTTAGCTTACGAAGTGCATATTTCAGGCTTTTGTTGCACCAAACTCTGATATTTGATGTTGTCTCAGCTGCCATTCTGAATATTTTATAAACATAAACCTGATCATGGTAATCCTTTACTCAAATTCTCATCAAAATTTAAGTTAAATGCAGAGACTTAGCATGATATTTTTAGGGGTTTTCAGAATGTGTGGAAAGAATAAAGAATGGAAACAGGGAACTTAGGGAGGAAGCAAGATATACATGACGGTCAATTCTGGAGACTGCAAACAAGACATAAGACAGAGTGTGGGTAAATTGTTGAATTAAAAACTGTACACTATTAAAAAAACTGTGCACTATTCTTATTCATCCAATGAATAATAAAAATTTTAAAACCAGTTTTTTATGAGATGGCAAGTAAGAAAGTGTTCTGTGATAAAGTTACTTCTGTGTATATTATAGTAAACAAGATTAAACTAGTAGTTTTACTGTAAGACTTTTCTGTTTTGCGACATAGTGACAAGATCCAGAGTACGTCATGATATTGGTTATCTGTGTAATATGATGGTGGGAGAGTATTCCTCCAAATAAGCTGCTTTTCTCAAAAGCCAGTTATATGAACAATAACTAGACAAGCAGCCATATTAAAATGGACAAAGAATTTAAACTAACATCACAGCCAAAACGATACTGATGTGGTCTAAGCAGAATCTGAACAGAAGCCCAATATCATGAACCATTATGGAGATTCATATCAAAGGGCCAATAGGATAGTTTTCCAACCCAATTAGAATGATCATGATCAATAAAGAGTAAAAGCAAGTGTTGACAAAATTGTAGGGAAACTGGTTCTTCATACATTGTTGACAGTAAAATAAAACGATACATTGGTCCTTTCTCCTAGACCTGAACATAAAATTTCCATATGATTGCAGAATACCTAAAGGGGAAGGATTGACATTATGGCTGCAACAATGGGCTCAAGTGTGGACATGATTGTGGGGATGGCTTAGGACTTGGCAGTGCTTTGTTCCATTCTTCATAGGGTTGCGATGGGTCAGAACGGACGCACTTGCACCAAACAACAACGTAAATGGGAGAGAGAGGAAAATGTGATTTTTCTTTGTCGTTGTTTGTATGGTCATTGAATTTATGATAAAAAATATTTTAATTTAATATATGTATTAATATTGTTGCCAAAACGATAAAGCTATAATCAATATCATTGAGTTTTAAATGTGGAAGCTGTGGTGTTGACAGATATTTTGGTATGTATGTATACATCCATAACAATAGAGAGGGAAAAATTCAGAAATAGACAAAAGGAAAACAAAATGGAAATTTTATCAGGGCTGTGCAAAGCAATGAAACACAAAATGTTTTCTTGAATGATGAAGCTTCAATGTGGAGTTATGATTGATGGATCCTTTCTGGTCTTTCTCTTGTGAGACTTTCCCACAGTAGCTTGAGCATTGCACTGCAGTGAATTATACAGCATGACTCTTTTTAACTCTCACCCAAAGAATTATTCTTGATGAGTCTGGGTAAAAGAAGATAGAGGATGCTGATAGGATTATATGATTCAGTTGTGAGTTATTGTTACCAGGTTTAATTGCCTTTTTAAAGGCGGTTGATAACTTTTTACTGTTTTCTGGGTAGGAGCCCTCATGTATAGTTTTGAAAAGTTGTGCTGCGATCCACGTGGTTTGCAGTTCTAAACCACCAGCAGCTCCATCGGAAAGCATCTGGTCTTTCTACTCCCATGAACGGTTGCAGGGTCAGAAACCCACGAAGAGTCACTATGAGTCACCATTGACTAGATGGCAATGAGTCATGAGTGGGTTTGAAACAGGCCATTTCAGAAGCAGGAAAAAAGGATGTTACTACAAGCAAGAATTTAGAGCCAGCAGTGGAGAATGTCCTTTAGATCTGAAAATACCTGCACATTGAACTTCTATCCACCTGTAGAAAGATGTGACACTGGGGAAGGAGCAGAGGAGAGTAATCAGTGTAGCATCCTCAGAACCAAGAGCCAGAGCATATAATAGATTGTTGAGCTCCCAGTCTATATTGTTGTTAGGTGCCAACTAGTTGGTAACCACCCATAGCAACCCTGTGTACAAAAGAAGGAAACACCGCGTGGTCCTCCACCCTCCTAGCAATTATTCTTATGCCTGAGCTGTTGCTGCAGCCACAGTGTCCATCCTTGTTGTTGAGGGCCTTTCTCTTTTGGCTATCCCTCTCTTTTTCTGAGGATAATATCCTTCTCTAGGAACTAGTCTCTCCTGACAATATTTTCAAAGTATGCAATATGAAGTCTCACCACCCTTGCATCTAAGGTTTATAGTAGGAGTAAAAATTTGCTGACTCATAGAACTAGAGTTAGTGGCCTTTGGGATAAGGGTCATGACACAGTGAAATTCTCTCTGAGCATTTGTTGGCAGCCCTGTATGAGCTTTGCAGCTCTTTGTCCAGAGGGAGAGGCAAAGTAAAGGGCCAAGCATCAGAGAGCCTGGCTAAAGGAATGGCTGGGAAGACACTGTCCTGACTCAAGAAATACTGTTTCTCTAGATGCCCTGGAAGTTTATGTACATTTGAAGGCAGTGTTTTTATTTCTCTAACCCTTCCCTCCAAAATTCTGCACTGTATGATTAACACTACATCAAAATGATCGATTGTTCATCCTTGAGGGAATCAAATCTTAATCCTTTTAAGTTATTTATTTATTTGAGTTTTGGGAACAAAAAGGAGTCTTAAGGCACAAAATCAGGCCTGTAACGAACATAGAGTCATGGTGATGTAGTGGTTACACTTTGGCCTGTTAACTACAAGGTCGTCCATTTGAAACCACCTATTGCTCCACAGGAGAAAGGGGAGGCTTTCCACTTCCATGAAGAATTACAGTCTCCGAAACCCACAGGGGCACTTCTGCCCTATCCGGTAGGGTCTCTAAGTCCTCTTATTCAATAGCAGTGAGTTTTTAAGTGAGAGTGTATGAAGTAAGGATGCCCAGGGAATTATCTTATTATAGCACTTACTACCCTGGAAGATGAACCGGCATATTTCATGAGTGAGAGAAACATTCCACAGCATAATCTTTGATTGTCCTATATCCTTTGAGAAAAATCTATCAATACCACCTTATGGGATCTCAAAAATTAGTCTCCCTAACCTTCTGATCTGACCTATGTAGGCGGAGTTTAACTGGCCTAGCAGAATCCCAAAGGTGCTTTGATTGATAGTCCCAGGATATGACTAGTACCATGAAATCATCACTATTTGCTTTAATTTTGCTTAAAAGATGGATGAAATGGTCTGAGATAGCTGATCTTTGTGAAATGTTTTAGCTCTCATGAAGTCGAAATCTTGTTAAGGCTAAGATATTCACTTAATATCAAAAATGCTGAACCACTTAGCTATCACATCAATGATAATCCTAAAATATTGAATCTTTCACTAGTTTCTAATTGTAGCCATTTTCTTCATTTGTCAGATTGACAAGATTCACTTTTTGTCTCTTTTCTGAGGTCTTCACAACTTTCCTTAAATTGTTTGGTGCATGAAAAAAACCCAACAACCCCAAAATGAAAACTGTTGCTCTTCATGGGACAACATTTCAGTGACCTTCTTTCAAAATATCATTTGTTTGAGAAGATGTCTATTTGAGTTTTATCAGAAATTTGATATTGAGCCTGACTTCAAATTTACTTAACTCTATGGTAAGACAATGCCTCCATGTTGCGATGGTGTTCTCATCAGATTAAGACAAATGCATTATTCAGAAAACTTACCTGCAGCTAATCACTGATCCCAAAGAAGAAAAACGTGGCAGTCTACTCCCATAAAATATGGAGCTGTGAGAATCCCTGCATAAATGCTATTCAGCCCTTTAGGGTTGCTATGAGTTGGAATATACTCCATGAAAACGGCTTTTTCTGAGGACATGATCACACGCAGATACAACATAGTTGACAAAATTGGGTGAGGCCATTGGGATAATCATCAAACACATGCAAACCAATTTTTTTAAGATCATTTTATTTGGAGCGAGCTCTTACAGCTCTTATAATAATCCATATATCACTTGTATCAAGCATATTTGTACATGTGTTGCCATTATCTCTTTCTAAACATTTACTTTCTATTTGAGCCTTTGGTATCAGCTCCTCTTTTTCCCTCCCTCCCCCCTTAACCAATTTTTAATAGGTAAAATCGCAGAAGTATTTCTACATAAAATTGTTGAGTTTGCAAAGTGTAATTTGAGTGCAAGTTGCAAAAATAGTTTGAAATATTCTAAAATATAATGAATAAAAGTCTTATGACCTTCAATTAAAAATAATCTTTAAAAAATCATCTTAATACAATTATGTGTGCATCTATACTTTCATATATTTATTGGATGCCCACTATGAACAGGTCCTAGTAATAGTACATAAACAAGTAGAGATATGGGGGCAGAATTTAACAATTGCTAACACAGTTACCATTCTAATGATAATGCATGTAAAAGAAGTATAGATTGCATAAACTTGTTTGTTTTTATATGAAAAATTTAATTACATAAATGTTTTAGGGGTTTTCATATTATAAAATGCGGTGCAATTGACATGTGTGTATATATATAATTTACACACTTATCACTAACATTATAGAGCAGTGTCTTAGATGTCTTAGTCATACTTGTGATCAAACTAATGGCATTTGATATCAAGTTGCACATAACTATAAATTTTCCCTATGAAGTTTATCCCTATAACATTTTAAATTATTGTAATAGTAAGATATTCTACCCCTTTAGTAAAAACATTTATAATTAATTTTATAATTTCTAACTCAATTTGTTTGATATTAATACTATTTTTATGTTTTAATAAATTTTAATGTTTACAAATTATCTAGGATTGGTATTGGGTGAGGGTGGTAAACAATCATTTCCCCCTTCAAAATTGGTCTTACTTTGTCTTCTGAGATGATATTTAAATAACAGTATTTAACAGTATTTCCTTATTCTAAAGCTATGAAAATAACAGAATAGCAATATTTAAATATTTTGTAAAATATCTTAACAAAATTATAGTGCTTTTGTGAATGAATAAATATTGAGTTTTAAATACTTTGTCAAAATATATGCAAGTTACATATATGTATTTTTCTTCTCATTTAGCAAGTGATTTGTTTCTTACAAATGGTTATATTCTCCTGATATGTGTTAGATATTGAAAACCTCATCTATAGTACCTTAAGAATATTAATATACTAAAGTGTGTCTAGCATTTACTACACTTCAAATAATGTGATTTTTAAATATACTTATGCAAGAACAACTAATAACTAATGATTAAAAGAAATTACATGCGACTCTTGAAACAGTTTCTTAATTGCAACTCATTAAGCTAAATTGTGGCATATTATCTCTATTATAATACCCAAAATAGAATTTCATAATGGGCTTTCTGTCACTCTTCCATTGATTTTAGCATTAACTTAGAATATCTGATATTAAAAAAATTAACTTGCAATCAGATATCCTTTTGTCCTTTTATATTATATGTCACACAATTTAAAATAATATTAAAACTTGGAAAGTATTGCTCATAAAATAGTTGAATTTTCAGTCAAAATTAATAGTTTATTTAATATTATGAAAGTCAAAATCATGTAATGACATTTTTTTTCATATGCATGCTGTTGTTATTGTGTATCAATGAATGAGTTTCACTTTCTGCAGACCCAATGTACGACAACTTTAAACATTGCCCAGTCCTGTGCCACTTTCTGTTTTAGCCCATTGTTGCAGTCACTATGTTAACGCATCTCAAAGAACGTCAGTCTTTCAACTCTGTACTTTACCAAGCATGATGTCTTTTGTTTGTCCTTCCAGAAAATATTTCTGAAGTATTACAGATATACATAGTCTCATCATCCTTCTTAAGGAGCATTCAAGTTGTACTTCTTCCAAGACTGATGTGTTAATTTTTCCAGTAGTCCATGGTACATTTAATA
>NW_022103911.1:10324727-10325843 GCF_000313985.2 Echinops telfairi
TAAAGCACAGGGAAACTTATTTCTGGTTATTCTCTCCTTTCAGCTAAGATCGCTCTTATATTAGCAATGAAATCCTTTGTTGCATGTCCTCTTTGAATATAGCTTGAATTTCTGGGAGTTTCCTGTGTATGCAATGATGAAGCTATTTGGGGGTTCTATTAAGCAAATTTAATATGCTTGTGATATTAATGAGTATGTTTGATAATTTCTTAATTCTGTTGAATAACCTTTCTGAATGGGCAAAAATATGAATCTCTTCCAGATTGTTAGCTAGAGAGGTGACTTCCAAATCTCATGGTATAGAGAAGTCAGCATGTCCAGAACTATTTTTCTCAGTTGGAATATTTCAGTCAATATTCCTTCTATACCTGGAGCTTTGTTTTTAACCAAGACTTTCAGGAAAGCTTAAATTTCTACCTTTGATGCCATTTATTTTTGCTAACTCCCAACACTACTGCACATCAACCAAAATTTTTAATACAGTGTCTCTATATATTCCTTCCATCTTCTTTCAAGGCTTCCTTCCTTGTTCAATATTTTGTCCACAACTGAAAGCTCCTAGCACACAGCCATTGAGTCAATCCCATCTCATGGTGAACCTATAATACAGTTCAGACCTGCCTCATAGGATTCCCTAGAACGTAAATTATTACTGGAATGGACAGACTGGTAATTTTCCCATGGAGTGGCTGGTATGAACTTTTCACCTTGAGTTTAGGATCCCAGTGCTTAAAACACTGCACAACCAGGTATGCCGTTTTGCCCATACCTATACTCATTGTGACAAAGTAGATTCTGATTCATAGTAACACGATAGGACACAGTAGAATTGCCCCTGGGATTTCCAAGGCTGTACATCCTTATGATACTAAACAGCCTCATCTTTCTCCTGTAGAGTGGCTGGTGGTTTGAAACTGTTAACTTTGTGGTTAACAGCCAAACACATAATCCACTACATCACAGCATCCTCCAGTATTTCATCTTGAGTATTTTCTTCACTTTTAGGTAGAACAATGTTTTTTTGTTTTTTTAACATTTTATTAGGGGCTCATACAACTGTTATCCCAATCCATACACACATCAATTGTGTAAAGCGCATTTGTACATCGTTTCTCA
>NW_022103911.1:10326904-10328012 GCF_000313985.2 Echinops telfairi
AAAAAAAAACACCCATATTTTTCATTGTGAATTGGGTGGTAGTTTAGAGAGTAGATTGGTTTTCCATTTAGACAAATCCTGCACATTTTGTTTCATAACATTGGCTGTAATTCCCAAAATATAACATCACTTAACCCAGTCCCTCCCTGTGTTTTCCAACAAGTTTTTGCAGATGTCTATTAAAATATTTTACTTTGTCTTCGGGAGACACTTTTGAAATCTTCATCTTTTGAGATGGCTCATCATTCCTTCCTTTAATCTACCTTTTCTATGTTTTGGAGCATATTTCAGGGTATTTCATGACATTTTTTATAATCATTTCATTGTTTCCTATCTTCTTATGAACACTTGGCTGCTTTCATGTACAATATCCTTGATGTCATCCCACAACTTCTCTAGTCCAGTAACTAATGTTCAATGAATCAAATCCATTCAAGAGATGGTTTCCAAATCCAGGCTGGATTTTTGTTGTTGTTCTGATTGATTGGTTTTCATTTTCTTCAACTTGCACTTGGTGGTCTTGTTCTGTCAAATCATTTTGAGTCCCTCCATTATCTTTTCCCACAATCATTCCATTGGATTCACACGCATTTCTGCTTTGATGTCCGTGTGTAGTACTGCTGTTTATGTTGTTCAAAAATATATTTGTAATGAATAAACCATTAGTCTTCCAACAGCCTGCTATGAAGAGCCTCACCAGAACCATATTTCCAGATTACAGTCTTTAGTTTTCAGCTTTTGCATTCAAGTCACCCAGAATTTCAAAGCCTCCTGATTGTTCTATTTGATTTCAAAATGCAGAAGTTCGTGAAAACTTTGTTTTCCTTTTAAAAACAATCATTTTTCAGCAGCACCACAATTAAGATGTACTAATTCTTCTTCAGTCTTTCTTATTCAATGGCCGACTTTCACCTGCACATGAGGACATTGAAAATGCAATCGTTTTCAGTTCCTATCTGTACCAGCGTACCTCCTCTGGTCTAGCCAGACTTGCAAGATCGAATTTGAGTCATGATAGTGGGAGCGGAGAGGAAACATTTAGGAACTAGAGGAAACTTGTATTTTTCATCGTTGTTACATTGCACCCTGACTGGCTCGTCTCCTCCCC
>NW_022103911.1:10329469-10331134 GCF_000313985.2 Echinops telfairi
CTCACCTTACTACTGAAGAATATTGAAATTACCAAGGACTTGAAATTAAAAGTGAAAATTGATCACTCTTGGAAGAAATATGACCAAAATGCTCCTTAGAGGCAAGGATGGCATGAAATTGTCTTACAGTGCTTTGGACGTCTTGTCAGGAGAGACCAGTCCTTGGAGAATGACATCACATTTGGCAAAGTGGAGGCACAGCGAAACAGTGAAGGAGCAGTAAAATGGAGAGAGGACCCCCACAAGATGGATTGACACAGTGGCTGCCATGCTGGGCTCCGGCATAAGAACGACTGTGAGAATGGTGCAGGCCGAGCAGTGTTCATTCTGCTGTGCATCAGGGCACTGTAGGTCAGAACTGACTCAATGGCATCTCACAACATTTATGACTATTGATTGTGGATCCAAGTCAAATGAACTCTGTAATTTAATTCTTTCTTCATTCACCATGATGTTGCTTATTGGCCCAGTTCGGGGGATTTTAGTTAGCTTTACATTGAAGTGAAATCTATACTGAAGGTTGTAATTTTAGACCTTCATCAGTAAGTGCATTAAGTTCCTGTCTGTCAGCAAGTAAGGTTGTGTCATCTGCACATCACAGGCTGCTAATGAATCTCCTTCTGATCCTGGTGCTGCAGTTTTCCTCATATACTCCAAGTTCTTGGACTATTTGCTCCACATACAGGTTAAATAATTATGGTGAAATGATGCACCCATTATGCACATTTTTCCTGATACTAATTCTGGCAGTATCCCACTGTTCTGTTCTGAGTGCTCTTGATCTGTTTCCTCCTAAACACACTGAAGTGTTTTAGAATTCATATTCTCATAATTTCATCCTCAATTTTTATCATCCATAACATTGAATTCCTTTGCATAATCAAGAAAATGCATGTAAACATAATTCTAATATTTTTTGCTGTCATTCAAGTTTCATCTGATATCAACAATGAAATCCCTTGTTCTCTGTCCTGTTCTGAATCCTTCTTGAATTTCTGGTAATTCCCTTTTAATGTATTGCTGCAACCACTTTGGAATACTCTTCAGCAAAATTTAATTACAATTGAAATTAATAATATAATTGTATAATTTCTGCAGTTTTTGTCAAATATATATATATTGCAAATATTTTTTCCAATTCTGTTGCCTCTCTTTTTACTCTTACTATGGTGTACTTTGATGAAACATATTTCTTAATTAAATAAAGTTGAAATAATAATAATAATAATAATAATAATAAACAATCATTTTATAGGGGGCTCTTACAGCTCTTATAAGATTCCATACATCAATTGTATCAAACATACTTGTACATGTTGCCATCATTTCCAAAACATTATCTGCTTGAGCCCTTGGTATAAGCTTTACTTTTTTCCTTTCCCTCCCCCACTCTCTCACCCTACTGAATCCTTGATCAATTATATATTGTTATTATAATTTTGGGTCTTATACTGTTCATTGTCTCCCTTCACCCACATTTCTGTTATTCATCCCCTTGGGGGGCACTATATACAGTGAACCCTCATTTATCGCGGTTAATCGGTTCTAGACCCTACCGTGATAAATGAAATTCCACGAAGTAGGATTCCTTATTTGTAAATCAAATATTTTCATAGTTAGAGCATAGAGGACATGAAAAAACACCCTTTAGTCACCATTACACTC
>NW_022103911.1:10332481-10334978 GCF_000313985.2 Echinops telfairi
GCTGTTACGCAAAAACCGCGATAGAGTGAAGCCGCGGAAGTCGAAGCGCGAAGTGGCGAGGGTTCACTGTACACAACCTTGTGATGGGTTCCCTCTGTCTCACTCTTCCCCCTCACTGACCATCCCTCTACCCTTATGATATTGCTACTCCCACTACTCTTCCTGAGGGGTTTATCTGTCCTGAATTCCCTGTGTGGAGAGCTCTTATCTGTACCAATGTGTGTTCTCAGGTCTAGCCAGATTTTTAAGGTAGAGCTGGATCATAGGATTGGGGAGGAGAAGTATTCAGGAACTAGAGAGATGATGTGTGATTTGTGGGAGCTATACTACAACTTGATTGAATCATCTCTTCCTTATACCACTTCCTTGAGGGGGATATCCAATTGTCTGCAGATGGGCTTTGGGTCTTCACTCCAACCCCCCTCTTTTGCATACATATTGTTGTTTGTTTTGGATCTTCTGATACCTGAACCTATCCACACCTCATGTGCACAGGGTTGGTGTGCTTCTTCCATGTGTGCTTATTTGCTTCCATGCTAGGTGGATGTTTGTTTGACTTCAAGCCTGTAAGGCCCAGATGCTATATATTTTGATAGCTGGGCACCATCCACTCTCCTCACCAAATGTGATTATGCACCCCTTTTGTCTTTAGTGATCATGTTGGGAAGGTGAGTATCAAAGAGTGCCAGGTTAACAGAAATAAGTGTTTGCATTAAGAGAGGCCTTGAGTACAGGCCCCAAATCTGTCTGCTATCTTAGTACTCAACATATAAATATTTGTATATTGGCCTCTATCCCTTTCATTATAAATATAAATATATATATGAATATATATATATGCCTATAGCTACTCCTCTACAAAGAGCTTTTACCTCCCATTGCTTTCTCTATTTCCTTTCACTATCCTTCTTTCCCACTATCATCCTCAGCCTCCATTCGGCTCTCAGTATTTCTTATTCTTGTCAAATAGAAAATTGTAAATGATTAAAAGTGAACTGATATAAATAAAGAGTGCTTTTGTAGGTATTTAGTGAGAGAAAATGGACTCACTCATGAACTTACTGGCATCAAATCAATGCCAAATTATAGCAACCCTGTAGGTTAGAGTAGAACTGCCCCTATGAGTTTTTAAGACTCTAATTCTACAGGAGTAGAACGCCTCATCTGTCTCCCACAGAGTGTCTAGTACTGCTTGTCTCATGATTAACAGCCCCGTGCCTAACCTACTATGCTACTGGGCTCCTTGAAATAGACTGGCAGTGACCGTTTTAAATCAGGCCACATTATCATCTGCTATGACAGAAATGACAAATTGAAGAATTGTGTCACATTCATTGTTAGAAAGAACATTTCAAGATCTCTCTTAAAATACAACACTACGAGTTATAGGCTAATAGATTTTGCATAAGCCCATGTAAATCAACTTTTATGTTTGTAATAATTCATGCTAGAGTATGGTAATATGCTATTTGGCTAAGAAACATCAACTTATGCTACTGAAATGTTTCAAAATATAAATGCCATGTAAATTAGGTACTTAACTTTTGCTATAGGCAAACTCATAGTTATTTAAATACAATTGACAAATATGATAGAGTTCTATTTTCTAGATTTCATAGAGTACATTAAGCCTAGTAAAAATATAGAGAATGTAAAAATTTTCCTAAATACCAGTAAAACTATACCATGGCTAGAAAAATTATATCGGCACATTTATATGTAGAACCCATTACCTCCCACTAGATTTGTGTTCATAGTCTCAGAATGCCAATGTCAACTTCTATTAAGAAACTAATGAAGAATTGAAATGAAAGTCACCATCAAAGGAAGAGGCAACTTATGAATACTTTGAAATAGTCACAATGGTCCAGCAACTAAATAATCAAATATTTATGTTTTTAATACTCATGTATTTAATACATAATACATGATGCATCTATGTAATATAAAATACAATTATGTCTACATTTTCTACCTATGCCTACAGATTTTATCAGAGTATATATAAGTATTTAGCCTGTTTTTGTGAGGCCTCTTTATTTGGTCCCAACTCAAGTTGGTTCATCCTTACAATTGTTGTATTTGAGCGCACGGAAGCCATTCTCTCAATATATCTCACTGACAGTCTTTCTCTTTTTTGCTTTTATCTTACTTTCCCAAATGTGATGTCCTTTTCCAGGGATAGGTCTCTCTTAACAGCAGGCCCAATTATAGGAGAGTGTCTCTTGCTATTCTAATTTTAAATGAGAATTCCAGCGGTACTTCTCCCAAGACAGACTTGTTTGTTCTTCTGACCACCCATGGTGCTCTCAACATTCCTCACCGACATCATCATGCAAAGGCTTCAATTATTCTGCTGTCTTTCCATTCATTGTCCAAATTACAAATGCAAATGTGTCCATTGAAAATACCGACTTATGGTGCCCTGCTATCAAAAACTATAGCATCTGGGGTCTTCAAGGCTTGAAGGTAAACAAGTGGCCATCAAGCTCAGAAG
>NW_022103911.1:10336774-10342055 GCF_000313985.2 Echinops telfairi
AACTACCCCACTCCAACAAGCCTCATTCAGAAGGCTCTAAGCTCCACGGCCATGGGCCAGCAAGCCCAACTTATTTTAAAAAGTGCAGAGGTGCATCCTGCTCTACAGGCACAAATCCTCATCTTTACTGCTCTGTGGGTGAGGAAGTCCATCACTCGGTTCCATACTCCATACTCTGGATCCTGGTTCTGCTGCTGCTCCCCCAGTAGTGCAGCTGTCGTCTGGATCCTGGACGCTCATGACACAGGAATCCTGGGTCAAGAAGATGCACTCCACTCCCAGCGCTTGCTGGTAATCAAATGGCACTCCAGGGAATCCTGTTCACAATTACTCACAGGTGAATCTAATCTGTATCTTCCCTTGCCTTCCTACCAGACCTGAGCAGGTAAGGTTGTTTGGTGAGTGTTGCAGACTTTGACTAGAAGAGCCACATTAAACAATTCCGTGTCCCTGAAATTGGCATGTGATAGTAATGATATTTTTCAATCCACATTTTGTTGAAACACCTTTCTTTGGAATGGTCATGAATATAGATTTCTTCCACTTAATTGGGCAAGTTGCCTTATAAATTTATTGGAACCAACTACCCTCTTTCCCAGAAAATAAGATAGTGTCTTATATTAATTTTGCTCCCAAAGATACGCTAAGTCTTACTTTTAGGGGATGTCTTATTTTTCCATGAGGAAGAATACGGTACACATTTATTGTTTATTGTTTTATTAAAAGATACCTCACAATTCCTGTATGCTCTGGCTGCCCTGCGGCCAACAGTGAGCTGTGTGGCGGTGCCTGCCGCTATGGTCCAGAGTCCAAAGTTACGGTAGCTTCAGGGGGCCTTATTTTCAGGGAGGTCTTATTTTCGAGGGGATGCCTTATATTTCAGCGAGAGGCAAAACTGTAAGTAGGTCTTATTTTCGGGGGATGTCTTACTTTCGGGGAAACAGGGTAGCATGTACTTTCAGTTCTGAATCACATTGTTGAAACATTTCCATTTTTATTCCATCAGTTTCGGGAGCCTTGTTTTTCACTCTTGCGTTCAGTGAAGCTTGCACTTCTACTTACAATACCATTGGTCCTTGATCATATGATCCCTTTTGAAATGGTTGTGCATTGACCAATACTTTTGGATACAATGTCTCTGTGGATTACTTCCATCTTCTTTGTTGTTTCCTTCACTGCCATTTTTTTTTTTTGCATAGATTTCTTCAGCTCCACAGCATTGTGTTTGGTTGGACAGTGTCTGCCTTGAAGATCACAATGGCTAAATCACTCCATAGAAAATCCTCAGTCTTTATCATGTGAAATACATCTGTGGCATGTGATATGGTTAATCATTCCCATTTTGCTGGAATATGAATCTTCTAATATATATATTGCATTCTCAGTTTTATTGTTTTGTTCCGGTTAACATGGGATTATTAGTGTATGTCACTATTTCATTGTTTATGTTTTTCTTGATTTAAATAAATCCATTCTCATGTAATTTAGCTTATTTCTTTTGAAACCATATTTTTCCTGAGAGAATTAACCACTGTAAACCCTGGTGGTGCCGTCAGGTAAACATTGCAGGGGTACAAGATCAATCATTCAAATCCACCAGCTATTTCATAGAAGAAAAATATGGTTATATGCTTCCATAAGGGTTTGCGGCCTCTAATATCACCTATAGGTTTGATATGTATCAAAACAGACTCGATAGCAGAAGGTTTAATTTGGTTTTGAAACCTATGTCTTTAACTTCTATTGTTGCTTGTATATTGACTAAGCCACTCTAATATCTCACGTGGACTCTTCCAATAACTTCTTTGTATCCCACAGTAATATATCCCACAATGCTCTACACTATAGTACAGACACCATTTAAAGCACTGTGATGCAGATGACTTTTTTTTTTTTCTTTCTTGAAATAGGAGCCCTGGCTACATCAGTGTTATACATTCAAGTGCTAGCTACAAGGTCAGCTGTTCGAAATCCCCACTCTGTAGGAGGAAGATGAGTCTTTCTAGCACTTAAAAAGGGTGATAGTCTAGGAAACACACAGGGAGAGTTCTACCCTGTCCTATAAGTGTTTCCATGGGTTGGATTCAACCTGATGGCAGTCATTTTAATTGTGCTTGAAATATTCATATGTTCTCTTGCTTCAAAACCCGAGCTCCAAAATCCCTCCCATCCAGTTGGTTTGGATACATAGTGACTCTCTGTAGAGTTTGTGAAATTGTAAAGCTGTAGGGACTACACAGCTACACTCTGAAGGAGAAGGTGGTGGGTTTGACCTGCTGACTGGGGTTTGAAGCCCAATGTTTAACCTGCTGAGCCACCAGGGGTCCTAATTTTCATAATACTAACCATGAAACCCATCCTCATTATCATGGTTTTCATCTGCTTTAATAATGGATGTCTTGACACTCTCAATGTTCTCTTCAGATTTAGAGCTCTATTGTCCAAATGCCGGAAGCATTTCTTCCTGAAGACTCACAGTTCAAACCGTTTCCAAAAAAGGATCAAGGTTACAGCATCCTCTTCTAGGACAAACCTACAGGGTAGTGTATGAAAAGAACTTCACTGTTTAGGTAAGTCCCGCAACCCTAGCTACAGATCCCCACCCAGAAGTACTTAACTTTACGGTGATTCACCTCCTCATTTTTCCGAGTCCTAATTCTTCAATTCCCTTTAAATTCTGTTGCTAAAATCATCTTCCCACTAAACTTCCCGAACTCACATATCTCTGTCCTAGAAGTCCAATTAAGCCCATGTTTTGAAGTCTCATACCCCATTAAATGTCTTTTAATTACACTGTTCTCCTTTTTCTTCATGTAGCAAGGATATTTCTGTTTATAGTTCTTTCTACCTCAAATAGTTCTTCTGTTGCCTAGATAACCTAGGACTTAGCATTAATATTATCTCCTTAAATAGGCATTCTTATATTAACCTCCTCTGTCTACTGCTTTTCCTCAGTATTCTCTGTTTTATATCTTTCTTTCCCTAAATATGTCCCACTACCTGAATTTACCTTTTTGGCTCTCTTTGTTTATTGTTATTCCCCCCTGCAAGTAGACTGTAGGTAACTTGAGACAAAGAGTCTATCTCTCTCATCCATTACTAAATTTGCAATATGGCTGACATATATTATTTGTTATTAGTTGCCATACATTTTTTACCAGAGCCATGATCACATCATGAACAATGGAATGAAATACTGCCTTGTCCTACACCATCCCCGTGATTAGTTGTGGAATGGACCATTGTGGACCTTAGTGTTTTCACAGGCTGGTTTTCAGAGTTATGACACCAGGTCTTTCTTCTTGGTCCATCTGAGTCTGGTGCCTCCACAGAAGTGTCTTCAGCAACACAGCCACATACAAGTTTTCCTAAAAGACAGGCTGATCCAAAAGTTCAGCCTCCAATACACTTCGGTGTGGGAGAAAGAAATTTTAGGGAGAGTGAACTATTTAATGTGGCTCTTCTAGCCAACATTTTCCACCAAGTAACTTTACCCTGCATGGGTTTGGTAAGAAGGTAGGGGGATATACTCATAGGCTTCACCTATGAGTATTTCTGAATAGGATTCCTTGGAATGTTATCCAGCTGAGTGTAAAATGAGCCTTCTGAAAAGCAGGATGAGGGATCTCATTACCAGCAAGAGCCAGGAGTGGAGAATATCTCCTGGACATGAGATCCTTGCACAGTGAAACTCCTGATCTTGATGAAAGCTATCCAATCAGAGGAACAACAGTGAACCAGGAGCCAGAGCATGGAACAGAGTGATGGATTTTCCCAACACAGAGAACAAGTAAAGATGTGTGCTTCGGTCCATGAGACTAGCTTGCAGAGTGAGTTGCCTCTGGACATTTAACTTTGGAATTCGGAGTTCCTGACCCTGGGGAGTAGAGCTGGGTGCCTTCTGGCTGAGGCTCACTGGAGTGGAGTGCAAAGGGTCATAGGTGAATGTCTTCTAGTTGAGGCTTACAGAAGAGCAGCATTCCCAGTGGGGCACTGTTAGCAGACTTGACAAGACTATGAAATATATCCTGATAAACCACTCATCCCTGAGTTTCTCCCTGGAATTACAACTTGGTAACTTCCTTAATATAACTTCCTTTAATTGTGAATTTTGATTGTGATTTCTGTCTAGTATTGCAATTGATCTTAGAACCTACTAAAGTAAAATGGAGAAAAATAATTAAGACAACACAGAAATGCCCAACTCTAATTTACTAAGCCAGGGTATTAGACTGTGTGAATCAGAATAAGTTCTGCATAACCTGGAGAAGAATATAAACTTTAGAACACTTCATTGTGCTCATGTGGAACTTGTACATGGATCAAGAGGCAGTTGTAAGAACAGAACAAGGTGATACTGCATGGTTCAAAATCAGGGGATACAGCCTTGCTTGTCGAAAGTGAGAAAGACTTGAAGCACTTGCTGATTGAGACCCAGGATTGCAGCCTTCGCTACGGATTACAACTCAGGGTGAAAAAGACTAAGAATCCTCACAACCTGATCAATAGATAACCTCATGGCAAATGGAGAAAACATTGAAGTTGTCAAGCATTTTGCCTTTCTTGGATCCACAATCACGGCTCATGGAAGCAGCAGTCAAGAGATCAAAAGATCAAAAGATGAGGTGCATAACATAACATAAAGCAGCCTCACATCGTTCTTCGGGAACCAACGTGCACTAGATAGAATTGTAGTGTTTTCACTTGCACCATATACATGTGAATTTGGACACTGGATATCGGAGACCTAAGAAAAATGGATGTATTTGAATCATGGTGCTAGAAAGGAGTGCAGAAAGTATCATAGACTGTTTCTTTGAAATGTCTGTGCTCAGAATTACTTGATTTATTAGCTAAGAGATCTCTTTTTTTTGTTGTTTTGCTTTTAAGGTGTTCAATTGAATGGGTACATTCTGTCAATATTTTCAGGGATCACCATCTTTATGTAAAGTCAGCTGACTAAACATATTAAGCTAATCTACAAAATAACCCCTCAATGATTTTTTGACCAATGCTGGGCACCACAAACTACAAAGTTTACACATAAAATTAGTTATCACAGTTTTTAAATGCTGTAAAACATGTTGTTCTATTTTCAGTTGATGTTATCCACCTTTACTAATATCCAACGGCAATAGTTAGCAACACTAGATCAATATTTTATTCACATATCTTAATAATATTAGATAATGCCATCATTCACATGGAATATAGCAATATATGTATAACAATTTTTAATCTTTACTCTTTTCACCTATTTCCCTAAGTTCTGTCCGTTATA
>NW_022103911.1:10343622-10363879 GCF_000313985.2 Echinops telfairi
TTAGCTTGCTGAGATCCTGTGTCAATCAGCAAGACTTAGGGATGGCAGACTGCATTCCTGGCTCTTTGCGTGATAGGAAGGGCTCTTCTCCCTGCTTCTGAGATTGCACATCCATATCTGGAAGAATTTCAATCAAAATTAACCCTGTTAGCAGCCAAATAATTTAATCCAATCAGCACAGTCCCCCAATTTCTTACTTATCAGGAAAAGGAAGGTTGTTTTGTGGGAATATCAAAAGCTAGGGCTACAGAGTCATGCTAAATAATTCACTACATTGTAGCATGATGCGTGGAAATTTACACTGTGATGGCATTTATTTTTCTGGGTGATTCAAATGTTTTTCCATGAACTGTACTTATTTCATGTAGGTCTTGAGTTCCTAAACTTGGCTGATCATTACACTCACCTTCAGGGTATGGAGAAATTAAAAATCCCTTGACTCCTCCTCCTAGATATTCTGATTCATTAGGTTACAAATGGAGCCCAGGAATCTCTAGCTTCATCAGATGCGAGCTAATTCTGATAGCAGTGAATACAATGGTGAACCACATCTGTCTGCCTCTGTCTTTCCTATTGCCCCAAGGCAGGGGTCAGACAGGTATCCATGGTCCACACTTCTTTACTTTCTTTTCTTATTCTGTCTCTCACACTACTCTACATCTATGCTGGGTTCAATAATTTCTTGTAATGGGCACACATAATTCACAGACAATACTCATATCTAAGTGGGTTTAGAAGAGAAGTCAGTAGTTTGTGAAAATTCACGATCAGAAATCAGTAAGGACAGAGTCACTGGTCTCCTCAAACAACAGCCAGATCTCACTGGTTCTCAGCACGTCAGCCACGTGGTAGTCAAGTTTCTCTCCAGTCCTTAGCCATGTGTCCATTTGGCTTCCTAGTCTTCGCCAGATGTTCTGCTGCTCCATCACTCCGTCACTCTGTTCCAGGGCTCTGTAGTCTTGGGCCAGATGAGGAGAATGTACCTCATAGTCCTGGTGCTGGCCAGGGACTAAATTAAGCCAGTCCATGCCATGATATTTTCATACCCTCTATATGTGTGTGAAAACTGTACATTGAATAGTAAAGACTGAAGGAGAATTATTGAATTTGAATTACAGTGTTGGTGAAAATTACTGACAGTACCATGGACTGTCAAAAGATCAAACAAGTCAGATTTAAGGGAAGTACGGAAGTGTATCCTTGCCTTATAAGCAAGGATGACAAGACTTTTTCTCACATAAATTTGGAAAGTTGTGAGGAGAGACCAGCCACTGGATGCTTGGTACACTAGAGGAGCAGTGTAAAAGGAAAGACCTTTGACAAGATGGATTGACACAGTGGCTGCAACAATGGGTTTAAACATAAAACCATTTATGAGGATGAAGAAGGATTGGGGTTGAGATTCATTCTGTTCTACACAGGGCCGCTTTGAGTTTGAACAAACTCTCTGGCATGTAACAGCAAAACCACTCAATCTGTTGGTAGGAGTTACAGAGACTTGTATAGAAGAGTCATATTCATCCCACCATACCAATGATTAATTAACCTTCATGTTTTCCATATTAATGTTGAATTATACTCAAGTATTGACCTCATGTTTAAGAAAAGAGAAGCTGTATGCCTCTCTAATTATTTAACTTTTCTATATTGAAATAAAAACCATTTAAAAAGAATTAATATTCTAGAAAATATCAGAAATAGTCATATAAATATTTATTTATAAAAATTTGGAGTGGAAAAGAATATCCCAGATAAAAATGTAGACAACAAAAATGAAAGATTAATCCTCATTTAAATTTTTAAAAATATGACAAGTAAAATGATATTTATATATACATATATATATATGCATGAGTTTCTGTATATATGTGTATTTAAAGGCAGGTTCTAATATATAAATAACTCTAAAAAGCATTAAATAGGAACTTTAATATTAAGTGGGAAATATAAAATGTATAAGAGATCTGATTCAGAGACTCATGTGTTCAAATTTCCTGGTTCTGTATACCTTTTCCGCTACGAGATTTTCAGGAAGTTAATCATTCTCTTACATTCAGCTTTTTGTGTGTAAACTTCGGAATCTATAGCTCATATAGAGGTCAGATATAAGAGATAATAATACATCCTAGATGCATAGCCTGTTGACTAGTTTACAATGAAAATTCTTAATATTTTATTATTTTTTTTGGAAAATCCTACTTTTAAAGGTGTAACCCTCCTGACTGGTAATTTAATATTTGCTTGTGGATCTGAAAACACAGCTTAGATACTATTTTCAGATCATCCCTAATTTGTGATGGGTTCCATTTCTTTTTCTTTTTAGATTTTTTAAAAAATAAATCAATTTATTGGGGGTTCTTACAGGTTTTATAACAATCCATACATCAATTGTGTCAAGCACCTTTGTACATTTGTTGTCATAATCATTTTCTTTTTTTCAATCGTTTTATGAGGGGCTCATACAACTCTTATCACATCCATACATACATCAGTTGTATAAAGCACATTTGTACATTCATTGCCCTCATCATTCTCAAAACATTTGCTCTCCACTTAAGCCCCGGGCATCAGCTCCTCCTTTTTCCCCTCCCTCCCCGCTCTCCCTCCCCCATGAGCACTTGATATGGGTTCCATTTCAATGACTTTTTGATAGGTTCTGCGGGTGATTTTCTACTCATAAGGAACTGATGCTTAACAGAAGGAAACACTGCCTGGGCCGGGGCCATTCTCACAATCGTTCTTGTGTTTCAGCCCATTGCTGCAGCCACTGTATCAGTCCATCGCATCGGTGGTGTTCCTTTTTTCACTGTCCCTGTAATTTACCAAGAACGGTGTCATTTTCCAAAGGCTGCCCTCTCCTGGTAACACATCACTGATATTAAAAGGCAACAATTATGAAACTCTGTCTTAGAAGAAGTACAACCAGAATACTTCTTAAGAGTCAATGAATGTGAGACTTACTGTCATATCCTTTGGACGTGTGATCAGGAAAGACCAGTCCCTGGAGAAGGACATCGTGCTTGGTAAAGTGGACGGGCAGTGAAAATGAGTACGGCCCTTGATGTAATGGTTTGACACAATGGTTCCACCCAAGAGCTCCCACACAAGATCGATTGTGAGAATGGAGCACTGCAGGGAAAGGCATTGTTTCATTCCGCAGTGCATAGTGTCACTAGAGTCAGACCCAACTAGACAGCACCTAACAACAGCAATAATGAAAAATAAGAAAAGATATTCAACGTATATCAGAACTGAATTAAAATGCAGGATTAGTCATTGTAATTGGATGACTCCACCATTGTAATTCAGTTCTGACATACACCAAGTATTTCTTTCTTTTTCATGATTATTGACTCTTAATATTGGTATATTTATAAATCCACTTTTATTTGAGTGTTAAAACCATTCCATCTCACAATGATGACATCATCAAGATGTATTATAAAATGAATGTTCACAGTGCAGTTAGTTATAACTTGAATATATAATAAGTGGGGGGGTTATTTGTAGTGAAATCAGTACCATATATTGATAAACAGAAAATATTTCATAAATGAAAAAGCATTATTTCTGTAGACTTGTGTGAGGATCAGGATATGTAAAAACTGATATGAAAAATTGTAAATAAATTGATCATTTTTAAGAAAAAATAACACACATCTCTTGCTAGTTCTCTCTCAAAAATTGTTGGAAACATATTGTTGCAAATAATCTCAAACTTTATTTTCTATATTTTTATGTAACTTCAATGAATATTTGAGTTATAAGTTATAGATAACTATATGTTTGAGGATCAACAGAAATGTTGACAGGAGGAGCATCGTGCATCGGTATAGATGTGAGGAAAAACTCAATATGCCCTTAGGATTCTTAGAAGGAGAAGAAAAAGTACAAAGTGAATAGAGGCACATAAGCACAGGATATAATTGTACATTTGGAGAAATTGCGAGGAGGCCATATTTGATTTCCTCTGGCTACATAAAGGACATGAGACTCCTATGAGGCGGAATGTAGATATGCCTCCAACCTCTGTCCTTTTATCACAGTCGGATATCAACCATCCCTCAAACCCAGGCAGTCTCATGAACTGGGTTCAATAATCCATGGTACTGACCACACAGAATTTACAGTCTTTATCAGAATTATTTACCACTTTATCAAAATTAGGGGGTTTGTGTGGACTTGTAGCTAACAAGTCAGGATTTAGGGGTTTTTGTCAGCAGTTTCTCTTCTCAGCCATGCTTGCAAGCACATTTTCATTGTGTCTTTTGCTTCTTCATCATGCCCATCCAGGCAAGTGTTACAAAGCTTCTTTAGTGTTATACATGCCAAATGCAAGCCACCCTTCTGCTCGCAGCCATTCAGCTGTACGCAGTCCATGGGAAAGGAAGCCCACCATGTCTCGGGGTTTCAGCATGACTCTTCTCTTTGCCTCATGGTCTTTGGACTACAGCAAGGGCCTCTACCACTTGGCATTTTAGAGTACACCTCACTGTGCTCTTTTAGTGGTTCTTCTTTCTTGATGGTCTTGAGATTCCTATTCTTGCTTCTTAAATGGCTCATTTAATACCCTGTGAAGTGACAAATGCTACCAGTCATATCTTTTAGACTTCTAAACACTTTATTTGCACTGTCCCACCAAATCATTTGGTGTAAGTTACTGATATGCATAGAACAGCCATAGCAAATAATTTCACATCATTACATTAGTAAGATTACATTTTTTATTTATAAAAATGAGTAAAAACTTCTAGCATATTTGTCCTTTTGCTTCACTGTATGTATTCCCAATTTCATTATTTTTAACATGAATTAAATCCACATGGAGTTCCAGAGAACTTTAAACTTTTTCTTCCAAGCCTATGAAAAAGGGGTGATGTGCTGCGAAGAATGTGGCGTGATTTACTGAACTGTTATTTATGAAGTCCACTATTGCTGAATGGAATTCCTGGGTCACAGATTTCATAATGTTCCCCCCCACCCCCAATCCAGGGAAGAGAATTAAATATAAGAGAAGCCATCCAAGTATAAAAGCCAAATTTATGAAATCAGTTTCAAGCCTTTACTCAATAGTTGAGAAGTATGGGTTGATATAAATTTCTCTACAACATACAGGAATTGATTTTTATTCTAAGCTTACGTATTTTTCCATAAATCACAAACCTAAGAGGAAAAGTTTCCAATGTAATAAAGTATAATTGACTATAAGTTCCATATAAATTTATAAATTTTATATGAAGAATATTTCTTTTTTATCAGTCTTTTAATCTTGTTTATATCTATTATTTTATGCTAAGTTGAGAAATCCTAAGAATTTCTTGTTGCAAATCATTGTTCTTGATCATAGTTTTTGATTTAAATAATTCAGAATAGTCCACTTTTCAACATTCCATCTATTATTATATTTATCATTTTAAAAAATATCTCATAAATGCATAGTACAATATAGTTCTGAATAGCAAAATATTTCATAAAGTACAGTCAGGAAAAAGAGGAAGCTTCCCAGTGAGATGAATTGACAGTGACTACACACAGTAATGATTGTAAGGATGATGCTCAGTCAGGCTTTGTGTCACCTTCACTGGGTCAGGATTCTTCCTGGTTTGGCAGTAACTCCCCATGATTTGACCTAACATAATGCAATCAACATCAGGAAATATTCTATGAGAAGCCAATCAGTTGTAAGAAGATTAGCGTAGAATGAGTCTCTCTTCTTCAAAACATTGCCCAAATCCAATGGAGGGATATGACCTTCTTTCTAAGTAAGTAGAAACTTAGGCAAATCTTGCCTATGTTCTGCTAGGTCTATATCCTGTATGTGACTTATTGACTCTTTATTCTTCGGACTGGAGCCATAGACCTTTCATATGACCTGCTGGCACCGAGAATCATCAGAAACTTGCCATCTAATCTGAAGACCTTGACTTCATTGAATTATGCTGCAGCAGACTGTTGTCTTCAAATTTGGGTGAAAAACTCCACAGGTAAATAAACCAATCAGGAGACGCTTCACCCCTGACTCACAGACTTAGACCCTACCAACCTGGACGTGAACCATTCTTTTGATATAGATTCCTTTCTTTCTCTCGCTCTAGCTGTAGATAGAGAGCTTCCCGGGTAAATACAGACTAAGAAGAGAGAATAATCTGTCCATGTCATAGAGATTGAGCAAAGAAACAAAAACAATGTATACACACACACACACACACACACACATATACATACACAGATATGATTGCCTGATTTTGTTTCTCTCAAGAACCTAGCTTATGACTACTACCAATTACTACAGAGTAACAATTTGCCAAGTTAAGTTGAGGGCCAGCAAACAAGATGAATATCCTCAATGGCGTTAATTAATGCAGGTTCTAGGAGAGAGTTCCAGACTAAGTTCAGGCTAAAGAAAGAATAATCTGACCACTTTTTAGGGATTAAGCAAAGAAGAACCAAAAACACAAAGAGAAAAACAACACAGCCATTGAGAGGATTCCAATTCATGACAGCCCAACACTGGAATCTGGAGGTTGTAAACCTTCACGGGCACAGACAGTCTCATTTGTCTCTTCAGAGTTGCCGACTTCATAGTTGTCTGTACAACATTTAATAGAAAGTGCCCCCGGGCAGCAACCACTGACGGCTTAGCTACTGAAAACCTCAAGTGTCTCCGTGGAACATGGCTTGACACATTGCTGAAAGATGAGCCACTCAGGTTTAAAGGCATTACACACTTGGGAAGAGCAGCCTTCTAGAAGTAGAATAAATCTCAATGGTGTTGTAAGAGTAAAGCATCCAGGACATTCACCTGTTGATCATGCACAACTCAAAAGAAAAGAAACAGCTGTAAGCCTCCATTCATGGTAAGAACTTGAAACATAGAGAATATGAATCTAGAAAAATTGGAAGTCATAAAAATGGAATGCACAAAGATTGATATCCTAGGTATGAGTAAGATAATATGGACAACTTTGGGCTATTTGGAATCAGACAATCATGTGGTTGACTATGCCCAGAATGACTATTTCAGAAAAAATGGCATCTCATTAGTCATCAGAAAGAACATTTCAATATCTATTTCAAAATAAAATGTTATTGATGATGGGATAATATGTATGTGTCTACAAGGAAGACTAGCTAATTTAATTAATATTCTAGTTAACTTAAGTATTGTTCACATTTACATGCCAACCACTAGAACCTGTAATTAAGAAATTAAAACATTCTACCAATTTCAAAGTTTGAAATTGATCAAACAGTCCCGCAAGTTGCATTGATACTTACTGGTGATTGTAATGCAAAAGTCGGAACAAAGAGGAAGGATTAATGGTAGCAAATTATGAGCTCGGTGACAGAAATGAAGCTCTAGTTTGCATGATAGCATTTTGCAGAAAAAGTACTTATTCATTACAAACACCATTTTGACAAGACAAAAGGAGGCTGTAGAACTCACCATATGGAATTCAAAGACATGAAAATGACTAAATCTGTGAAAAGAGATGACTGAGTAATCCCATTTCATTAGTTAAAAGAAGTCCAGGGGTCAACTGTGGAGCAGACCATCAATTGCTCCTATGTGTAAATCCATGAGATCCAATATAGAACTTTTAGTATATCCCACCTGAAATCACAGGCCATCTTAACTTCGGAGAGGGAGTGAGGGGATGGAGAAAGGAAACCACAATTATGTAGGTGGCTGTTGATTTCATTTTTTTAGATGGGCTGTGCAGATATATATTATGTGTGTATATATATATTTATCCCTCCAGATTCCTTATCCCTAAACCTAAATAGTGGTCTGAGTGACCAAAAACCAAAAGAGGAAGAGTAAAACTAAAAAAGCCTTGGCAGTTTTAGTGACAAACAAGTTCATCTCAAGCAAACACATAAAAAAGAAAAGATTTAATAAACTGAACACTAAAAACAAAATGAGTTGTGGATTGATATCAACAATACCATACATGAAGTAAGTAAAAGGGGATTAAAAAGACAAGAACTAAAGAGAAAATGTATGAGCATGCTCATCAAAAGCGAATACAAAGGTGCTTCCTCTGATGTACTTGACATATTATCAGGAGAGACCAATCTTTGGAAAAGGAGAGAGTTAGTGGAATGCTGGAGTAGATTGGCACACTGGTCACAATAGGCTCAAGCATAACTACAACTTTGGGAATGGCAAAGGACGGAGCTTTTGTTCCCTTCTGTTGCTTCTGTGGTATACAGGGTTGCTGTGGGTCATAGCAGTTGTGAACGATGACATAAATATCAATAATAATGATAACAGTAATAAAGTATTGTGGGCAAGAGATTGACACATGTGGACTAGAAATCACTAGAAAAGGTTGAAAGTATTATCTTGGCCCTGTTGGGTAAGCATTTTAACTGCTAACTACAAGGCCATTCAAACTTATCAACCATTCTCAGAGATAATGATGAGTCATCTGCTCCCATAAAGATTTATAGCAGTGGAAATCATGTCTATAGTTGCTTTGAGTTAGAATTGACTTCATGGCAATGCTTTGGTTTTCTCTTGTTTTGTATTTGACAGGGTAGGTAGGTTGTTTATATTGAAACAACAGATGAATGCTAACATCTCATAAATATATTTGGATAGGAGAATAAGCATGGGTAACACATGTATAAATTTATTAGAATATAGATTAACTCCTCTAGCATTTGAAGGACACACAAATGGCTTTAAAACTGCTTTGAAAAGATATTTAATCCAGATTGTATGTGTAGCAGCCTCCTAGCTTCTATTCATAGAAGTAGGAGGTTAGCACTAATGACACACAGAGAATAGATTGATTATAATAAATAGTCTGCCTACTTAAGGAACATTCAGTTGTTTTGTTTAGGGATTGCCTGAAATCACATTTAACTCACTTATTGATTTTTTTTTTCTGAATTACTCAATTATTTTGACTATGCAGAGATCCAGATCAGTGAAATAAAAGTTTGTTTGTACAAATACAATTTAAACTAAAAAAAGAGGGGATCATTTAAAGAAAAAAAAAAGAATATCATCAACGGGAGTAATTTGTATCCTCAGGTCAGAACAGTGGCAGTCTTGGTTGTGCTAGATTGAATAACTTGTCTTTCACTTTTTATCTTTGTCTATAATTTGATTATCATTAAATGAACCAGAAAATAAATTTGTTTCTACATTGAAAACCCACAGGCTCTTATGTCAGCCTTTTAACAAGATTTATTCTTTATATAAATAGATATACAAAATGAAAAACTAGTGAAAAACAAACTAAGAATTTGTGTTATGTAGCTTCTAGCCATAAACATAAAAAAAGGGAGAAAAATTAATTCGGGCTGGCACCTAAAGCAAATAAAGAGTGTTGCCATAATGTAACAGTGTACATTTGGGGAAACTCTGAAAAGGACCCTAGCACTAGCATGGGGATGCTCCCCATGGGAATAGTACCAGGGTTGCAGCTCCTTGGCTCTCTAAATTTAAAGCCTAGCAAACATTAAGGACAGGACAGAATAGACGACAACCTTTGCCTAGCCCAGTCAGCACATCAATTCGGACTCATAGCAAAAGTGTAAGACAAAGTGGAACCGTGCTGGGCATTTCTGAGACTGCCTCTTGACCAGAGCAGAAAGCCTCATCTGGCTCCTGCAGAGCAACTGGTGGTTTCAAATTGCTGACCTTGCAGTTAGCAGCCCCCCACACCACCACTAGCTCATCATGGCTTCTATACGTGCTATTTAGTTCCCTGGTTATCCAAGAAATGGCAGATTCTGTTCTTTGTTAAACAGACAGACCTAATTTCTAAGTCAACCTGATTTTATTTTGATTTGTATTATAGTAGTTTTGCTGACGTATCTCACACATTGCAGTGTGTCCATTCACATGCAATTCTATTGTCCATTCCATTGCTTGGGGTGGATTAGACTATCATCAAAGCTATTACTCCCTTCCCTCCTCTTACCCACACTTCCCGCTCCCCAAGCCCTCAGGGAACCACTACTTCGGCCACTGTCTCTGAGGGATCATCTCTCTCTCTCTTTTTTTAAGTAAAAGATAATTTTATTGGGGCTCTTACAGCTCTTATAACAACCCACATACCAACTGTATCAAGCATATTTGGACCTATGTTGCCATCATTATTTTCTAAATATTTACTTTCTACTGAGCCCTTGGTTGCAGCTCCCCTTTTTTCCCTGCCCCTACCCTTGCGATCCTTGATAAATTATAAATCACTATTATTTTCATATCTTACACCAACCACTTGCTCACTTCCTCCATGGTTTCTGTGTGTGTGTGAGTGTCGATCATCGTGATCAGTTCCCTCTTCCTCCCCTCCCCTCCCCACATTTCCCCTACTCTCCTGGTATCATTATTCCCATTCCTGACCCTGGATTCAGTGTGTCTGTCTTGAGCACTTATCTCTTATCTGTACCTGTGCATATGCTCCGGTCTGGCCCACATTGGAAGGCAGGACTGGCATCATAATAGTGAGGTGTGAGGAAGCCTCAAGGAACCAAAGAAATATAGTGTGTTTCACCAGTGCTATATTGTGCTCTGGTTGACGCTTCCTTTTCTTGTGACCGTTCTGTGAGGGATTAGGTTTTGGGTCTCTGCTCTGAACCCCGTCATTCTCAGCAATATGTTTTTTCATGTGTTTGGGGTCTTCTGATGTCTGTTACCTGATCCTGTTGACACCTCATGATCACACAGGCTGGTGTGATTCTTCCACATGGTCTTGTTGATTCTCTGCTGGATGGCCCCTTGTTTGTCTTCAAGGCTTTAAGACCCCATATGCTGAATCTTTTGATAACCTGGCACCATCAGCTTTCTTTACCACATTTGTTTGTGCACCCATTTTATCTTCAGCTATTGTGGCGGGAGGGTGAGCATCACAGAATACCAGGTTGTTAGAATAAAGTGTTCTTACATTGAGGGAGGGCATCAGCAGAAGTCCAGTGTATGGCCATTTAAATATATGTGCATAGGCCAATACCTCTATTTTCATGAATTCCTGTATTTGCATATGTACATACCTATGATTATACCTCTCTCTGTAGCTTTGCTTCCTAGATCTTTCCTCTGTTTCCTTTTACCTTCATCCTGCCCCAACATCATGCTTGCTCTTCTTCCACCTCTTAGTATTCCTCTCAGTTAGATTGCCTTTGCTCCAACACCCCCAGGATGTGTATGTCCTCCTCGTTGTTGATTTTAATTCCCTAGTTATTCCCCTGCCTATGGCATTGTTTGCTCACTGCTCCCTTCCCCTGCCCCTTTCTCCCCTCAATTCCTTCTGGAAACAGGTCCCAATGCTTTCTCCTCAAGCTGACTTCCTATGCCTATCTTATATAATAAGTAGGCAAACTGACAATAACAGAGACCAAACAAAAATAAAACACCAAAAGATTGAATAAAAAGGGGGAGGGGGATAATAATAACTAGCAGCAAACAAATAAATAAACAAAAAAGCATACATAATTCCAGGTCTCTCTGCTGACCTTTTCATTTATGACTATCTCCCCACTGGTCCTGGGGAAATACTGGTAGCTGCCCCTTCTAGACTAAAGTCTATTTTGGGGGCTTCTCTGGAGCTTTGTGGCTTTGCTTTGCTCCTGTTGATGATCAGTTATGTTCCCTTTTGGGTTTTCCCCACTGTGGAGTGTTCGACCAGACTAACTCCCCACCATGTGTCCCTAGTATTCTCCTCTGTCATGGTATGCTCCAGTGAGGGGTCGTCATGTCTTGAGCTGTTGTCAATGCTACAACCCTCTCTGTGCCTTAACAGCTCCATGTAGGGACATCATCCTCCAGGCTCAGTGTGCCAATATGGGGTCTAGACCATTTCTCTCTTTTTACTTCTTGGTGTGTTTCCATCTGGGCATGGCATGCCAGCCCCTCTCTCCAACCTATAGATTAGTGTTGTCTTCTATAGCACATACTTTTAGGAAGGGGGTCAGTTTGGTTCTGAGTGGAACCTGCACTGTAGGCCACTCTTTTCAGGTGTTGCTCCACATGGTTAGGTTGCCCTCAAGGTTTGGTGGCCCATGGTTGGGTCTGCCTGCACACTCCAAATTCTGTGGGGACATAACTAATACTCTTCCCCTCAGTGGGTTAGTGCCCTGCTCCCGCCGAGTTATTGTCTCCCTGTGTCCCCCTTTTCTCCCTCCCCCATTGCCCCCTTTCACCTTCTTTGTGTTGGAATAACTTGCACCTCCTTGGTTTTGGTCTGACCCCCATCCATAAAAACCGATCACAATGATCTACATATAAGCCCCTCCTTGGAGGATGGACAGCAGACAAATGGGTGAAGGGAGACATCGGACAGTGTAAGACATGAAATAATAATAATAATTTATAAATTATCAAGGGTTCATGAGGGAGGGGGAGTTCGGAAGGGAGGGGGGAAATGAGGAGCTCATACCAAGGGCTCAAGTAGAAAGAAAATGTTTTGAGAATGATGATGACAACAAATGTACAAATGTGCTTGATACAAATGGATGTATGTATGGATTGTTATGAGTTGTATGAGCCCCCAATAAAATGATTAAAAAAAAAAGCAATCTTAAATATACAATTGAACATACGCAAATATAGCATGATTTATGAGGTATAAAACATAAAATCCTCAATAGTAATTGGAAGAAATCTTAAACAATTAGAGGGTAGTTATGTGGTTTATTAGTGCCATACCACACCCTAGAGTTATCGACCATTCCATGTGGTCCTTCTGAAGAAGACTGTTCTACTATTATCTTACAGTGGGTTTGGGATCACCACTACATCCATGTCCCTTCACATCAATTTGGTTGCTTGTTTTTGAACTTCTGATTCCCTACCCTTTCACATCTTATTATCACACAGGTTGATGTGCTTCATCCATGTGTGCTCTGCTGCTTCCCTGCTAGATGGCCGTTTTTTAATTACAAGCCTTTAAGACCCCAGGTGCTATATTTTTTGATAGACAGGTACCATCAGCTTTCTTCACAACATTTGCTTATGCATTTATTTTGTCTTGAGTAATCATGTCAGGAAGGTGCCAAATTATTAGAACAAACCGTTCTTATTGTGAGGCAAGATTTCAGTAGAAGCCCAGTCCATCTGCTTCCTTGTTACATATACTTATTTATACATATGTAAACAAATATATATTTATATATGTATACTTTTCTTCCTCTATTCCCCGCTCACCCCATGATTAGGTTTACCCATCATTCACCAATCAGTAGTTCCTATCAGATATAATTTGATTGATCAAACATGACCAAAAAAAAAGCTACGCACTCCTTGCCATAAATTTTAGAACATAACGATTCCCCTCTGTTCATCATTGTTGTCTCCGCACGCCCCACCCCTCCTCCCTTCCCATGGCCTCAGGAACTGTAGGTCCATGCACTGTTTTCCTATCATGTGTATCTTGTATAGAGAGACAACAACAACAACAAAAAAGAGAAACATTCAGAGAGTCAAAAATCTAACAGGGATCATGACATAATGCAGATGAATACCTCTATGTTTAATAGGGAGAAGGACATGCTATAAACCAGCAGTTCAGTTGTATTTCTTTCAGGGTTACCTTATTATATAAATAAAACAAGTCCGGGTGGTGGTGGTGGTTAGTCATTAGTTTGCTAACCACAAGGTAGGAGTTCAAAGTGGGTATTCCTCAGGAGAACATGACTTCCAGACCCGTTAGAAATTTTCAAAACATTATAAAACCTACATAGTGTCTTTATCGATCAAAATCTACTTCAAGGCAATTCGCTGTGGGTACTTTTATTGCTCATCTGACTTATTTTTATAACCTTTTTCTGTATTTTTTCTTACTAGGGTTCTAACACATTCATGCTATATGTGCTATATGTACCATATACTGAGATTTGGGGAAATGAAGATAAAACAAAAATTCTCTCTATTGTGGTGACATAAAAGAAGAATGATAGACCATAATACATATTTTGGTTCATATTTGGAAACTGGTAATATTACACCTATATCCAGAGGTTATGATAAGGCTTATTGTTCACAGAATAGGGGTTGTGGTTATAGCAGTGAAAATCCCAAGCAGGTCTATCTAAAAATGCCTCAACAGGTGAAACTAAGCATTTTTTGTGGTGGGGCTGGTATGAGAGGATTTGCAGAGCTTGGGCTTGATTTGCTTAAAGAAAGCTTACCTAGGTTTTCTTATTTATTCAGACACTAGTGTGGCAAAATAGGAAGAGGGAAATTATGGAACTGAAAACTGTCAAAAAATAAAATCAGATCTCTTGTTCTGCATTCCAAAGTATTATATCAGAAAAACATACCTTCACTGGGAAGGCCAATTACAGAAAGCTGTGCTTTCCTCCATGATACTTCACTCTCCACATACTGAAAATCTAAATTGCTGAGAGAAGTCGCAAAGATGCATATTACAGACTATATTTATTAGTAGTAGATGTAATTCATATCTGGTAAATGTATCTGAATATATCAGGAAATCATTCATGTAAGGAGAGGAGAGTGAAATCTGGTTATATGTTTCCTCAATAATTTCTAAGGAGTTAGAATCAAAGCACGGGGCAGGTAGCAGAAGCAGTTACCAATGTCATGCCCTATGCATTAAGTTGTATTCTCCAGAGAACAACACCAATGACATTTGTGTGTGTGTGTGTGTAAATATATAGATACATAGATATAGATGCATATATGTATATATGCATTTATATCATGAGCATGGTCTTATAATTTTAAAAGTGGGTAAATCCAGGCTTGTTCAAGTCAATGGATCAGATGTTAAGTTCTAGCTTAAAAATCTGGCTAGACCAGAGGATATACATTGGTCCAGATAGGAACTGTATACACAGGGAATCCAGGACAGATGACCCCTTCAGGACCAGTGGTGAGAGTGGTGATACCTGGAGTGTGCAAGGAAGATGGGGTAGAAAGAGGGAACCAATTACAAGGATCTACATATAACCTCCTCCCTGGGGAATGGACAACAGAAAAGTGGGTGAAGGGAGATGTTGGACAGTGTAAGATATTACCAAATAATAATAATTTATAAATTATCAAGGGTTCATGAGGGAGGGGGAAGTGGGAAGAGAGGGGTAAAGATGAGGAGCTGATATTAAGAGCTCAAGTAGGAAGTAAATGTTTTGAGAATGATGATGGCAACAAGTGTACAAATGTGCTTGACACAATGGATGTATGCATGGATTATGATAAGAATTGTATGAGGCCCCAATAAAATGATTTTTAAAAATTTAAATAAAAGAAACTATGTATGTATAAAGAAAAACAAAAAAGATTTCTCCTGACTCACTCAGCTATGTGAACCGAGAAGCAGGAAGGCAAAAATAAGGGAATGCAACAGGCTGAAAGATGCAGAGGGTAGATAAACCCAAGGTCAGCAAGTCAAGCTTGTGGTTAGAGTCCAATTCATCCATCATTGGCAGGGTCGATGGCAAGCTGTTGATGGCTGGTGGGTTTGGCTGACAATGTGCATTGCCTCAAGTGCAAAGAATCAAAGATTAATGTGATACCTGCAGGGTCCATGTTCAGCAGTTGTGTGACTAGAACAATATAATCCTGTGTGGATTAAAATGCAGGAAGGGTGTTTCATGGTCCTATCCTCTTACCATACTTATTCAATCTTTATGTGAGCAAATAAAGAATCTGGATTATTTGAGGAAGAGTGTCGCATCAGGGTTGGAGGAAGGTTTTTTAGCAACATGTTATATGCATACAACACAACCTTGCTTGTTAAAAGGGAGGAGGACTTGAAACACTTGCTGATGAAGGCAAATGTTTGCAGCCTTCATTGTGGCTTGCAAGTCAATGTAAAGAAGACCAAATTCCGCACAACTGGACCAACCAATAACATCATGATTAATGGAGGGAAAAAATGAAATTGACAAGGATTTCATCTTGTTTGGATACAAAATCAATGCTCATGAAAACAACAAACAAGATTTCAAATGATGCATTCCATAAGGTTAATCTCCTAAACAAGACCATTTAATGTGTTGTAAAGCAAGAATGTTACTTTGAGGATAAGGTAAATCTGATTCAAGTCATGGTATTTTCAGTTGCCTTGGTGTGAAAGTTGGACATTAAATAAGAAACCTGGAGAAAAATCAATGCATTTCAACTACGGTGTTTTCAAAGAATATTGAAAATACCATGGACAGCCAAAAAACAAAGAAGTTTATCTTGCAGAAAGTACATCTAGCATGCTCCTTAGAGGCAAGGGTGGCCAGACTTCTCATGGCCTTTGGACATGTTATCAGGAGAGACAGGTTCCTGGTGACATCGGGCTTGGTGAAGAGGAGAGGCAACGGAAAAGTGGAATCAAGATGGATTGATACAATGGGTTCCACCAAAAGACCAGTTGTGAGAGTAGTGCAGGACAGGTGGTGTTTCCTTCTGTTGCACATTTGGTCCCTAGAGGTTGAAAGTGACTATATGGCATGTCACAGCATCATACTGGTTTGACAAAGACTAATCGAATGGCTTAGTGTTTGTGTATTGGGATGCTAACTGCAGGGTCAGCAGTTAGAACTAACAGTGAATGTTCTATGGGAGAAAGATGACAGGTTCGACTACTATAAAGAGTTAAACTCTTAGAAACCAATGGGCAGTTCTATCATGTCCAATGTGGTCACAATGAATCAAATCCAAGCGATTGTAGTGTATTTATTTTAGTGTATTGATTTGTCTCTATCAGCATTGATGATGTTTCCTTCCTCTTAATTAACTCCTTTGACAGCATGAAAAATACTATTCACTTGTAACCACCTACTAAAGTATATGAATTCTTCATCTGTTAATTTCTTGAGACATGGTATTCATTTTGAACTTTTCAGTGAAATAAGGAAAAGCTTCTCAACCTTAAGCAAAGCCAACCTTTAGTTTTTGTCTTTACTAATTTTCTAGAACTATCACCTTACTGGAAAGTTATTATAAGCAAATAGAATATAATCCTGGATTTTCACTTCAAATTCGGCAGGACAAGATAACTAACATCTCCATATAAAGCATCCGAGGGTCCAAAGGACCTGTACTTTCTTCCACTTGTCTGAATTGTTTCATGTCTCCTACAATCTCTTTCCTCATTTTTCCTTCTTTTTTGGGGTGGGTATGGGGGTGAGAGTGGAGGCTTGAGGGTGGGAAAGCATTCATATTTACATAGAGAATAAATGTATGATCTTCCCTAAAATATTGTACAAAAATTTGGCCTGAGAATAATATCCATATTAATAAAAGCATGCTTCTTGTAAACACAAATTCAATTATCCTTCCAAAAACTAAAAATAAAGCTCACTACTAACTAGTGATTGAAAAAACCAGCTCAAATAATAATGAACATTAATTTTTTTGTGTGTTCTTGTGGAAAATAAAGATATACATAAACCATGGCATATATTTTTTTGCTTTTCATTTTTCAAGACATTTATTTTTACCAAAATATAAGAAAAAACTTGGCAATCATATTATCCAATAGGTGTCAGTAGAATCTTTGTGAATGCAAATATTCAAAATAATCAAAATAATTTGGTGTGAAATTTTCTTTCAGTTTGAGCTGTCAAATGCCAGTTATTAAATGTATGTTCATTTATTTTGTTTAAGTAAACACATAGTCTTTCAAGAAACACAAAACAACAAATTGTACTTTCAGTGTGCTTTTATTAGTGCAATCACATATTTAATCCATATTACTGGTACCTAATAAGCTTTTTCATAGATTAACAATTAGAAATTGCCATTGATTCTGAATAGAAATACTTATTTTTAACAAAGGTTTTTTTAATTTAAATACCAGTACACTAAACACTAACAGTAAGAAATAATGTGTGCAACATAATTTTAAATAATTTATGTATAAATACCAGAATATAGATATAAACTTTTATAAGTGTTTTGTCCTTAAATGCTCCTCATTTTGAGCAGCAAGGTTGTTGCACCTGCATAACATAATTTTTAAACAAGTCTTCCTCTAATCTAGAACCTGGTACAAGATTCAGTTGCTTTATTTATGTTCAAGTGTAGTTTTTAAATCATAGATTTGAGTTATGTGATTTTATGGTGTATAATTAATCTGACCTATATATGTGCCCTGAAAAAATATGTAAATGTATTCACAAAAATTATAACACTTGATTGGATCATACTTGTAAGTGTCGAGTTGGCTCCAACTCTTTGCGATTCTATATACATCAAAATATTGCCTGATTCTGCGCCATTCTCACAATTGTTCCTGTATTTGAGCACATTGTTACAGCCACTGTGTCAATCAATTTTGTTGAGGGCGTTTCTTGTTTTTGCTGCACCACTACCGAGGATGACGTCCTTTACCGGTACCGGTCATTTCCAATGAAATGTCCAAGCTACATGAGACAAAGAACTCACAATTCACCTAAGGATCATTCTGGCTGTGCTTATTCAAAGAGAGATTTGTTTGTCCTTTTGGCAATTTGTGATACTTTCAATATTCCTCACCAGCACCATGGTTCAAAGGCATCAATTCTTCCTCAGTCTTCCTTAGTTAATGCCCAACTATCTCACGCATAGATGATGACTAAGAATCCATGTTTTGGTTCAGGTGTACCTTAGTCTTCAAAGTAACATCTTTGGGTTTTTTTTTTTGTTCTTGTTATTTTTTAACAGTTTTAATCACATATAATTCACATATCATACAATTCAATAATGCAATCACATCTAGAAGAGCCGTACATTCATCACCACATTCAGTTTTAGAACATTTTCTTCATTCTTGTGTCATTGTTGTTGTTAGGTGACTTCCAGTCAGTTATAATCATCGCAACCTTATGCACAGCGGAATGAAACACTGCAGGGTCCTGGATCACCTTTACAATTGTTTCTATCCCCGAGCCCATTGTTGCAGCTACTATCTCAATCCATCTCATTGAGGGCCTTCTGTTTCACTGCCTTCCACTTGACCAATATGATGTCCTTTTCCAGGAAGTGGTCTCTCCTAACTGTATGCCTGTGGGAGTTACATCATTTCATGCTAGCTTGAAAATATACAAAAGTATAGGGGTGATATTCAACCTGTCAATCAGGTCACAGCCTGATAGTGCCTGCTTGTGGTTGTGGCCTTCAACCTGGAAACCTCACACTCTCTCTCTGCCTTCACCTTCCTGCTGGTGGGCCACTCTGGGACCTGATCTTTCTATCGCCATTGGATGCACAAGACATTGTCCCCATGGGTCTGTGATAATCTTGCGTTCTTCATCATTGCATGTGGGTGCATGAGTCTGAAGAGGGACATATGGACTAGTAACAGACTTATGGGCTTGAGTTGGGATGGGATGTTTTCCCAACCTATAATTACTTCTTGATATAAAGCAATTTCCTACCCATATATGAGTGTCATTGGAATTGTTTCTCTGGTCACCCTAGGCTAGTACAATGTCCAAAGTCTGTAAGGTGGTGTCTTGCCACTCTTACCTCCAAGGATCACTCTGGCCATACTTCTTCCAAGACAGTTTGCTTTGTCCTTTTATTAGACCATGCTACTCTCAATATTTTTCTCCAGAATCACAAATCAAATGTGTTGATTTTTCTTCCATCTTCTGTATTCAATGTCCAACTTTCACATGCATATAAGGCCATGGAAAATACCATGACTTGCGTCAGACACACCTTAGTCTTCAAAGTAACATTCTTGATTTTCAAAACTCTAAACGGTTCTTGTGCAATAGATTTAGCAAATGAAACAAGCTTTTAAAAATTTCTTTGACTGTTACTTCCATGAGTATTGATTATGGATCCAGCAAGACAAAATCCTAAACAACTTCAACATTTCTCCATTTATCATGATGTTATCTATTGATTTACTTGGTAGGAGTTCCATCTTATTTACATTGAGTTGTAATTGACACTGTAGGCTGTAATCCTTGATCTTCATCAGCAAATACTTCAAGTAAAGTAAGGAGGCTTACTTTGAGCAAGAACGGGGTTGTATCATCTGCATACCACAGGTCATTAATAAGCCTTCTCCAATCCTGGTGCCATATTCTTTTTCCTTCTTTTTTTTGCCACATTATTTTTCATATAAGCCACTGTGTTAGACAGGGTTCTCTAGAGAGACAAAACCAGATTGCTAATAATTATATATATATAGATCTATCTATCTATCTATCTATCTATCTATCATCTATCTATCATCTATTTATACAGATAGATATATTTATAATACAAGAAATAAACAGCTAAATTATAAAGCAGTCCAAATGGCTCAGTGCAACTCACTCCTGTGAGATAGTTGTGAGACACTGG
>NW_022103911.1:10365092-10366194 GCF_000313985.2 Echinops telfairi
CAGCTTCCACCCCTTGGTTCCTGGACCCGTCCATTCTTGCTATTGGAGACAACACCATATATTGGCCACTGGTTTAGAGCATATACAGCTTCCTGGAGAACATTGCCCTAGCCCTGCAAGTTGTTGCCACCTAGTTGGTGCTGTAATTGTATCTTTAGGAGCCCATTCCACCATTCTATCAAGCCAGCAGCTTCACGAAGATGAGGAACATGATACGACCAGTGGATTCCATGGGAATGGGCCCATTGTCACACTGCATTTGCTATGAAGTGAGTTCCTTGATCTGAAGCAATGCTATGCGGGATGCCATGTTGCTGGATGAGGCATTATGTACATCCATGAATAGTAGTTTTGGCAGAAGCATTGCATGCAGGGAAGGCAAATCCATATCCAGAGTAGATGTCTATTCCAGTAATAACAAAATGCTGCCCACTCCGTGATGGAAGTGGTCCTATGTAATCAACCTGCCACTGAGCTGCTGGTTGATCTCCCCGAGAAATAGTCCCATATCTTGGACTTAATGTTAGTTTCTGCTGCTGGCAAATGGGGCACTCAGCATTGGCAGTAGCCAAGTCAGCCTTGGTGAGTGCAAGTCCATGTTGCTGTGCCCATGCATAACCTCCATCCCTGAAACCATATCCACTTTGTTCATGTGCCCATTGGGTGATAACACAAGTGGCAGAGGAAAGAGGAGGACCAGTCTCCACAGTGCATGCCATCTTATGCACTTGATTGGTAAAGACCTCCTCTTTAGAGGTAATCTTTTGGTGAGTGTTCACGTGAGATACAATTACCTTTACTTTCTTGGCCAATTCAGAGAGGTCTATCCACATACCTCTTCCCCACACCTCCTTTTACCAATTTTCCAATCATGGTCCTTAAAATTTCCTGACCATCAAGCCAAGCCATTAGCCACAGCCCATGAATCAGTATACAGTCTCACATCTGGCCATTTTTCCTTATATGCAAACTGAATGGCAGGTGGACTGCACAAAGTTCTGCCCATTGGGAAGATTGACCTTCACCACTGTCCTTTAGGGAGATCCCAGAAAGGGGCTGTAGTGCTGCTGCTGTCCACTTACGAGTGGCACCTGCATATCGT
>NW_022103911.1:10371161-10372463 GCF_000313985.2 Echinops telfairi
AGTTGTAATCAATACTGAAGGCAGCAAATCTGATCTTCATCAGCAATGGTTTAAAGTCCTCCTCATTTTGAATAAGCAAAGATGTGTCACTTGCATATCAAAGTCTATAAATAGGCCTTACTCTAAACTTTGTACCACATTCTTCTTCATATAAACATGTCTCTGATTATTTTCTAAGCATTTGGATTTATAAATATGTTGAAAGGATATAGCCCTGATGCACACCTTTTTTTTATTTAAACCATGAACTATTTCCTTGTTTTGTTTGCACAATTACCTCTTGATCCATATACAGTTTCCACCTGAGAAAATTTAAGCATTTTGGAATGGCAATATTTCACAAGGTTATGCAAAATTTCTTAAGGTCCAAAATGTGTAATCTTTTTCATAACTAATACAACAATACACATCTCTCTGATGTTCTTTTCTTTTAGCCAAGAACAATGAGGGGGGTATGACTGGTGATGTTGGGGATAAGAGGGAAGTTAATAATACTGGGTACAAGGAAGAAGAAAATGTTTTAAAATTGACTATGGTAATTATTATACAACTTTATGGATTTGGTTGAACTAAATGAATTGTATGATATTTGGATAAAGTACCAATAAAGCTGTTAAAAGAATACGCCAACCCCCCAAAAGGGAATGATTTTCTACTTCTAAATCAACAGTTCTTAACCTGTGGGTCACAACTCTTTAGGGGATTTAATGACCCTTTCACAGGGGTCCCCCAATTCATAACAGTAGCAAAATTACAGTTATGAGGTAGCAACAAAAATAATGTTATGGTTGGGGGTCACCACAACATGAGGGACTGTATTCAAGGGTCGAGGCATTAAGAAGGTTGAGAACCACTATTCTAAATGATCCTGTGTATTTTCCCCCTCCTCAGTAACAGAGACAGAGAGAGCAAGAGAAAGATAAAGCAAGAGGTTGTTTTTTTTTTAAGAGACAAACAAAAAGTAATCTATTCTTATTAAGAAAATTCTGTAGCTATAAAACTGGAAAGATTAGAATTACTCCTTTGGGTTTCTGAGGTTTTAACTTTTGCCCTGGTAGTTCCAAACTGCTGCCCTTGCTCCACACAAAACTCATTAAGCCACAAGAACTCTTGCCCCTCCTCAAAGACCTCAGCATCCAGGTGCTTATGTGATCTGTGTCTGCACAAGCATTCAGTTGTTTATATGGCGAATTCCTCTGAAGTGGGTGGTCTATTACTTCTTTGTAGTCTGGTTTCAGACTGGAAGCTCTGCTGAAAGCTATTCACTTTGAGTGACCTTGTTGGTATTTGAAATATCAGTGA
>NW_022103911.1:10374425-10375427 GCF_000313985.2 Echinops telfairi
CTGATGCACAACTTTCCTGATTTTAAACCATGTTCTGTTGCAACAACTTCGTCTTGATCCATGAACAAGTTCCCCCGGAGTACAATGGAGTGATCTGGAATTCTCATTCTTCTCAAAGATCTCCATCGTTTGCTATGATCCACATGATCAAATACCTTAGCAAAGTCAATAAAAAGCCATCTCTGATATTCTCTGCTTTCAGCTAAAATCCATCTGACACCAACAGTGATTTTTCTTGTTCCATGTCCTCTTTTAAACCTCTGGAAGGTCCCTCCCTGTGTATTTTTAGTACCTTGTTGGATAATCTTCAGCAACATTTTACTTGTATGTGATAACAATATTGTTAGCATTCTGTTGGGGCACCTATTTTTAGAATGGGTACAAATGTGAGTCTTACAACCAGTATTCTAAGTAGCTCTTTTCCAAATTCAATGGCACATTTGGCGCTTCCAGTGCTTCATAAGCCTATTGAAACATTTCTTGGATCGATTCTTGGATCTTTGTTTTTGACCAATCCTTTCAGTGCAGATTAAACTTCTTTCTTCAATACCATTGGCCCTTGCTCATATGCTTCCTCCTGAAATGGTTGAATGTTGACCAGTGAACATTGGTACAGTGACTCTGGGGTTGATTTCCATGTTCCTTTCTGAATCATTCAACCTTTTGCTTGTAAAATCTTTTAATATTTTAACTTAGAGTTGAAATGTTTTCTTGAGTTCCTTCAGTTTAAGATATGCTCAGCTAAATCTTTTTAGTTTTTTAAATCTAGGTCTTTGCACATTTCATATTAATTTGCTACTTTGTATTCTGAAGCCACCCTTTCATATTTTCTCTTCACTTCTTTGTAATTTATTCCATTTGTTTTAGCTACTATAGCTAGGCATAAGAGCAAGTTTCAGATTTTCTTCAGACATACACTTTGATCTTTTCATTCTTTCCTTTTTAATGACCTTTTGATTTCTTTATGAATGAAGTTATTGATGTCCTCCCACAACTCATCAG
>NW_022103911.1:10376765-10378176 GCF_000313985.2 Echinops telfairi
TGACAATAATGATTAATGCATGTTGATTACATGTTTCATCAATTTCAGACTGAAGACATTGATAGAATTCTTTCATTTTTCAGCCCTTACTTTGGTAGTGCTGGTACATCAATTTGAATAATAATTGTATAATGATTGAATGTGTATAGATACAAACCTGTTAGAGGTAGCTGTCTTATTCAAGATAGACTTGGATATGTCCTTTCTTACAATGAATATATAACATTCCTCTTAGTTGTGTCATTCTCAGCAAAGTAAATACTATGATTTTCTGATTCACAAAGGTCAATACGAGTTCATTTCAGCGCCTTCCAATTTTCTAGATTGTAGTTCACACATCCCAAGTTCCAATTATTAGACTTTTGCAACTATTTGTTCCTTCCTTCCGGTGTGCCATTTAGCAAATGAAGATCCTTGAAGCTCCACTCTCACAGGTTTTACTCCATTCAAGTCACCATGGTTGACTCTCTCTGACAATGTTTCCATTGATAGGGTTTCAGCACTGATTTCCTCCAAAATGGGCAGCAGATTCCTTCTTTGTCATTTGTTAGTCAGGAAGCTCTGCCCATACCACTTGTCTGTCTGTTTTTCACACTGTGGTGACTTGTGTTATGCTGTGAGGCTGGAAGCAATGTCACTGGTATTCCAAATGCCAGAAAGGTTTTCAACATTACCATAATTCAAATGTATGATTCTTTGGAGATTTTCTACATTCATTGATTAATAAAATTATGAGGCATTTGGAGACATCATGGCTTGAATCTGGCTACCTCAGTTTTCAATGATATATCTTTATTCTTTAATACTTGTAAGATATTTTGTTCAATGGCTTGGCCTAATTGCAGAGAGAGTTTGGTTTCCTGGCTAGGGTTACATGCGCATTGATTGTGGGTTCGAGAAATGAAATGACAACCTCTCTTTTAATTGTGGAGCATGAAGGCTTTAGTCTTTGATACATCACTATGTGCTTCAAGTCCTTTTCACTTTCACAAAACAAGGTTGTGTTATCTGCGAATTACAGGTGATAATGAGTCATCCTCCGATTTTGATGCTCCACTATTCTTCATATAAGTTATCTTTCATTAGTTGCTTAGCATAACATTGAATAAATAAGTAAAAGAACACAATCCTTTTCTGATTTTAGAATCAGAATTCTTCAAAAAGAATGCATACATTTTCTGATTTTAAACCATGTAGCATACCTTTGTTCTGTTCAAATAACTATCTCTTCATCTGTATATAAGTTCTGCATGAATATAATTCAGTTCTAGAAATCCCATTATTCTCAATGCTATTAAAGCTTGTTAGGATCAAAAAGTCAAATGTCTTTGTGTGATAGGTAGGTTTTTTGTGCCAACCTGGCCAATGAACACATGTGGTATTAATTGAAGGGCAGAGAGATAAATGGCTC
>NW_022103911.1:10379997-10381468 GCF_000313985.2 Echinops telfairi
GTCTTTACAATAACCTCTGCTTTCATCATCTATGATGTTCTTGAAATCAACCCACAGTTCATCAGGTCTTCTATCAGTAGTGTATCAAACCTGTCCTTCAGATATATCCTAAATTCCTATGTGATGTACTTAGAGTACTGTGTTGGATTTGTGGTTGTGGTTTAATATTCTTCAGATTCAACTGGAAAGTACATATGAACAATTGATGGTCTAGTCCACTATGAGCTGATGGTCTGGTTTTGGCAGCTGACACTGAGATTCTCCATTCTCTTTCCCACAAATGTAGTCAACTTAATTCCTGTGTTTTCCATCTACTGATATGCATGTTTACAGTCACCCCTGGTGTCACTGTAAAAGAAGGCATTTTCAGTGAAGGAATATTTGGTTTTGAAAAATTTTATAATTCAATTCCCAGCTTCATTTCTATCACCACAGCCTTATTTTACAACTCGGAATTACACTTCATTCCCAAATTTGCATTAAAATCACCTGTAATATCCACCATGTTAGCATAGTTGGTTACTTTTAGAATGAAAATCTTGATAAAGGTCTACTATTTCTTTATCATTGGATGTGGTGGTTAGTGTGTAAATGAGTAGTAGTTATATTACTTGTTGTTCCTGGCAGGTATATAGGCATACCTGTTATCCCATCACACACAGAACTTAACTTCTAACAAGATATTGATTTTTTTGTGATGAATGAGATACTATTCCCCTCACATTTATCATTCCTGGATTAATAAACTATAATGTTGTTAAATTCAACATGACTAGTACTAGGTCATTTCAGCTTACTAATTCCCAGTTTATTCATTTTTATTCTTTGCATTTCATTTTCTTTTGTATAAAATAATTTGTATTTATAGCATTTATATAGACATTACTGGTTTCTTTGGACTAAAAAAAATACAAAAGACAGATATTTTTTGAAGATTTCTAGTTGTCCTAGATTCATTCTTCCTACATTCAATGCTACAACTGATAATAGTGGTTTGGAACTGTTCTCACTTTGAACCATATAGCATTATCAAGCAAATACCTCTGAAAGCTCTTCTTTATCCATGTCATTAAGATCAACTCTACTTTGAGGTCACCATTTGATGATTACTTTCACACCAGATGCTGCTTGGATGTTACTGTGATGATGGACTCTATGCCAACTGCTTTTCAAACAATAGTACTATTCCTTTTCAAACAATAGTCTTATTCATGGTGAATAGGCTTCAACAAAGCTTTCAGAGAAAGCATGCACTTGGAAGAAAGAATATGTTATCTACTTCACAGGGATAAGCCACTGAAAACTTTATGATTATCAAAAGAACTTTGTCAAATACAGAGTTGCAAGACAAATTTCTTAGATAGAAAGTTTGTCACAATATAACAAGGCAAAGTTCTTTTTCAAAATTAGGAGAAATTTTGTGCTTATTCAGTAATAAACAGAATGTGGAATGTATAAAAATATAATGGAT
>NW_022103911.1:10383097-10384355 GCF_000313985.2 Echinops telfairi
TCACCTTAAAAGATTGTTCCAAAATTGGTTACAAATGGAGGGGAATTTGCTTTAGCAGCATGTCTCAATTCAAAAATTTTCCCTAGCTTTGCAAGCTTTATCTTTGATAGGTAAAGACAACATAAAAATAAACTGCTATCAAGTTGATTCTTACTTACAGTAACTCTATCAGACAGGATATAGCAGGTCCTTTGTGTTTCTGAGGTTGTAAAAATAAATAAATAAATAATTTTATTGGGAGCTAATACAGATAGATGTCATATCATTCAACAGTTAAATCACATCAAGCAGTAGTGTACAATTGCTACCACTGTTTCAGAATATTCTCTTCCTCCTTCAACTCCTTGATATGAGCTCCCCTATACTGTACCCCCAGGAACCCTCATTCTTTTTGTTGTCTCTATAGATCCATCAGTACTGAGTTTCATATATAAAACACACACACACACACACACACATAACTCAATAGGGCTACCCCAAATGATAAAACCCATCAGAGATAAAACCCAATATTGAAACACACACACAACAACAATAACACACAGAAAATGATGAAAGACAGAAAAGGTCCACCATGTATCAGGGGGATCAAGTGTCAAGGTTTTAACCATTCAAATAGGGTTTATCATTTTGATCTCCTAGAGTCATCGCACCAGCAATCTCTGTTTGGTTACCAGGTTATTCCCACCCCTCCATTATAGATAGAGGGAAATCACCGGAGGCTTATTTCCTGCGTACATGTCATAAATGTGTTTTACCCGCGCAGTGTTAGCCATAGCATTCTGCAAACCTTATGCTCTGATACTACACTTTGATTTTTCTCATAGAGTATCTGTCTATGAGACTCTTTTCTCATAGAGTATCTATCTATCCTTTGGCTTCAGAGTGAATGATTCTTTTAGGAGAGTAGTGTGCCTCATCTTTCTCCAGCAGCGTTGCTGGTTTAGTTTGAACAACTGACCTTCATCTTAGCCCATTGTATAACCCACTAGATTACACCAGGGATCTTTTGGGCACATCTGGAATTGCCCAAACAGAATCAAATACAAAATCAGTGTACTGGCCCTCCCACAATCCCCATTTTCTGGCATACTTATTCATAAATACTTTCTAAATTTTTCACAATTAGATCTTTCTGATAGCAATAATACTAATAATAACACCTTGGTCAAACATGTTAGAGTGAGAAAGAGTCCTAAGAAGGAAAATACAGACGCTGTCTAGAAGGATTTAGCAACATTTCTCTAAATGCTATTTA
>NW_022103911.1:10398021-10399144 GCF_000313985.2 Echinops telfairi
GCCACTCACACCACTGGTCCTGTAGGGCTCATCTGCCCTGGATTCCCTGTATTTTCAGTTCCTATCTGTACCAGACTTTCTAATATTTATTTGATTCCCTTCCTTTCCTCTTTATAAAATCCATTTTCATAACTTTCTAAAGACAACCATTTCAAAACTATAACAGCTTTTTTACGTTTTATGTATTTTTTTGAATTAGAAACAAAGAACTGTAAATAAAGGAGGAAAATGATAAACGTTTAGCTACTGGGGCAGGAGAATGATGTCAGAAGACTTTAGGGCAAATAAACAGATGCATGCAGACAAGAAACTGTAGAATTAGGACACTGTAGAATTAGGAATTAAGAAACTGTGGAATTAGGACATCAATGGGCAGAAAGCCCACTCCAGGACCAAAAGTTCTGTAAATGAAGGATGCAAACATGTCTTCCATTTGACATTGTGCTTTTTGGATTAAAATTAGAGGGGCATGCATTTTAAATAATAATGGCAAAGATGAGTAGAAAAAAAATGTAACAAAACTGCATGAACTTGTAATATGTTGGAGAAGGTACTTAAATGGGATTGCAGGAACATACACTGTTCTCCAGAACCAAGAAGCTATAAAAACCCTTTGTTTTTCTACAGACCTCCATGAGCGCTGTTTAACTGTGATTCTAGTGGAGAACTTCACTCATAGCCTATAACTTACAGCTAATACTGAAGAAACTTACACATTCAATTGTACATTTTGTAATCTAAATCAGTTCACTTCTAAGCAAATAAGATGCTAGCATAAAACTAAGCATACTTTTCTTGATATCTAGGAGTCTAAAAAGCAAGAGATTAAGAATTTCATATTTGCATAAAAGATTTTCCAATGTTCCTATGATCTATTTACAATATGTTTTATAATTTTAAAGATTTCAGTATCATTTAAATTATCTTTAGTAAAGCTGATTAATTTTTAGAAGTATTTAAAATATATATTTAATTTCTGCTTGCAAAATTATAATTGATAACAAACAAATAGCATACTTTATTCTATTCCAGCATTTAATTATGATATTGGTGAAGAATATTGAAAATATCCTTGACTTACAGAATAATAAGCGTATGTGTGTTGGGAGAAGTTAAGACAAAA
>NW_022103911.1:10400559-10401575 GCF_000313985.2 Echinops telfairi
AAAATTCCATCATACCCTAGGAACAGAAAGTACTAATATTCTGATTTCATCAACATTAATTTGCTTTAGTTATGATGTAGAGTCTATGAATATAATTAATGTTTATTTTTATTTTGTTTCTTCCAATGTGTTGTTTTTGCAATGCAAGTTGTTATGTGTTAATATATTATTCTCATATATGAATTCGTAGTATAAGGTCTTTACATATATGTTCTCCACAGTTTTATTATGGATTCACTAACTGATAATCAGTTGTTACGGCTTTCCCCTATGTGGGTCACGACAAACCCTATACAGCCTTGAGAAGAATGAGAATTCTAGAAGACTTCTTTGGACTCATCCATCCAGAACATGGACATGGAACAAGGAAATAATGCATGATTTAAAATCAGGAAATGGGTATTGAAGTATGTTATCCTTTCAGCATACTTATTCAATCTGTATGCAAAAGCTCAGGAAAGTTGGATATTATGAAGAAGAACCAGACAGCAGGATTAGAGGAAGGATTATTAAATACCTGTGATATCTTGAACCTTGCTTGCTGAAAGTGAGGAGGATTCGAGTCAATGATGAAGATCAATGATTGTGGTCTTTAGCAGGGATTGCAACTCAATGTATTGAAAACCCAAATCCTCACAACTGGACAAGTAGGCAACATTTGTCAAGAATTGCATCTTGCTTGGATTCAGAATTAATGCTCATGAAAGCAGAAGTCGAGAGATCTAAGGGTGCATTGCATTGGAGAAATCAGCTGCATAGCCTTCTTTAAAACCTTCAAAAGCAAGTGTTACTCTGAGCACTAAGGTGATCGTGACCCTAGTCATGGTAATTTCAGTCCCTTCATATGCATTTAAAATTGGACATTGAATAAGGAAGAACTGAAAGCGAATCAAGGCCTTTGCCTCACATAATCTGCACATGTTGCCAGAATTGACCAGTCCCTGGAGAAGGACATCATGCTTTGTAAAGTCTATGGACACTGAAGAAGAGGAAGGTCACTAAGGAACTAGGGGGAC
>NW_022103911.1:10401675-10403478 GCF_000313985.2 Echinops telfairi
GACAGCTGTGCGGAGGGCACAGGATCCAGCAGTGTTTCTGTTGTGCATAGGGTCACTATGGGCTAGAAATAACCCAACCGCACTTAACAACACAAACTGCTACGATCAATATTTTTTGTCCACAACATGACGAAGAAAGATGGAGCTTCTGTTTCCATACAGAGTTATAGTCTTGGAAACCCACACTGGCTATTCTATTCTGGAGATAGAGTCTGTGCGTCAGAATGAACTTGCTGTCGCTGAGTCTGAATGGCATCTTAGAGTGCCAAGACAACAGCACACTTCTCGGGAAAGAAACACAGCCAGAAAGCTCCTTAAAGCTGGATGAGGAGACTTCAGTGTTACTTTGGACATGTTCTCAGGGTTAACCTGCTCCCAAAAAGGAAAATTCTGTTTGGTAAAGTAGAAGAGCAAGTCAATCCCTGAATGAAACTGCCCCTGGGGATGCTGAGGCTAAATTTTTGTGGGAATAAAACACTTTCATTTATCTCTAGTGGAGTTGGTGGTGTTTATGAACTGAAAACCTTGGGCTCAGCAGCTTACGAAGATGAACAGGAAGCAGCAGGACCTGCTGATATTTAACTCCACTGTGCGGTGCAGTGAGAAGCAACCCGATGACACGTCTAACAATAATTCGATCTGGTGGTGACAGCAGATGCTCTTTTCTTAGTTTCCTGATAGTGGCCACCCTCCCCAAAGGGTACTTTATGTGCCATGGGGTGCCAGGGGTTGTTGATGATTTTGAGATCAGGATTGATAAAATAAGTACATAAAAATGCTTACACACATTTTTAGATTTATCAACATTTTACTGAAAGTCAACATCACAAGGAGCCCAGAAAGGGAATACAGCCAATGTCCACTAATGAATAAACCATTGCTTAAGTAGAGTACTTGGTGGACGAGTCACATACAATTGCTATTGATGTGACAGCCACCCAAACTGGGAACTCACATAGTGGTGCATTGTGACCTTGGAAAACTTCAGTTCATTGTGTGCCAAAAATGAGTTGTAAAAATAAAGTGACATAAAGTACTGGTAAGTCTTTTAAGCAAAACTAAAGCTAATGAAGAGGTTTTTATGGAGAGGATCATAACAGGGAAGGGTCTTGGGATTTACCAATATGCTTATTTAATGTTGGTCTGATTCCTTAGAAGTAAGGATAGTGACAGTTTAATTTGGACACATTAAAAGAAGAGACGAGTCCTTTAAAAAGGAAACCATCCTAGATAAAATATAAGGTCAACTCAAACAGGAAGACCCTCCACAAAAAGAAATGACCCAATTGCTGCACAAAGTGCTAAACTGCATTTACCATTGGGATGATGGCATCAGACTTAGAAATGTTTGGTTTACTTGTACTTTTGTTCACTATGAATTAAAACTGGTTCATTGGCACCTAAAAACAGTGTACATTTCCAAAAATAAATTGTAATTCTGTACATTGTATCAGAAAATTAATTTTATAAGCTCTATCTTACTTCATATTATATACTGTCTGGGAAATTTTATTTTCACCCTTTCACATTGTTTTAGATCATTGTGCAAAAGTAAAAGAAAAAGATTACAAGTATGGTTCTTGAACTCATAATTAATAATTGAGATTGCTTGGAAAGACTTTAAATTGTGAGTGGGAAGGCACAATATTAAAAATGTTATTTTAAAGTAATATCTAAAATTTTAACTGATATCAACTAATTCTTAGTTTTCTAGAACAGAAGTAAAGCAGTGAACATTTTAATTCTAATATTTAGTGCATATTCTTCAAAGGAGGTGATAGGTATAAGTATTTCCCTTAAAAC
>NW_022103911.1:10404264-10413234 GCF_000313985.2 Echinops telfairi
CCCTATACCCCTGGAACCTTCGTCTGTCCCATTCTTTTCATCTCTGAATTGTTTATCCGCCTGTCTTATTTAGATAGACAGGCAGATACATGATATAAATGCTGCACCCAAGGAGAGCTTGGTACTGCTGGTGGCTGTCCTTAGACTAGTAGTCTAGTGGCTGCTTGAGATCTTAGGACTACCACTGCGACAACCTGTATGATACACAACATATATACCTATATGTGTATTAATATGTGTATTATACACCTTTTGAAAGAAGTAAAATAAATCAAAAGAGAAATTCTCTCTCTACCTTTTGCTCTAGAGGAAGTTAATCTCTCTCTCTCTCCCTCACTCTGGTCTAGAAAAAATCTCTCTCTCTCTTTTGCTCCCCTCTGGGGGAAGGCTCCCACACTGGGGGATCTCCAGGAAGGTCCTACTTCTTTGTTACAGTTCTCAGAGTGTCTGTCTCTCCTTCCACATCTCCAACCAGCCAAACCTGCTTGTCCGCAGCCACATTGCAGGCCACATTAGCACACCTGTTTTCTGTGGGCCTAGGACCACAGGCACCTGTTTCAGTGGTTGGGTGGTGGTGGGCTGGCACAGTCTAGGTAACACCCTCAGAGAGCTCCCTGTGCCCTCAGGGCATAGGCTAGAGGGCCAAACCCATTGACCTAAGGCAGCAAGCTTCCTGCTGCAGAGCTGAGAGAATTTGTTCCAATGGGGGCAATTCTTCTAAGAGCTCCCCCAAACACTCTCCCCCATACAAGCTCTTCATTGGGCTCCAGGGAGGCTGGGCTGGCTGTCCGACCTGGGCTCTGTCTTCCTGTCCACAGGTCCCCATCAATCCTTCCTGTGGTGTACTCCTCCTTCTTCTCCATCCACGGCCCCGAGACAAAGCTCTTCACTTCAGGAACCATCAAGGTGGGGATGCTGGATGCCATCCCCACCATTTGTCTCATTGTGGCTAATATCTCTGAGCTCATGGACACTTGCCACCAGGACATGCAGGTCTTCTTCTTCCATGTGTCCAAGATGGGCCACAATGGGGACAGTGAGGGCTTGAGAGCTGGTAGCCAAGGCTGCAGGCCAGCAAGATAGTGGGGGGCTGACCAGAAGATGGCAGGGAACCCCAGGCTGCTAAATAGCACTGTGTCTGCTCCTGAGCTCCAGCTGTGGCCCCTCTGTCTCTGGCCAGGGGATAAGAGGGAGTTCAGTCTGAGTCTGCCCCAAGTTTGAGGAGAGATCCCTCAAATCTCCAGAGTCCACGCTGTGTCATCAGAGGGCTGAGAAACCTCAAATCTTAGGACCAATCCTTTGTGCCATCCCTGTCCCTGCTGCATTAGGCCCTGGGGAAGGGAGGAGACACAATGTGTGAAACAGGGGCTGCAGCTAGTCCACCAGCTCCAGGTCGGCAGACTGCAGGTGGCACTAGGCTCTTGTTTTTTAGGAAACGAAAAAATGCTTTTAAAGAGAGAGAAATTAAAATATATAAACATGCTTGATAGTTGTACACAAAAGAATGAAAAGATTACATGTATGTCTGAATCTGATTATAACTATGTGTGTGTTTGTGTATATGATTTAGAAGCATATTGGAATAAAAGAACAAACCACAGCAGTAACCAGAGTATTGCTATGTTAGCAGGCAAACTAACATCTACTTACTACTTCAATGCCCTATTTTTTTTTTATTAAGATATGAGGTATTCCAGTAAACCTGTGTCTGACATGGTCAGTGGATATAAGTTTTTCTTAACAACTCTCATTGTTTGTATAAAGAGTGTCCAGTCACGTAAGCACTAAATGTGTGCAACCCAATAATTCATGTGTTGAGAATTGTAATTGGCCTGCATGTGTTTAATCTCACTTTCTCAATTCTGTTTTAAATGGGCTACATCAATGACACTGTAAACAGAAGGAACTTATGCTGCAGGGAAACAATTGATAAGGTTCTCTACCACGAAATGACAACAATTTCTCTCAGGTGAACCAGAGACCAATAGGAAATGTAGATATCGAATGGCTTTTGAGCTGTCCCTTAATCCAAGCTTCAGTCTCAGAACTAATTGTTCTGAGATTGAATGATTAAAATCTTGGGATTTGATCCCTCTTTTGATACACTTGGAGCTAGATCTGGTTTGTAATATTTTTGGTGGGATCAAGCCTAAGAACAATTGTGAGGAGGATGCAGAACTGCTTAATACTTTATTTTGGCTTGAAATTTACTTGAAGACAGCATACAACAGAGCCTTGGGTAGAAGAGCCATCTAAAGAAATGTTACTCCCCCCCACAGCGTAGACTTTCAGCTAACCCCTTATTTTAGCAGTCAGGTGTTTTTGCCTCACTTTTGTTATGCAAGCAAGAGACTCTATTGGAAATGGTTCAGATTATCCTCCTCCTCCAGGTTTCTTCCTTTCTCTTTCTCCATGGGGTGGTATAAAGTGATAATCAGGTAGCTTAGCACACATTTGGGGATTGCATTTATTGCTATGAGCAAAAGTGATCTCATGGCAGGGGTAAGGATCAGGCTGAAACCTAAAATGTGGACCTATTAAGAGTCCGATATCAGCAGAGGTGCCTGAAGAAAGTCCCTGAAAAACGCCCCAGACAAAGAGACCTTTAATACAGCTGCCAAACTCATATGAGAGGGATCACAGCTGCTTAGGCATGCCTGAACTGTCACTACAGTTTCCTTCATGCTCTGCAATGCAGCAGCATTACTTGTGGAGTGGGAACAGCAGCTTTCCCTCTGGATAGTGCTTGATAAAACCACTACAATTTGCATAGGTTGATTCTGAAATATTTTAAACATGTTTGGTCAAAATTCAGGCTCTTTAGTTTTGACTTTTTATTGAAGAAAAAAAACGGAAATAGTTACTGCTTTATGAAAGTTTGTGTTTGGAGAGCATTTAAAATAGCTGATTTTAATACCTTTCAGCATCTGTCCATGTAATTATTCAACTTCAAGTTGAAGCAGTACATTTGCATAAATAAATGTGAATTTCACACCATATGAAAGTATAAATAACCATAGGTGTGCTATTTTACAATTTCAAGTTAGAGGATATCGTTGCATTCACAACACACCTTTCTATAAACTTAAAATAAAATCTTTATGACAGAGGGAAAGAGAAGAAAGCTATATGTGGTGTAATGATTATATGCTCAACTGCTAACTAAAATGCCCGTGGTTTGAACCCAGCTGTCTCTAAACAGGAACAAACATCCATGGAGATTTCATAGGATGGAAAATGTTTGTCTCCTTAAGAATTACAGACTACTAACAGGGAGTTTTGAGTAGGAATTGGCATATTAGCACAAGAGAGCAATAAAATAGAGAAAATAGATGTAAAACATTAAAGTACAAAGTTGATGGCAGATTTTTATCAGCATATATTTTTAAAAGCTACATATCTTGAGTAAGAAACATCTTCTGAATTTGAAAGTACAGGAAAGAAAGAAAAGATCAAAGTAGTGGAAAGTGGGTGTCATAAGAATGATGAAGTCAACATATGTACTAAAGTGCTGGACACAGATGATGTAGGTACAGATTGTGATGAGTTGTATGAGACCCTAATAAAATGATTATTTTTAAAAAAAAAAAAAAGATCAAAGTGTATGTCAGAAAACTTATTCTTCATTTTAGAGTACCTAACACAAATGGAAAAAAATGATGCCAAAGAGATGAAAAGAAAACAATAAAATTATTTTATAAAATATAAAAAATTCTAGACTTAAAAAGGAAACCTGCAAAGGAAGAACATGTCCAGCATATCTTAAACTGAAGGAAATAGAGAACAACTCAAGCCTAGAGTTGTAGTATTGAAGTTACTGAATAGAGCATACACAATGGCGTAACCACGGACAATAAGAAGGCTGACAGAAGGAAACCTACACTGGCCAGAATCCAAAGCTATTGGACTAAACACTTGAGGTTGCACCCCTTACCAGACTGAACACCCACATCCACACTATACCCACAGCTATACCCAATGGGAAATGCCCACGGAAATCATACACAAGTCCAGGTAAGAGCCCAGAGGGGTAGAGCTTCTTGCCTGCTGCAGTGATGCAGAACTTTTCCTCCCTCTCTCGCTCTTGCTGGTAAGTCTTTCCTGTTTTTCTTGACTAGTTACTGATATATGTGAAGGCTCATTGGAATAAATTGGTTGAAACTGTTGGCTTATGGAGTGTATTATGCTCATGAAAGAATCTAGTCACTATGTGAAGCTGAGAGATTGAAAGGCCATTGCCCTGGTGCATAAGCCGACTGGTCCCTGTGCCACGTACTAGGAAAGACAACTTAGCAACTGCAAGGTCACTGCTCCAGGGCCTAAGCCGACTGATTCCCAAGCTTTGTCTTTGGAACTTTCATAAGGTGCTCAAGACAGATAGGAAGGACAAAATATTGAATGATGCAGGAAACATCCAAAAATATGGAAATAATTCACAGGCTCACTGTACCAAAAATAACTACTGGGTATTCCACTATATCGTGAGATAGCATATGAATATGAACCAATGGTATTGAAGGAAGTAGTTTAAGCTGGACTGAGTATATTAACTAAAAACAAGACTACAGGAATTAATGAAATACCGATTAAAAGGTATCAACAAGCTAAGGAAGCATGAGAAGCACTGACCCATCTATGCTAGAAAATTGGGAAGACTACTATTTTACCAACTGAGTACAAGAGATCCATATTTGTACCAATGCCAAAGAAAGGTAATCCAATAGAATGTTCAGTTTATAGAAGAATATCATTAGTATTACATGCAAGTAAAATTCTGCTGAAGAGGTCCAACAATCACTGCCGCAGTACATTGACAGGGAAGAGCCAGAGGGTAAGGACAGATTCAGAAGAGGACTTGGATCAAGAGAAATCATTGTGTAAGCAGAACCAGAGAATGCTGCGTAGTTTAAAATCAGTAATGTGTGTCTTAGGTTGTATCCTCACACCACATTTATTCAATCTGTATGAGGAACCAACAATCATAGAAAAAGGATTATATGGGGGAAAAAGGGGACATCAGAATTATTGTTATTTTGTCAATTGCCATGAAGTCAGCTGGAACCCACAGAAATTCTATGCACAGCTTCACTGTCCTGCACCATCCTCACAATTGTTCCTACACCTGAGCCCTTTGATGCAGCCATGGTGTCAGTCCATCTAGTTAATCCACCTGGAGGGCCTTCCTCATTTTCTACACTCTTCTTCTTTACTAAACATGATGTCCTTCTCCAGAGACTTTCCTCTCCTGACAATAAGTCCAAAGTATGTAAGATGATGTCTTGCCATCCTTGCTTCTAAGAATCAGTCGGGCTTTATTTCTTCCAATACAGATCTGTTTGTCCTTTTAGCAGTCCACAGCATTTTCAATATTCTTCTCCAGCACCACTATTCAAACGCATCTCTTCTTCTAAAGTCTTCCTTAATCAATGGCCACTTCCACATGCATATGATGCAATGGAAACTGCCATGGCTTGGGTCAGGCACACTTTAGTCCTCACAGTGGCATCCTTGCCCTTCAATATTTTAAAGATGTCTTGTACAACAGATTTACCTAATGCAATACATCTTCTGTTCTCTTGACAACTGCTTCAATGAGCATTGATTGTGGATCCATGCTTGACAGCTTGGTGGATCCATCCATCCTTGACAGCTTCAAACTCTTCTCCTTTTATCATGATATTCCCTATTATTCCAGTTGTGAAGATTTTTGTCTGCCTTATATTGAGTTTTGGTACATACTAAAGGCTATAATCCTTGATCTACATCAGTAATTGCTTCAATTCCTCCTCATTGCAGCAAGCAAAGTTGTGTCATCTGAATACCAAAGTTTGTAAATAAGCCTTCATTCAATCCTGGTGCCGCATGCTTCTTTACACAATACAGTTTCTCTAATGATTTGATAGCATTTATTGAACAGGTTTGGTGAAAAAATACAACACCGACACATCTTTCCAGATCTTAAGCCATCCCCTTGTTCTATTTGTACAACTGCCTCTTGATCCGTGTGAAAGTTTCACATTAGCACAATTAAGTGTTCTCAAATTCCCATTCTTCTCAAGGTTATCCACAGTTTATTATTGTTCACTCAGTGGAATGCCTTTGCATCATCAATAAAACACAAGTAAACATATTTCTGGTATTCTTTGTGAGCCAAAATCCACCTGATATCAATACTGATATCCCTTGTGCCATGACCTCTTCTGAATTTGGCCTTAACTTCTGGCAGTTCCCTGTCACCATTAGAATTGGTGGAAGGCTAACATCCTGGGATATGCAAGTGACACAACCCTGCTTGCTGAAAGTGGGGAGAACTTGAAGCATTTTTGAATGAAGATCAAATGTTGCACTCCTCTCTATGGATTACCACTCTGTAAAGGGAACCCAAATCTTCACAACTGCATCAATAGTTAATGTCTGGTGAATGGAAATAAGATTGATTGAAGTTGTCAAGAATTGTCTTTTTGGATCCACAATCAATGCTCATGAAAGCAGCAGTCAAGAGATCAAAGAAGCATTGCATTGGGTATATCTGCTGCATAAAATCTCTTTAAACTTTTGAAAAGAAAGATTTTTACTTTGAGGGTTGAGGTGGTATTTTCAATTACTTCATATCCATGTGAAACTTTGACATTGGATACGGAAGACCAAAGCAGTATCTATGCATTATAATTGTGGTATTGGAGAAAAATATTAAGAGTACCTTGGACCACCAAAAGAAGAAACAAATCTGTCCTGGATATAGTACTACCAGAGAACTGCTCCCGAGGTTCAAAGATGGAGAGACTTTGTCTTACATAATTTGGAAATATTATTAGGATTGACCAATCCCTAGAGAAGGACATCAAGCTTGGCAAATTAGAGGGGCAACTAAAAAGAGGAGGGGCATCAAAGAGATGAATTGACAAAGTGTCTGCAACAAGGGGATCAAGGAGCAGGACCCGGCAGCACTTTGTTCTGTTGTGCACTCGGTCACCCTGGGTAGAAACCACCTTGATGGCACCTAAGAATAACAGCACAGAAGTGATTGCATTACGTTACATGAAATGATGGACAAGTTTTTAACTTCCACTCCAGAATTGTAGCCCAGTCAAGCTGAAACAAAGCATTCATTGTCTTATGAACCATGAGAAGTCCAGAAAGGGTTGATTCTTGACCAATTCTTTAGGGTAGGGAGACTGAACATTCCATAATCTTGTGGCATTATCTGCAATATTTTAATCATGGAATATTTTAATATTGAAGCTCTAGCCTCTGTTTCTCTTAAGTGTCTTGACCTTCAGAAATATGGAGTGTGCTCTTCCATTTTGATACAGATTTCTATTATAATATTTTATCATCTTGGGGTGTACTTTTACATCGTTTGTCAGCACTTTTATTTAATCATTCCTCCATTCCCTTTCAAATGAAATGAAACTCGCTACCTGGAGTCATTAGGAACTCATAGCTACCCTTCAGGGTAGAGTGAAACAGCCTACCCACTTTTGAGGAAGCAGCAGAAGAGTTTGTCGATTTAAATCGCTGCCTGTGTAGTTATCACCTTAATGTGTAACCCACCACACCACCAGGTTTCACAGGAACTTTATAGAGTCCATTCTGACATCTACTTTGAACTTCTCTCTTTTTCCCTCCCATATTTTAAATGATATATTGTTTTCTTTATGAATGATGTCGTTGAGTCTTTTCCCCACAACCCATCTAATCTTTAGTCTTTAATGTTCAAGGCATCAAATTTATTATTGAGATATCTCCACATACAGCTAGAATTTACTCAAGTTCATTCTTAGGCTCTTGTGGACTTCTTGTTTTCTTCAGTTCTAAGTTGAACTCATAGGTGAGTAACGGATAGTCTTCTCTACGAATCTTCTCCTGGCCCTCTAACTGGCTCTATCGAGCCTCTCCATCATGTCTTCCCACAAATACAGTCCATTTAATTTTTAAGGATTTCGCCCAGATATGCGTATGAATTTACATTTCTGTTGGTGAAAAACTTTGTTTTCAGTGAGTAAGTCATTATCACGTGATTTCCTGCATCATTTCTATCGCAAAGACTATGTGTTCCAACCACGGATCCTTTAGCTTTGTTTCCAGCTTGCACATTCCAAATCACCTGTGATTATCAGTACATCTTAACTGGTCAATTTCAGATCGCAAAAACTTGGTAAAAATCTTAATTTTCTTTACCTTTTGCATCTGTGCTTGATGTGTAGATTTGAATTGCAGTTCTATTAACTGGTTTTCCTTTTTGAGCATAGGGAGACATGCCTGCCACTAACAACACTGCATATCGGAATCGATGTGGAAACATTCTCTTTGATGACGGAAGTGACCCCATCTGGTCTCAGTCCTTGGCATGGTAGACTGTATGGCTAGCTGGTGATCTAGGAATGATTCCTGAAAGGGCAATAAGGAGTCTGCATTCTTAGAGATGGAAGATTTGTACATAGTTCTCATTACCCATGTCTGATCCAGAACTTTTGGTATTCATTCCTATGCAGAATTATTTGTTCTATGGGACAGAATGAGGCTAAGGTAAGTGTAGGGAGGGACTCAGTGCTCAGTAGAGTCTGGTGAAGGGGTAGTAGACAATATGGTTGCCTTAGAACATTAGTCAGTAGGCCTTGGCATAGTCTTGGCAGGACTACATGACTCATTCAAAATGGCTCAGTTCAGGAATGCCTACAATATTAATCATCCAAACCATTTCATTTTAGCTTTCAATATTTCTTGATGCATTCTTAATAGATTCCAGGTTCTGATTACGTGTGCATTTTGGAATGTTTTTCATCTTATATTGAGTAACTTATTGTCATTGAATCACTTCTCATGTTGACCATCATATACACCAATAAATGATGATCCTGGAATCTTTACTTAAGCTGACTCTACACTGAGGAGGCAACTCATTCTTATTTAGTTTTGAATGGCTTCCAACCACATTTTGAACATTTATATCACACAATACAAGCTGGC
>NW_022103911.1:10415444-10427391 GCF_000313985.2 Echinops telfairi
TTTAAAATTGCTGTTCTTGGTTAACTGCCTTTAGCTCAGTTTTCAGATTGACAGACCATGAAAATAGACATGTGGATTAACTGCTGGAAAAAACTGACTAGTGAAATGCTAACATAATTACATTCTATAGTTTTAATAAACTTATTTTCATTATTTTCATTTCATTTAAAAATGAAATTAGATGATTTACGATACTCCTCCAAAAGCACACATAGTTTTAGGTTGATTAAACAAGAGTAAAAAATGTAGGCAGCTTGTCACAATAAAGTTGCTTTATTGTTCATTGCAATGGAATGTGACTGTCGTAATATTAGGATATCCTTACTCTATCCTTCAGGCTTTCTCAGGCCAACATTACTAGCACAAGCTTACAGTGACCTCTTAGAACATCTAATTTTGGTGCTTTCATTTCCACCCCAAATTCACACATATCCCTTTACTTACATTTCATGAAAATACTTTAAATTGTACATAACCAGAATTATTATGGTCTGCGTATCAAAGACTACTGGAACAATGCATTAAAATTATTTGATAAAAAAGTATATTATATTTCAATTCTTTATTTTTCAAAATCTCTCTTCTTTTTAAAAATTCATTATGTACTCATAAAACTCTTAAAATAGGAATTAATGATTTAATAAGATAGTGTGCAAATTATAACAGACAAGGCATAAAAGGATTTCCCAAGGTAAACCAGTTTGTGTGTGTGTCATACCTCTTTAATTTTTATGTCTGGCTCCTGAGAATTCTTGTTTCAGTCACTTTTCTTGGATCCTGCCACAGTGCTGAAGTAAACACCATGAGGTAGACACATAATCACTAAGTTTGCAAAAGTTGAAGCATGCTTTCTCTAGTCCAGGTTGGGCACTAATTTCTGTGACTGCCTCATGACAGTCCCGGGGCTAATTCCCTCCTGGTCCCAAGGAAGATTTCAATCGTCACATTTATAGGTTCCTTCAGGTCTGTGTGAGAGGCCACATCCTCTTTCCAAGACTTCCAAAGTTTTTGTTATCAAACAAATGTGTGTCTTATCCTCAAATAACTTTTAGAACTAGAAGTAGATAAAGCAGAATAATCATTAAAAGTTCAAAGGGAGACAGTAGGGAAAAGGCTGTGAAGTTGGAAGAAAGAAGGCTACAAACTTCTTTATCATCAAATATTTGCAAGGCTTAGTTTGAATATTTTAAAATGTTTCTCCTAACCAAATTTTTCTTTATGTTTAAATGTGACTTCCTTTTTTTTTTTTGCAAAAAGTTAAGCACTAAGTTAGTAAAAAGATGTTTGGCCCCTATGAACCTTACCAGGCACCTTGGAAGAAAGACCTGGTGACCTGCTTCTGAAAGGCCATGGCTTGAAAGTTCCATGGATTAGTTCTACTCTTTTTCACATGGTGCCCCCATGACTTAAAATAAATTCTTCAGCAAGTTGTTTGGATTTTTTGCTTTTTATTTCTATAGTAATTTCTTCATATATTCTATACCACATTTATGAAAACCTTCCTTAGTAATAGCTGAATAAAGATAGGTTACACAAATTCAGTTAAACCTAAAATGCATATATTAGTAGGAAGGGAGGTTAAAGGTAAGAAGGGAATAGTAATAGAATGTTGCCTGACTTAGAGTTTGAAGAGTATATGAAAATCAAATTGAATAATATTGTTTTCATTCAGTTCCTATATTGTGCATGTCAGGTTTAAAATTCACAGATTACTAATGGTCAATCCAGTATCACTAAAAAAATGACATGTCTCACATGATTAAAACTTGTTTTAGCATCTCTACTGTCCTCTCTGTTTCAATAATTTGAAGATAGGTGAACTGTCAATGTTAATCTCTCCAGGTAAATCAGATTTTTCCAGAATAAAACATGGGTTTTCAGATAATATTCAAGCTTAAATATTGCTTGAAAATAAGTCATATCTTTACATATCAATTAACAAAAATTTAATCATAGACAAACTGTTATTAACAATATCAACATTGATTTATACACTTCCTGAAAAATATGTGGATATCTGTCTGCAACAACAACCTTTTACAAAAGGGTCGCAGGAAGGAGACAGACAAGCCAATCAGAGTGCAGTGTAGCAACGATGAAACGTAAAACTTTTCTCTAGTTCTTTAATGTTTCCTCCCCACACCTCACTTCCTCCCTCCAAATTATGCCTTACAAATCCAGCTAGACTAGAGGATGTACACTGGTAGAGATAAGAACTGGAAACATAGGGAATCCAGGACAGATGAACCCCTCAGGACCAGTGATGAGAGTAGCGATACCAAGAGGGTAGAGGGAAGGTGAATTAGAAAGGGAGAACTGATTACATGGATCTACACATAACCCCCTCCCTGGGGGGGATGGACAACAGAAAAGTGGGTGAAGGGAGAAGTCACACAGTATGTAAGATATGATCAAATAATAATAATTTATGAATTATGAAGGGTTCATGAGGGAAGGGGTAGAGGGGAGAGAGGAGGAAAAATGGGAAGCTGATATCAAGGGCTCAAGAAGAAAGCACATATTTTGAGAATGATGATGGCAAGTAATGTACAAATGTTCTTGGCACAATGGATATATAGACACAATAGTTATATATATATGGATTGTGATAAGAGTTGTATGAGTCCCCAATAAAGTGATTTAAAAAAAGCAGTCAATAAAATTATTATCTAAATTTGTGCATTAAAACTACAACTAGTGAAGAAATCAAAGAATTATATCAACATCTTAAGTCTGAAATTGATCAAGTAGACAATCAACCTGTATTGACAATCATTGATGATTGGAATATAAAAAGTGGAAGCAAAGAGAAACAGTAGTTGGAAAATATGATCTTTGTGATAAAAATAAGCTGAAGATCACATGATAAAATCTTGAAAGACCAACCAATGACTTTTTCATCACAAATATCTATTTCCAACAACAAAAAATGGTGACCATACACATGGATTTCCCCAGAAGGGATACACAGGAATCAACTTGAGCACATCTCTGGAGGAAAAAAAAAACATGGAGAAGTTCAATATTAGCCACCAAAATGAGGCCAGGGAATGATGGCAAAATAGACCATCAATTACTCATATATAAATAAACATTGACGTTGAAGTAAATTCAAAGAGTCCACAGGAGCCATAATAAGGCCTTGATTAAAAAAAAGAGAAGAAAGAAAAAAAACAAAGAACAAAAAAGACCTTGATGATATTGAATCGAATATCTCAAGAATAAATTTGCTGCATTGAACACTAATAACAGAAGACCTGGTGAGCTGTGGGAGGACATCAAGAACCCTCTTCATGAAGAAGGAAAAAGGTCATTAAAAACACAAGAAAGAAAGAATAGATTAAAAATAATGTAAAAATTAGCTTGGGCTCTTCCTTTTAATTGTAGAGTAGCTAAGGCACATGGAAAAAATGATGAAGTCAAAGAGCTGAACAGAAACTTTCAAAGGGAGTCTCAGTAAGACAAAGTAAAGTATTAAAATGTTAAGAAACCTAGAATTACAAAACTTACAGAGAAGAACAAACTTATCTTACCTTAAACTGAAAAAAAGAAGAAAAAAATTCAAGTCTCAATTTGCTATAGTGAAAGTCTCTGCAGAAAGCATCAAAATATTATGGAAAGAAAGAATACACAGTCACTGTACCAAAGCAAAAACAAACAAAAAAACTAGTCAACATCCAACCATGTGAAGTAGTGGCATATGATCTTGAACCAAAGTTACTGAAAAAAGTCTAAATTGCACTGAATGAATTAGCCACAAATCAAGGTCTTAGGAATTGGTGGAATAGCAATTGGAATATTTCAACAAGCTGATGAAGCACTGGAAGTACTTATTTGCCTATGACCCCAAATTTGGAAGATAGCCACTTGGCCAACTGACTGGAAGAGAACAACATTTGTACCCTTTCCAAAGAAAGATGATCCAGCAGAATAATCAAGGTATAGAGCATTATCATAAGTATCACATGCAAGTAAATTTTTGCTGAAGATCATCCAACAACATTTTCAGCATAACATTTCCAGGGAGCTGCCAGAGGTGCAGGCCTGATTCATAAAAATAAAATGGAACAAGAGTCATCAGACTAATTTTGATTAAATACAGAAACATGTATTTAGCTGGAAACATGCTCACTGGTGTTTAATTAACCATGTCAAAGCACTCGACTGTGGGGATCGAGGCAAACTAAGGGTTTGCTCTTGGGGAATATGTACATGTATCAATAGGCAGCTGTGTGAAAAGAACGAGGAAATAATACATAGTTTAAAATTAGAAAAGGTGGGCATCAGAGATGAGCCTTTCCCCATATTTATTCAATCTGCATGCTGTACAAATATTAAGAGAAGTTAAGCTGATTATACAAAGGGGAATTCAATAACAGGATTGGAGTTGAAGCAGACTACATGACCACCAGAAATATTTGAATGACATAACCTTGCTTGCTGAAAGTGAATAGAATTTGAAAAAGTTGTTGATGAAGGTCAAGGATTGTAACCATTAGTATGGATTACAATTCAGTGTAAAGAAAACAAAAAGATTCACAGCTAACCCAAATAGGTAAGAGCATGATAAACAAAGAAAGGAAAAGAAATGGCAGTGGTCAAGGATTTCATCTTAATTGGGTCCACAATCAATGCTCATGGAAATCAAGGTGAAAATATTGAAAGATGAGCTACATTATGTAAATCAGCTGCACAAGATTTTTGTTAAGTGTTGAAAAGCAAAGATGTAAAGATGTTACTTTGAGGAAGAAAGTGAGGCAGCTCCAGGTCATTGTCTTTTCAATGGTCTCATATGCACGTGAAAGTTGAGCATTGGATAAGGAAGACTGAAGAATAATATCTGCATTTGAACTATATTACTGGCAAAGAATAATGAAAATACCATAGATTGCCAATAGAACAATACATCTGTCTTAGAGATGTAGCCAGCATGCTCCCTTGAAGAAAGAACATGGAGACTTAGAAGCAAGGATGGTGAGTAAGGATGGTCTTGTCTCATGTACTTTCAAAATGTTATCCGGAAAAATCAGTTGCTGTATAGAAGGACATCACAAACTAGAGGGGAAGTCAAAATGAGAAAAGCCCTCGATTGACGGACACAGTGGGTGGAACAATGGGTTCAAGTACAGGAAAATTATGAAAATGGTACAGAGCGGGGCAGTGTTTCATTCCAGGTACTTAACAACAACAATATCAACAGAAATATCACTATGTGTATGTTTATACAATTCAGTGCTTCAAATTTAAGGAAAGCAAACCTCAAAATGGTCTTGTTTCTTCAAACTATGTGGCTATATAAGCTATAACATTAAAATAAATATCAAAAGTCAGTATCATTGAGACTACATAGCATGCCTCATCTGCTATTTTTGAACATTTTAAAATATTTTAAAACATTGTATTTTTTTTTATAACTGTAACCAACTAACTGCTTTAAAGTTCATTCCAACTCAGAATGACCCGATAGGTTTTCCAGGTCTACAAATTCAAGGAAGCACACTTTCACATATAGCTCTTAAATTACAGTTAGTGGGTTTGAACGACTGCATTTCCTGTTAGCAGCTGAGTACTTCACCAATGTGATACAAAGGCTTATTATTACATTTAATAGGCTTCCAAATTTATTAAATTATAATACTTTTCCATAGGAAGTATAATAATACTTTAGATCACACTATAAAATGATCATTGGATGGATTGAATGCAATACAACACAAAAATTAACAATATTTGACAATGTTGGGGAAAATAATAATTCGTATTCACTGCTAACAGGAATGAAAAATGTTAGGGCCAATTTGCAAAATATTTTGACAAATTTAAATAAAGGTAAGTATAGATTTTATAGTAGGACCCAGTACGAGGCAGAGAATACTGACATTTTGAAGGCTTTCCTCTTACTTGGATCCACAATGATTGCTTCTTCAAGCAATAGTAAATAAATCAATTACTGTAATGCATTGGGCAATTCTACTGCACAAGATCTCTATAAAGTTTTGAAGAGTGAAAGTATCAGTTTGAGAACTAATGTGTGCCTGACCCAAGCCATGGTATTTTCAGCACAGTAATACTCAGTGAAAGTTTTATATTGAAAATGGAAAAACATAGATTTGAATTATGGTGATTGTGGAGAATTTTGAGAAACCAGGAACCCCCTGAAAAACAAATTTGTCTTGGACAAAGTACAACCAGAATGTGTGTTAGACATGAGGGAGGCCAGGTTTCATCTCACACACTTTGGGCACATTCTCAGGAGAAACCAAGCCCTGGTGACTGACATCATGCTTGGCAAAATGGAGGCACATTAAAAAGCAGAAGATGTGATGAGATGAATGGACACAGAAACCACAACAATGGACCCCAACGAACAGAAAAAGTAAAGTTGATGCAGGAGGCGGCCATGTTTCATTCTACAGTTCAGCATCACGATGAGTGAGAATCAACTTGATGGCATCTAACAGCTAGAGTTATTTCTCCAAATGATTTGAAAACTTATCAGTAATTTCATATATAAAGATGCGCACAAATGTTGATAGCATCTCTGTAAATTACTAAAATCTGCAATAAACCAATATGCCTTTTAGAAGATGCGTAGGGTTAAAAAACAAATGAAATTATAGTCAGTGGTTAAAATGGGGAAAAAAGAGTAATCTTCATATAATATAGATGGACCTTATGTAAAAGTTTCAATAAAAAGTAATTTATGAAGTTAAAATTATATATGCATAAAGTGTTCCTATAGTTTTCTGAAAATTTTACATATTCATGCCATACAATAAAGGTGATCCAATTCAACATTGCCTAACAAGAACAATAACCTTTGAAAGTGTTAGAATTAAAAGTCAAAAAGAACCTAAGGAAAACCTCAACTTGCCTTAAAATGATTTCATATTGGTACACACATTAGCAGTTGTCAAACTTTTGCCGCTCTGCTAGTGCTAATATTGATAGGGATTGGTGGACAGTAGGTACATTGCTAATAGAACAGTAAGATACAGAGAAAGAAGGAAAAGTTAGAATGAACTATGTGGTACATGGATTGTAATTTTAAGAATAGAATAAGCTAAATTTAGCTTAATATAGGTATGCATATATAGATAAATTGTTATAAATAATGTTTATATTCAGGGATAGAATATACACCCATATTTTCAAGTTCTGTGTAGTGAGAAAAATAATGTTAAGCACTAGCAATGAACACATATAACATACAGGTCATTAGTTTTGATTATTTTTCCAGTAAAAGGATCCCAGGATTCTTGAAGTAATTGCTGAATCTGTTGCTTGGATTGTAAAAATATGTATACAAAGAGACTTCCTAATATAATACTGCCAGAAAATGTTAATGAATGAATGGATGAATGAGTAAAAGCAGAGGCGTGTGTATGTTGAATAGAAGTAGTTGCTAGTGGCCAATCTTGGACAAATGTGTACAAAAAATAAATTATACAACATTTGATTATACTATAAACTCTGAAATAAATAGCCATGATTGCTTGCTGCCAAGAATAAACACAAAGAGTGGGAAAAAACAAATATTTTATGAATATTCTTGTGTAGATAATGTGGGTGAATTTTGTGTAGTTTTTCCCCTTCATGAAGTGGAATTCAATCCCACTGCCCATTTGATGACTACCACAATTATGACTTGCTTACCAACAATAGAATATGAGAATGGATGGAAAAATCACACAGGAGAAAAAGCTACGAAAAATTAACTTAGTCAAGAGATTCTGGTTAATATCTTCACTGGTAAGTGTTATTGCTAACGTGTATTCCCAGTATTACATAAGACATGCACTGAAGCCCTGTTGTGCTTTCCAACAAGGCAAAACAAAAGAGCAACCCGATGTACAGCACAACTAACCACCGCTCAGTCCTGTGCCGTACTCATGCCTGCTCTGATGTTTGAGCTCACTGTGGCAGTCACTGTGGGGATTCCGTTCATAAAGATGGTGCCCTTTTTCTTGGAGGGTGGGGGGATGCAGTTCTCGACCAAACATAATCTCTCCTGATAACATGGTCATAGTGCATGAATTGAAATCTTGCCTCTCTTGCTGCTGAGGAGCATTGTGCTCGTACTTCTTCCAAGACATACGTGTTATTTGGCCGTCCTCCATGGTACTTTCAATAACTTAGACCAGCACCGTGATTTAAATGCACTGATTCTTCATTGGTCTTCCTTATTCCATGTCCAACTTGAATATTAGATTGATAATAACGGCACGAGTCAGGCACACTTTAGTCTTCAAAGTACCATTCTTTCTTGTGAAGCAAATGTACCCAGTGCAATGTTTGTATAGCATTGATTATGGATCCAAGTAAGATGAAATCATTGACAGTTTCAATCCTTTCTTCCTTTACCAAGACGTTAGCTATTGTTCCAGTTGTAAGGAATTTTGTTTTCATTCCATTGAAGCTGCAATCCACATTGTAAGCTGTGATCTTCATCAGCAAGTTCTGTAAGTCATCTTCCCTTTAAGCAAGCAAAGCTGCACCATCTGCATATTACATACTGTTAATAAGTCTTCCTCTAATCCTGATGCAGCATTCTTCTTCATGTGATCCACTTTTTCAGATTAGGTGCTCCAACACACAGATTGAATATGTATGATGAGATGATCCAACCCTAAAACATACATTTCTTGATTTTAAATCATACAGTTTTCCCTTGCTCTGTTCTAACAACTGGCTCTTGATCTACTTAGAAGTTCCACAGGGATCCCATTCTTCTCAAGGCTAGCCATAGGTTGTTATGGTAACCAGAGTCAAATGGCTTGGCATAGTCAGTGCAACATGAGTAAATATAATTATTATATTCTCTGCTTTCAGCCAAGATCTAGCTGACATCAGTAATGATATGCCTTGTTTCATGTCCTCTTCTGAATCCAGCCCAGTTTTTAGACAATTCCTGGCCAATGCACTACTGCAACCATAGTTGGATGATCTTCAGCAAAAATGTACTTGCATGTTGTGATGAGTTGTATGAGCCCCTAATAAAATGATTAAAAATATTAATGATATTTTTCTAGAATGTGTACATCCTGTTAAAGCACCTTTGTTTGAATTGGGCACAAATATATCTCTTCCAGTCAGCTGGCAAAGTAACAATCTTACAAATTTCTTGTCACAGAAGAGTGAGTGCTTCCAATGCTTCATTAGCTTGTTGGAACGTTTCGATTGGTATTCCATCAGTTCTTGGAGTCTTGTATTTTGTCAATGCCTTCTGTGTTCCTCAATAGGAAAATATATTAATGAAAAAGAAAGAGGTGAGTTGTATATGGCAATTTCTGCATTATCTTTGCAACTTTCTTAAAGCCTAAAAAAATTCTACAATCGAAACATTATTTTAAAGATAAAGCATACTATTGAATTACTTCAAGTACACTTTCAGTGAATGCATATTCTGTGAAAAATACTTAGTGGAATATAAACATGCATTTGTATACACCATGCATCAGCTACATTAATTAACCATACTCATTAAAGTACTACAACGTAGAATATTTCTTTTCATATTTGAGTACTTTCAATGTCTCACATTATTGTTTGCTCTCTGGTTGTCGTTGCTGTTAGCTGCCATTGAGTTGGTGCCCACTCAGAGTGACCATATTTACAACAGAATGAAACGTTGCCTGGCCCTCTTCTGCTAGCCTCATGATTTTTCTTAGTTGAGCGCATTGTTGCAGCCACTGTGTCAACTGTCTTGTCCAGAGCCTACCTCTTTTTCACTCCTCCTCCATTCTACCAATCATAGACTACATAAATGCTATATAAAAATAGACTATATAATAAAAGTATTTTATTCTATATGACTTAATGGGCCTTGTTAATAAAATATTGTGTTATATTTATACTTATGTTTAATACCACAAATAAGAGATAGATATTATTATTTTTATAATAAACCATAAAGCTACAATAAGATCAAAGGACTGCACAAAGGTGAAATATGTTATAGAAAAATAGTCGTTGGATTAAAAGAACAATCAATGATGAAGCAATATTTCATTGGTCATCAAATGACTTCATAAATATTACAATCCCCAAATTGGTGGTTCACAGTGTGCTATTATTTTCTTATTTTATAACAGTCAATTCACAGTAGTTGATGGCACCACTAATATTTCATGATATAACATTCTTTAATAGGACTCTTGGATATGATAGTATGTTATTATGATATGATATCTAATAGGTAATATATATGATGTGCATTCAATAAGATCATGAAAAAATCATACTAAAAGAAAATATTTCTTTTTCACACATTTAGAAACCCCTTCATATAAAATATATATTAGGTGCTTGTGTGTATGTACATATACGTTTAATGCTGGGCATACTTGTATTTGTAATGGTATTATTTCCTTATTAAGTAAGTTTCATATGTCACTTTGACTGTGATGAAGTGACTGCATGAATCAAAACATGCAGCCCTTCAGTTCACTCCCCTTACAGCCACCCTTCAGTTACTCGTACCTGGGACCACGTAAATCCACAGGGTCACATCCAGCTGCTTCAAAGGAACAGGATGAGCATTACTCTTCCCATAAAGATTAATCCCCTTGGAAATCTGAAGGAGCAGTTCTACCATGTCTTATAGGTCACTATCAGCCTGAAAAACCTGGTGGACAGTGAGGGGAGTTAAATAGGGTATATAGGCATCTAACTACAGGCTGGGAAGATGTGTCATACACAAATAAGCCATTGCAGAAGCAAGGACAGAGGAATTCCTTGACCATCCCAAAAGAGAGGCATTAGTAGAGCACTTAGATAGTGTAGACAGCAGAAGTACCAAGGAACACATAATTCACCTTCTCTTAGAATACATTTTTCTTTTACCTAAAACATCAGTATTAAAAATAGAAACTTGTTCTTACACAGCTTTAGTATTAAACAAGGTAGTCAAATCCAGCTGGGTAAATACCAGACTTCTCTAATTCTCACATGAGAAAAAAGCCAAATATATGTTACCTTCTCCTTCACCTTATTGCTGTAGTTGTTAGGTGCCAGCAAGCCATTAGTTCAGACCTAGAGAAAGCTTATGGAAAACAGAACAAAGCACTGCCTACTTTCCCATCCTAAAAATGATTCCTACGCTTGAGCTATTGTTGCAGATACCATATCCATTCATCTCGTTGAGGGCCCTCTTCATTTTCCCTGGCCCTCGACATTATCAGCATGATGCTTTCTCTAAGGACTGGTCTCTCCTGACAACGCGCCCCAAGTACATAAAGGAAGTCTCCTCATGCTTGCTTCTACGGTGCACTCTGACCATTCTTCTTCCTTTTAGCAGTCCATGGTACTTTCAATATTCTTCTGCAGCCTCACAATTCAAACCCATCAACTTTCAAATGCATATAAGACCTTAGAAAATACCATGGCTTGGGTGAGTTGCACCTTACTCCTCAAAGAATATCTTTGTTTTCAGTACTCTGGAGAGGTCTTGTGCAGCAGATTTACCTAATGCAATGTATCTTTTGCTCTCTTGAGTGCTGCTTCCTTGAGCATTGATTGTGGATCCAAGCAGGACAAAATCCTTCACAAAGTTTACCTTTTCTCCATTGCTATATGTTCTCCAAGTATCATGTCTTGGCCCAGTTGTGAGGATCTCAGTGTTTTTCACGTTGAGTTGTAATCCATATTGTAAGCTGCAATCCTTTATCTCCATCAGCTTCACGTTCTCCTCATTTAGAGCAACACATTTGTTTCATCTACATAACTAAGGTTGTTAATAAACATTTCTCCAGTCCTACGGCTGCACACTCCTTCAGAGTTCAGCTCCTCTGATTATATTCTTAGTATACAGATTGAAGGAATGTAGTGAGGAAATACAGCTTGATTCACATCTTTCTCGTTGTAAACCCTGCAGTATTTCCTTGTGTGCAAAACTGTTTCTTGATCCATATACAAGTTCTGCATGGGCTGAAGAGTTCTGAATTCC
>NW_022103911.1:10428611-10429739 GCF_000313985.2 Echinops telfairi
TCATTATAAAATTTTACTTTGTCTTCTCCAGATGCCCTTTGAAGTTTTCTACTCAGTTCGTAGACTTCATCTTTATTTTTAATTCTAAGAGAATAGCTTGCTCTTAGCTATTATCTGATTAAAAGCAAATTTCAGAGTATCTCCTCACATACATTTTGATATTTTCTTTTTGTAATGTTCTTTTAATGACCTTTTGCCTTTATCATGGGACAATCTGGAGGTCCTTCCACAGTGCATCCGGTTGAGCGTCATCAGTGTAAAATATGTCACTTCTGTTCTTGAGATGTTCTCTAACTTCAGGTGGCATAGATTCAAGGTTAAATTTTGCTCTCTTGGACTTGTTTTAACTTTTTTCAACTTCAACCTGAATTTACATAGGAGCAACTAATAGTTACACAAGAAGCGACTGGCTTTGTTTTAGCTGCTGATACTAAGATTCTCTCTCTTCTCTTCCAACAGATGTAGTCAATTTGTGTATCCCCTCTGGAGAAATCTGTATACAGTCACCTTTTGTGTTGTTGAACAAGGCATTTTCTATGAACAAGTTGTTGGTACTAAAAAATTCTATCATATGATATCCAGCTTAGTTTCTCTCACAAAGTTCACCATTTTGTCCAACTATTGATTCTTTCTCTTAGTTTCTAATTTTTCCATTTCAATTGACAATAAATATCAATACATTTGTTTGCAAGTTTGATCAATTTCAGACTGATGGCATTGTAAGAATTCTTCCATTTCTTCATTACTAACTTCTATAGATGATGTATAATTTGAATAATAATTATACTGATTAGATTTCCTTGAAAGTGGATGGATATAATGCTGTCACTGACAGCAATGTATTTCAAAATTAATTTTGAAATGTTCTTTTTAAGAATTAGTGTCCTGTTATTTCCCTTGACCATCATTTTCAGAATAGTAGTTCATATAATTTTTTTAATTAAAAATGACCAATGCCAGCTAATTTCAGTTTGCTAGTACTTAAGATCTAGATCTTTAGGCATTCCCTTTCTTTATATACAACTTCCAATTTTCCTAGATTCATAGTTCACTCATTCAAAATTCTGATCATTAACAGTTTTCTTTTTGTTTTTTTAATCATTTTATTAGGGGTTTAAACAACTTTTT
>NW_022103911.1:10431779-10433232 GCF_000313985.2 Echinops telfairi
GGGGTGGAGAAGCTTGTGTTTGGCCAGCCTGTTGGGCATCTTTAGCTACTAGTGTGCCCCTGACCATGAGTGGGGCAGGGCAGCAAGTGTGCCAGAGAGGTCCTGCAGGCTTGGGTCACAGGCAGCCTGGGCGAGGGAGATTTGGGACAGCGAGCCTGGGCCTTGAAGTCAGGAGTGATGAGCCCACTGGCTGGTGCAGGAAGGAAGGAGTCGAGAGTCATTGTGACCTCGCCACAGCCTGTAGCCAAGACAGCCGAGTCGCAGCAAACCTGCGTGTGGGTTCCTTCAATGGACATTTTGTGCAGACGCTGAGAGCCCCCACGCCGATTCTGCCACAATGCCAAGGGACAGTGATAATGTGAGCTGATTCATTCTTCAGAGCATTCTAATAAAAGATATAGTCACATCCCAGTGTAAAGAAAATATATAAATATGAAAACAGTAATAACAAAATTAACTTTCCTTCATGGATTTTAGCAGTTGATAAAATTAGGTGTTTACAAGATCCCCATTATATGTGATGTAAACAAAGGAAAATACTATTATTGTATTAGTAAGTGTGAAGATAACAAAATAACTTAAAGTGTCTTTGGAGAATATTTGTAATTACTATAAAATGAGTACCATTTTAAACCTTATGTAAACTATCATTACAAAGATAAAAAGGCAAAGGATTTTAAGAACATCTATGATATAATTAATAATGTTTTCATTTCAAGGACTGCAAATTTCAAATTAAAATTAAGGCCTGATAGATGAAATTTTTTCATTCACCTTATCTTAAAACTTTTAAGAAACATAAGTCTCATTTGCTGGTGAGTAACAGAGTCATAGAAACAATAGGCATTCAGCAAACATTTATTGTCTAAGTGAGTGCTTGAATAAATATTTGGTCACATAATTATTTCCTGCAGGAAGTACATTAATATTTTAACCCTGGTTACATAGAACAATTTAGATTTTATTTATTCTAATCATTATTCCAGTACAAGAAAATGAAGTCAATCTTGAGCCATGTTTACCAAGAGAGAATATTGTACAGAAAATTTTGATTTATAAAGAGAAAATTATTTTTGTATAAATTTTATACATAATGGTAAACCTTTGAGGACTTTATTATCAGTGAAATATTACTGGATGTAGGCTTGAACATCTATTATTCATAACAATGTTATGAAACAACGATGTTTAATACTTGATTCTATCAGTATTTTATTGATAGTCATGTTAATATCTAAGTGGTTTGTTCTTACACCTTTTTATACCAATAATACTATCAATAGTTACTGTCAATTTCTAGGTCAGTATAATTAGAGCACTAAAATTAATAATCTTAATGAAATAATCATTTGAAATATTCACATTTGTATTACCAAATTGCTGTTACCTTATACACCAAAGGTAATTGATGAGAATGTTCTTTTATCACACCCATTCAAGAAAACCTCCATAT
>NW_022103911.1:10434196-10435832 GCF_000313985.2 Echinops telfairi
TATCTCTTGGTCTAATTGTGAGGAATTTGGTCTTCCTTATATTGAGTTTTAATCCATAGTGAAAGCTGCAATCCTGGATCTTCATCAACATTGTGTCTTCCTCACTTTCAGCAAGCAAGATCGTGTCATCTGCATATTGCAGTTCCTTAATAAGCATTCTTTAATCCTGATGCTAAATTTTACTTCATAGAATACAAATTCACTGATTATTTGCTCAACATACAGATTGAATAAATAAGCTCAGAAGATACAATCTTTATACCACCTTTTCTAGTTCAAATCTTGAGGCATTCTCTTATTCTATTCCCACAACTGCCTCTTGACCCATGTACAAATGCAGCATGAGCTCAATTGAGTGTTCTGGAATTTCCAATCTTCTAAATGATGTGCACAGTATGTTATGGTTAAGTTTAAGGTATGTTGAGTGTGTTCTTTTTGGTTTTCTAACTTTAGGTCTTCACACATTTCATTGAAAATTGTCTTTGTCTTCTAAGGCTGGCCTTTGAAATTTTCTGTTTAGTTCTTGACTTCATTATTTCTTCCCTTAGACTGAGCTACTTCAAAATTAAGAGTATGTTTCAGTCTCTTCTGACATTGATATTGATGTTTTCTTACTTTCTTGTCTTTTTAATGACATTTTGCTTTCTTAAAGCTCATCGTATCTTTTGTAATTAGTTTTCAATGCAGCAAATATACTAGTGGGTATCCAAAAGAATGTGCAATTATCCTGGGTGGAGTGGAGCTTTGTTAGGTGCACATTTTTCCTGCTAGGCAAGCATCGAGGAACTTGCTCTGAGATAGTGCACCCAGTGGTGTCACCTGTGAAGATTCTCTCTGGTCACAGTGAATTTTTTCATAAAAGCAGTTTCACTTGAACATCATTTATTGTGATGGCCATTTATGAAAACAGTATGCAGCTATGAAAATTTGTTTACAGCTCAGGAAAAATGCCACTATACCTGCTGTGAGGTTAAACACAGTTTACAAGGACAGTGCTATGGGAAAACTGAAGTACATGAGTGGTTTTCTTGTTTCCAAAAAGGTGAAATATTGGTTGATGAGAAATCTTGTTCTGGATGTCTGTACACTTCAGAATAGATGAAAATGTCAACTGGTAGCGCATTTGGAGCCCATTCCTCCAGGTCAGACTGTTAATCAAATATTCTATTTAGAGATTCTGAAAAGATTGGGTAACAGTGTGCGACATAAAACATTTTTTAAAAGCTTGATTTTTGGAAATTGGTGGACTGATTTTTTCCACCATGACAATGCACCTGCTCACTCGGCCATCTTAGTGCACCAGTTTTTGGCAAAGCCAGCATGCATTTCATACACCTTACCCACCTGAACTTGCTCTGTGCAATTTCATTGTCAAAAATGAGATGCCCTCACCCACCCAAAGAGATGAGGTTGAAAAAACATTCCAAGAATGGATTCACAGATTTGACAAATGTATTAAGTGCAATGAAGAGTACTTTGAAGGTGATAAAGTTGATTGGTTAAAAAAAAAATAGTGCACAGATTTGGGGGGGGCGGGATTGCTGGAACAGGAGGAGTACCACCTCATAGTTTAGAATCCATGGTGTAAAAAAAATGTTTCTAGCTGTATTTTTGATGGGAACACATCACCTGAACA
>NW_022103911.1:10438119-10439405 GCF_000313985.2 Echinops telfairi
AAAACTGAGCATAGTGTGTGAATTTTGTGTGGTCATCACCATGTATTATTGAGCACAACACAGTGTGTTGTACAAGGGACAAGCAGTGCTAGACTTAGCATCAGATGAAATGGGTGGAATATACCGGACCTATGCCTCAGTTTGTTTTACTGAAGTGGCTTGTGTGTTGCTGTGATACTGGAAGTCATGTCACCAGTATTTTGAAGGTCAGCAGTGTCACACAAAGAACAAGTTGGAGCAGAGATGTTAGTCTGTTATGAGAAGACAGAGAAGAAATAGACTGTCCACATCTGGGAATTGGCCATGATAAAACTTGGGACCAGGACTTAAACATATTCAGATACTGGAAACTTCATGAAAAGGAGCAGGTCAGAGGTGGTGCCAGAAGATGAGCAACTTGGGTTAGAAGTCACACAAACTACGGCTTAGAGCTGGGTGCTCACGGGAGGGTGGATAACATTGACCCACATGGAGTAAGCCCACAGGAATAAAGCCTCCAGGAGTCAATCTTTTGGCATTTTCATTTGGTACTGGGGCACAAACCAAAATGTGAAGAAACAGCATTGATAATGCAACCGTCACTTCATAATCTGAACTTGGAATGTACAAAATACGATTTTAGGAAAATTTGATGTTATAAATCATGAAGTGTAATACATAAAAATGGATATTCTAGGAAATAGTGAGCTGAAATGAAATAGCGATGGACATTTTGAATCAGGAAATCATATGGTTTCCTATGCAGAACGAAATGATCAAGAGGAATGGCATTACATTTCTTATCAAAATGGACATCTTAAGATCTATCTTGAAGTACAATACAATACTTCCAGTAATAGAATTATTTCTAAGTGCCTTAAAGGAAATACTATCATTCAAATTTATGCATCAACTATTATTCAAATTTATGCACCAACCACTAAAGCTAGTGATGAGGAAATTAAAGAATTTTACCAATGTATTCAGTCTAAAATTGATAAAACATGGAATCAAAGTGTATTGATAATTATTGGTGATAAAAATGCAAAAGTTTGAATCAAAGAGGAAGGAATAATAGCTAGACATTTTGGCTTTTGTATGAAAAATATAGCAGGAGATCACATGATTGCATTTGACAAGATCAATAGCTTGTCTGTAACAAATACCATGATTCAACAACACACAAGACAACTATACAGTTGGATTTCTCCAGATGGAATGCATAGTAGCCGAATTTAATGTATCTGTGAAAAAATATAATGTAGAAATTCATGATCTACAGCTAAAACCAGGCAAGGGTCTGACTA
>NW_022103911.1:10448135-10449731 GCF_000313985.2 Echinops telfairi
GCAGTCCAAAATCACCAGCAGCTCTGCTGGAGAAAAACTGGGCTTTCTTTTCTTCTAAACAGTTAAATATCAGCAACCCAGAAAGGAGCCACTGTGAGTCAGCATTAACTTGATAGCTGTGATTCTGGATTTTGTTTTACAGAACCCTTACAAACTAGGACTTTGTTTGGAATTTAGTTTGTTTTTGTTGTAAGGGTGATAAACTTGAGAAGAATATATATCCCAGCACAGTTCTTTGTGCTCATGAGGAAATTTTTCATAGATCAAGGGGCAGTGGTGAAAACAGAACAAGGGAATGTTGCATGGCTTAACATCAGGAAAGGTCTGGGTCAGGGTTGTAGCCTCCAACCACACTTGTTCAATCTGCATACTGAGCAAAACATCAGAGCAGCTGGGTTATATGAAGAAGAATGTGGCATCAGGATTGAAGAAATGCTTATTAAAAACCTGTGGTATACAAATTGCATAATCTAGGTTGTTGAAAGTGAGGAAGACTTAAAACGCTTGCTGATGAAGATGAAGGATTGTCACCTTCCATATGGATTACAACTAAATGTAAGAAAGACCCAAATCCTCACAACTGGAACAATAGAGATCATCATGTAAAATGGATAAAAGGTGGAAATAGCTAAGAAATTTGTCTTACTTGGAGCCACAAGCAATACTCATGGAAGTAGCCAAGAGATCAAAAGAAGTATTGCATTAGGTAAAATTTCTGCACAAGACCATTGTGTTGAACAGCAAGGGTGTTTTTTGAGGACTAAGGTGTGCTTGACTCAAGCCATGGTATTCTCTATTGCCTCAAATGCATGTGAAAGTTGGACATGGAATAATAAGGAAAATCGAAGATGAATAGATGCATTGGAATTGTGGTGCTGGAGACGAATGTAGAAAGTGTCACGGACTGCTGAAAGGACCACCTGATCTTTGTTGGAAGAAGTAAGGCCAGAGTGCTCCTGAGAGCCAACGACTGCAAGACTTAGTCTCACATATTGTGGATATGTTGTCAGGTGAGAACAGTCCCTGGAGAAAGACATTATGTTTGGTAAAGTGGAAGAACAGCGAAAAGAGGGAGGCCCTAAGGTGACGGATTGATACAGTGACTTCATCAATGGGCTCAGGCACAGGAACTATTATGAGAATAGCACAGGACCATGCAGTGTTGCATTCTGTTGTGCATACAGTCATGGATTGGCACCAACTCATTGGCACTTGACAACAATAACAACAGCAACAATAAGACTATGGATCCCTGGTGTCACAGTGATTAAGTGTTGGGCTGCAAACCACAAGCTCCTTAATTCAAAACCACCAGCCCCAAGCCACACCGTCTCCATGTGAGAAGGACTGCATTTTCCAAAGTGGCATAGCCTCAGAAATTCACAGGGGCAGTTTAATCTTGTCCTAGAGGGTCACTTTGAGACTCAATGGCCATGACGTATAGATAAGATTAAGACAAGTGTATCACTTAGAGAATGAATCAACATATGTTCATTCGTTGTAAAGACATGTTTAAGCATTTTTTGTTTGGAATAAGTCCATGAGAGTATCACCAGAAAGCCAGTAGAAATAGGTTGTCCTTACCCATGTCCAAGA
>NW_022103911.1:10451328-10453374 GCF_000313985.2 Echinops telfairi
GTTGTCAATGAGATACAGGTTGTTTCTTTTGAGAGCCCCGCATCATTTCTCAGGCTTTCTCTGGAATCCATTGCTTTTGTTGTTAACTTTTTCTCCCATCAGTTGTAGTCAAAGTGCTCGTCCTCAGGCTCACTTGTTTTATTGTTCTTCTCTCCCATTGTATTCCTCAGGTCTTTACCACGTTGCTTAATTGCATTATATTCTTGTTTCTCTTCTGATTCCTTTTGGTTTAAATAATTTACTTTTTTTTTCATTGTTTTTCATTCAATTTATTTCATTGTTCTCATGAGTATGCCCCATGTCTTTTGAAAGGACATAGATGTAATTCTGCTGAATTCTGACTCAGGATCCCCTTCCCAGAACATCCACTGGATTTGGGTGAATATCATTTGATTACGTTCATTTTTCTTGATTTTTTCACTTTACTAGGATTGAGTACAGTTTCTTGGCCATCTTGGTACAGCTCTTAGTGGTGTGTGAGCTGTTGGTTCATGTGGCGGTGCTTGGCTTTGTTTAGAGACATGGAAGAGGTCTAGTAGGAGCATGAAATCAGACAGTGGTGAAACTGAGAAACTGAAGGCAGGGGCTTGGGGGAGGTGGGAGTGATGGTCAGCCGGTGGGGAAAATGCTGTGGAAGAACAGGGAGAATGAAACAAAAGTGATGATAGTAATAATAAACAGTTCTCTGAATAGCCAACAGATTTTTAAAAATAATGTGGGAATATATTTTAAGATGGATCATCAGAATTAATAGGATTCCTACAAATCTATTCCCTGTGGGAAAGAGACAGAGAACAGAAAGTGATAATGGGTGGATGTATGGGAAAGAGGAGGGAGAAAAGCGACAACAGTCTCAAGTGTGGTTTGTGTGCAGGTGCTCAAGTTCTGTTGCTACGCCAGTGTCAATGTGACCAGGTCTGTGTCCAGGGAGAAAAAATTTTAAATATAATAAAATTATTATAATAGAGTGAAATGACTAAAACTGAAGAAAATAATATGAAATTAAATTAAATTTTAAGTTGGGACACTTGCTCCTTTGGTAGTGTGACTTTATTGATGCTTTTGCCATGTGGGAGGAATGGGGCACAGTGTAGGGGAGGGCATTAAAGAACAATGCATCAAAGAAGGAGGAACAAAAAAATTGGGAGAAGTGTAGCTTGAGTATTGAGAATATCTGTACCGAACAGCCCACACAATCTGACATCCACCAAGAGCCACCAGGAGCAGTCAACGTTTGACTGGTTGGGTTGCCTCTGGAGTCAGAGAATATTGACTATGTGGAGGGGAGCAGGGCTCACAGAACTAGTTTATGCCAGTGATCGGGTAATGGAATGGGGTGCCTGTCAGCAATCTTTGCTGCCTCTTACTTTAAGAAACTTGGATCTATTTAGGTTCTGAGGTGATTTTCTCACAGCCAGGAAGGGCAGTGTATCCCTCCTAGTGGAACTGCTCAATGAAAGTCTCTCTTTCTCTATCTATCATCTATCTATCTATCTATCTATCTATCTATCTATCTATCTATCTATCTATCTATCTATATATTAATTGGGAGCTAATACGGATTACGTATAATTCCATAGCTCCATCATATATATATATATATGTGTGTGTGTGTGTGTGTATGTATATATATTAATTGGGAGCTAATATGGATAACATATAATTCCATAGCTACATCACATCGAGCAGTACTGCACAATTGCTAGTAAAATCAGTTTCAAAACATTCTCTTCCTTCTTGATCTCCTTGATATCAGCTCCCTTTTATTCCACACCCCTCTCCCCTGGACTATGTCTTATATGTGCATCTGAAGTAGTGGTCAAGTGACAAAGTTTTAACCATTCTAGTCAGGTTTATCATTTGATCCCCTATAGTCTTCTCCCCAGTATTCTGTTTGGTAATCTGTTTGTTCCCATCCTTCCATTACGGATTGAGGGAAATCCCTGGAAATGAGCACATATTCTCTTGAAAGGTTGCTCACCTGAACTCATGGCTTCTCTGCTTAACCTCTTTTCTTCAGCACTTAGAATGCGTTCTTTATCACAG
>NW_022103911.1:10455334-10456663 GCF_000313985.2 Echinops telfairi
ATTAATGAGATTGTTAGATAGTTTCTGCATTCTTTAAGTCACCTTTCTTTGGAGAGGTCACAAATGTGGATCTCTCCCTATCCAGCTTTCTTAGGATAGACTACTGAGTGCTTCAAATGCTGCATTAGTTTGTTGAAACATTTCTATTGCTATTTTTTCACTACCTAAATTTTTGTTTATTTGATAATACTTACAGAGTAACTTATAACTTATAGGCCTTTGATCCTATTGCCTTTAAAAGTGTCTAAATATAACCTAATACTTTTTATTTGTCTTTAATGAACTGTCACTCTCTGTATTTCTTCCATCTCCTTTTGATGCTTCTTGCTTCAGTCAATATTTTGCCCATAGAGTCCTTGAACATTGCAACTCAAGGCTTGATTATTCTTCAGTTCTTTACACTTATGTTTATCAAATTCTCCCCTTTTTGTTTTAAAATACCAGGATATTTTATTTTAGGGACTCAGGGATTTTACAGATAGAAGAAGAAAATATTGCTCAGTCTTATTTTATAATCATAATCATTACTATGTTCTAATTCATCCACCTTATTTATGATATGCCCTTCATTTTTGCTGACCCTCAACTTTTCAGTGAATGCACTTTTGTAGTGATAGGTCCTTCCTGACAGCAAACCCAAAGTAAGTGAGACACAGTATTTTCATTTGCATATTTAGGGATCAGTCGCATATATTCCTTTCAAAAGAAACTGTTTATCTTCTGGGAATTAATCACGGGTTCAATATTTTTCCAAGCACCACTATTCAAAAAGCTAGCTGTCACGATTTCCTTTTCATTACTCAGCTTTCATTTCAAACGTCCCTTTCCTTGTATATGCATATGAAATGATTCAAAGTACCATTGCTTGGTTCAAGCTCACTATATTAATGAGGTGGTCATTTGGCTCTTTTTAACACTTTAAAGTAGTATCTTGCAGCAGGTTTTTATCAATGTAAAATGTGTTTTTATTTTTATGACCATTGCTTCCCGGAGATCAGTTGCTGATCCAAATAGAAGGAAACCTTTGGCAACTTCAATTTATTGATCGTTTATTAGGATTCTGCTTATTGGCTCAGCTGTGAGAATTTTTCTTGGCATTCAGCTATAAGCTACACAAAATTTGGTAGCCTTTGACAACTGTTCACAATAGAAAAAGTGATTCATTAATACTAATCCACATCTAATCACTCCCTAATCTGTACTATTTTTTTTATATCTTTACTAAAAGGCAACATATTATTTACACATTCTAAGTTTTTATTTTTTATACCATTCATGATGTATAAGCATTTCAAACTACTTGGTCTTAGTTGTCTGTTATTTATAGAT
>NW_022103911.1:10458544-10459861 GCF_000313985.2 Echinops telfairi
CTTTAAGTATTGTGTATTTCTATACTTTCACAGTGATAATAAAAGTGATTTTTTTGATGATTTCATTAACGTTACATAGCTATTTAGCTATTAATTTCCTGTACTTCTTCCATTGGAAAAAACTTTTGAATAACTTCATTTTTCTTCTCATCATAACAATAAATAATGAGGAATCCCAATTTTATCAAATTGAATTTCATAAGCCATTGTGATTATATGTGTACTTACTTTTTGCTTATAAACTGGCAATACTTTGTTCCAATTGTTTCATAAACTTAAAATTTGCTTGAAATTATGTACTTAGTCCTATTTACATTATTTTGATGATTTTAAAATAAAAGACATCTTGTGTACTTTGCAATGATAGCTTGAATGGTCCAGCCATGTGTGCTAATTCAAAATTATGTTAAATGCTAATACAAATATTGATGCTCCAGCAGTCTTTCAAGCAAAACCAATTTAAATTGGTTTATGATTCTGATTAAACATAAAAATACATGCTGCTATTTTGTTTGTTTATCTTCAGTGTTTCACATCTTGCAATAATCGGAAAGAGAAGGTCTGAAAAACTGTACTAAGAGATTATAACCTCTTGCAATCTTTTTTATATTTTGAAAATTAATATGGGGATGGCAGCAGAAAACAGTGATGGTATAAATAACTGCCTTAGAGAGTGGAATGTAATTAGTTTGAATTTTAGAGTGAGTCAAATATTCATGTGGGTATGACAAAGTATTATAAAAATGTTAAGTACCATAACTGATGAATAAAATATTTATAGTGCAGAATTAAAATATGTAAAATAACATACATGAATAGAATCATATTATATAGATATTTTATGAACAAAATGACTTTAAAAGACACAATAATTAGTAATCTCTGATAATAAACTTAATTCTAATAATTCTATGAGTTAAAAAAAAGATGTTAAGAAGTAGGTATATGAGCAAGCATATATTTGTTTTTATTAATAGGTGCCATCCAGTCAATTCCAACCCATAATGCCTTAAGCACAACATAACTAAATAGTGCCCAGACCTGCTCCATCTCTACAATTATTCCTGTACTTGAGCCCACTATGGCAGCCAGTGTGAATCCAGATAATTCATGGCCCTTCTCTCCTACAGTTCCTCTGTCTACATTACCAAACACAATGTCCTTCACCAGGGACTGGCTTCTCCTCACCAAATTATGTAAACTATAATCTCACTCGCCTTGCCCCTAAAGAGTTCACTGGCTGTACCTCTTCCAAGAAAGAGTCGTTTATCCTTTCAGCTTTCCATGGGACACACAATACTCTTCTTCAGTACTGCA
>NW_022103911.1:10461371-10462600 GCF_000313985.2 Echinops telfairi
CATTGTGCTTCAACATATATCTTAAAATATACTTTTTGATGATGATTGAAATGCCAATCTTCTTGAACTTGTCTTTCCTTTAACAATAAGCAATATGATTTTCATTCAAAATGGCCAATATTAGTTATATTTCAGCTCACTATTACCCAGTATATTTATCATTATGCATTCCATTTCATTTATGAAGACTTCCAATTATTCTTATATTCATTTTCCTTACTCCAGTCCATGCCCCAGTTATGCATGGAAGGCAGCAACTGCAGTTTTCCATCAGCAAATAAAGATTCTGGAGTATTTTTTCTGTCCACTTTACTATGGTCAACTCTGTTTTGAGCATGGCACCTTCTCAGTTATATTTTGAGTGCCTTCTAGCTAGAGAGGTGCATTATCTGGCTCCAATATTTTCTAATTTCTGCTAATTATGGCATTCTTATTATCTGAACATGCTTTGTTGCTATTCATAGGTTTTCAGGAGCTTATTCCTCTGAAATGACCAGCCTGTTTGTCCTGCATCACAGCACTGCTGAACCCTGTTCACTTTGGCTGTATTGGAAACAGCAGTGACATCACCTCCAGCATCGCAGGAAAACACACGCAACCACAGTGCTACACATTGACAGGCAAGCGGTAGGTAAAGAAAAAGAGGTACCACCAAATTAAATTCATTTTATACATGTATTATTAACTTAAAAGTTAATAATTAATCCTTATAACTTTCATTTATCAATAAAATAAGTAAAATATTTATATGGGATATCAATAGATGAACAAAATCTTTTAAAAATTATATCTACCAATGGCATAAAAGCTTAATAGGTTTAGCAGAAAATGACATTGTTTGATCTGATGGGAGTAATTAACCACCACTTTAAAAATTCCATAAAATTCCAATGGCATTTCCCTGAATTTGGTTTGGGACAATGAATTCCTCTATCAATACGTCTACTCAATGCTACATTAAAGCTCCTCTCCAGTTCCACTGGAAGAAATAAAGGTTATAAAAATTGAAAAGTCACAAATGACTACCGAAAATGGTAGAGAACCTATCAATAAATAAATTATGTGAATTAATATATAAATGTGGTTGGGTAATTGTGTATAAATAATTAAAATATGTAGGAAGGGAGGGGGAGGGGAAAAAAGGAAAATGAGCTGATTCCGGGAACCCAAGAGGAAAGCGAATTTTGGGCATAATGAGGGCAACAAATGTATAGATGTGCTTTACACAA
>NW_022103911.1:10462700-10464382 GCF_000313985.2 Echinops telfairi
TGTATTGACTGGATTTCCAACTATGTAGATAGATATAATCCTATCAGAGATTGCATTGTGCTTCAACATATATCTTAAAATATACTTTTTGATGATGATTGAAATGCCAATCTTCTTGAACTTGTCTTTCCTTTAACAATAAGCAATATGATTTTCATTCAAAATGGCCGTTAGTTATATTTCAGCTCACTAATACCCAGTATATTTATCATTATGCATTCCATTTCATTTTTGAAGACTTCCAATTATTCTTATATTCATTTTCCTTACCCCAGTCCATGCCCCAGTTATGCATGGAAGGCAGCAGCTGCAGTTTTCCATCAGCAAATAAAGATTCTGGAGTATTTTTTTCTGTCCACTTTACTATGGTCAACTCTGTTTTGAGCATGACACCTTCTCAGTTATATTTTGAGTGACTTCTAGCTAGAGAGGTGCATTATCTGGCTCCAATATTTTCTAATTTCTGCTAATTATGACATTCTTATTATCTGAACATGCTTTGCTGCTATTCATAGGTTTTCAGGGGCTTATTCCTCAGAAATGACCAGCCTATTTGTCCTGTGTCACAGCACTGCTGAAACCTGTTCACTTTGGCTGTATTGGAAACAGCAGTGACATTGCCTCCAGCATCGCAGGAAAACACACGCAACCACAGTACGACAATTGATGGACAAGAGGTAGGTAAAGAAAAAGAGGTACCACCAAATTAAATTCATTTTATACATGTATTATTAACTAAAAAGTTAATAATTAATCCTTATAACTTTCATTTCTCAATAAAATAAATAAAATATTTATATGGGATATCAATAGATGAACAAAATCATTTAAAAAATTATATCTCTACCAATGGCATAAAAGCTTAATAGGTTTAGCAGAAAATGACATTGTTTGATCTGATGGGAGTAATTAACCACCACTTTAATAATTCCATAAAATTTCAATGGCATTTCCCTGAATTTGGTTTGGGACAATTAATTCCTCTATCAATACATCTACTCAACGCTACATTAAAGCTCCTCTCCAGTTCCATTGGAAGAAATAAAGGTTATAAAAATTGAAAAGTCACAATGACTACCAAAAATGGTAGAGAACATGTTTGGATAGCTAGATATCCAGAAGAATCTATAAATAAATTATGTGAATTAATATATAAATGTGGCTGGGTAATTGTGTATAAATAATTAAAATATGTAATTCAATTACAATAAAACTTAAAATTTTAGAAAATAAAAGATAGTTTAATGCATCGATCATGCCAAGTATGTAAAATGATGTTTAAGATGGTCAAAATCTCTACACATAAAATGTTATTATTGACTTGCATTAGCATGAAAATTCATACGTTTAGCAGGGTATCATGGTCATTTATTGCTGTTAGTTATACTCAAGTTAGCTTATTGGGACTTATTGTAACCACATGTAAATCAGGCCAGATCTGCACAAGCTCCTTAATAATTCCAATATCAAATGGCACTTTAAGAATTCCCTGATTTTCTTAAAATTTTAATTCTGAAATAGAAGTAAATAATTTATTTAGTGGAAACAATTAATTTCTAAGTAAGATAAAATTTGAGACTTGTATGGCTCATTCCATTCAGTGCAAGTCATCAGAGTAAACTCAGGTCATGACAAAAAATGTACATAGTTCATTGTGTTGTGTTGTGCAATATGGACTCATG
>NW_022103911.1:10464809-10466600 GCF_000313985.2 Echinops telfairi
GTATTCCTTAGCAACATTCCCATAGATGTTATTGCTAATATCAGATGGCATAAATCAGAGACTATCAGAAGTATGTATACCTGTGTTTTATATACTATGCAAAGATATTAAGATGTGGACCATTAAAAATTATATATTATATAGCAAAGAATTTGGATATCAGAACAGTTCATTGCATTTATGGACAGCTGTATATTGTTTGGGAAGCAGTTGTGTATACACACAGGAAGGGGATATCATGTCATTTGAGACTGGAAAGGGTCTGCAAAAAAAAGGATTGCATGTGCATTATGTGGTTTGCTTTTTGACTGCTATCAAATTGACTATTGATTTTATTTGAAATCCAGTACAATGGAATCCTTGTCAACTTCAATTTACTTTTCATTTCTTACAATGTTTAACAATAATCCAGATGAGAGTTTTGTATTTTTTGTTCCTATAGAATTCTGTAGTCTTTTATGTTCTGTTAAAGCATTTAAAGTAATACAAGGGAGGGGGGTGATATTAAAGAAGTGAAGATCATGCTGGTATTGGGAAGTGCTAGCGAGTGGGCTCCGACCTGTAGCAGACCTATGCACAACAGAAGGAAACACTGCACTGTCTACCCTCACAATTGTCCCTGTGCCTGATCTCCTTGATGCAGCCACTGGGTCAGTCCATCTCTTTTGTACTGCCTTCTATTTTGTCATGCATGATGTCCTTCTCCAGGAATTGGTCTCTTTTGATAACATGTCCAAAGTACGTGAAATGAAATCTCGCCACACTTGCTTCTAAGGAATATTCCGGCAGTATTGCCTTCAAAATATATTTATTTTCCTTTAGGCAGTCCATGTTACTTTCGATATTTTTCCTCCAGCACCACAATTCCAGCCCATTCATTCTTCTTCCGTCTTTCTTTTTCAATGTCCAACTGACACATGGAAATGAGGCGATTGAAAAACACCCTGGCTTTTATCAGGCATAGCTCAATTCTCGAAGTAACACCTCGGCTTATGCTCTACAGAGGTCTTGTGCAGCAGACTTACCTCAGTCAACTCCTCTTTTGAGCTCATGATGACTGCTTCCAGGAGCATTGGTTGTAGATCCAGGCAAGAAGAAATTTTTTGATGGTTTTTCCATTTATCTTCATGCTACCTATTGGTCCAGGTATGAGTATTTTGGTTTTCCTTAAACTGAGTTGCAATTCATACTGAAGACGGCAATCCTGAATATTTATCAACAAAGTTTCAAGTCCTCCTGACTTTTAGCAAGCAAAGTGTGTCATCAGCTTGTAACAGGTTTGTAATACGCTTCGTCTGAAGCTGATGTTGCATGCTTCTTCCTCTAATCCTGCTTCTCTGATTATTTTCTCAGCATACAGACTGATACAAATATGGGGAGAGCATGCAGCCCTGCTGCACACCTTTCCTGATTGTAAACCATGCCATATTCCCTTGTTCTGTTCACACAACTCTCTCTTAATCCCTGTACAAATTCCTCCTGGGCACAATGAAGTGTTTTGGAATTCCCAATCATCTCAAGACAATCTATAGTTTCTTATGATCTGTACAGTTAAATGTATTGATATAGTCAATAAAATACAAGTAACTGTCTTTCTGATAGTCTCTGTTTTGGGTCAAGGTTCCTCTGACATCAGCAACGATATCCCTTGTTCATGCTCTATTCTGAATCTTGCCTGAACCTCTGGCAGTTCCCTGTCAGTGTGTTTGTGCAACCATTTTTGGTCATCTTCAGCAAAATGTCTTCATCAAAGTCTTCAGGAGCCCTGGTGGCATAATGGTTTTTTTGTTG
>NW_022103911.1:10467696-10470034 GCF_000313985.2 Echinops telfairi
CTTCAACCTGAACATCAATTGATGGTCAGTTCCACAATCATTTCCTGGCCAGAATATGCTTCTCCAGTTTCTCCTCACACAAAATTGCAATTGATTTGATTTCTGTTTATCCTATCATAAGAAAGCCTGTCTATATTCAACTTTTGCATTGTTGGAAAGAAGGTATTTGCTATAAACAAGTTGTTGGTCTTGAAAAATTCCATGATGCAATCTCTAGCTTCATTTCTATCACCAAGGCCATATTTCACAAATACTGTTCCTTCTTGGTTTCCAACTTTTTCATTCAAATTACCAATAATTATGAATGCACCTTGATTGCATCACTTTCAGTCTGACCGCATTGTTTCCAATTATCACAATTATTAGATTTCTGCAGCTGCTTCTTCTGACCTTGTGAGTTGTGCCCCGTCAGCAAATTAAGATCCTGAAGGATCCACTTCCCCTGGCTTTACTGCATGTTCATCACCACAGGAGACAGTGATTGGAGAAAGCAGCTCCTCCCTATTTACATTTTCAGTGCCTCTGACTCCATGGGCCCATCATAAAGCACCACCTTCCCCACTCTTCCGTTTTTATTCAGTGTGCCTTCAATGTCTCACAATGTCTGAAGGCTCACAAAGTTTGCAACTGCTGCTTCCTTGGAAGTGACGAGCTAGTCGTTCTTCATAGTGCGTGGTTTGTCTGGAAGCTCAGCTCAAACATTACACTGGGTGAATTGCTGGCATTTGAAATACTAGTTACATGGCTTCCAGCATCACTACAAGAGATGTTACCACAGTATGACAAACTGAAAGACGGAAGGAAGGATTTAAAAATAGGTTTTGCCTATCACGTATCTCCCTAAAAAATAGAAGGTAACATAGAGCAAGAAATGAATCACTGAATAGCTGAGGTATGTGTGAGTCAAAAGGCAGGGGAAGAAAGTCTTGGAAGGCAGGTGAATGCCAAATATTCAAACGTTCACATTCCTAGTTAAAAACAGGAAATACGATACTTTCCAACACACATTTTGGGACCTCAGGTGTCTATAATTGTTTCTGAGTATATATGACCTGCTGATTAAATAAAGAGTACACCAGTTCCCCTGTCAGCTCTACATTTTGAGATGTCCAACATATACCATAAACCACTGTTTACTCTGGTCATTCATAAAATATCAGTATATTTTAATGTACTGTTAGCTAGCCTGCACTAGAAGAGGCTCATGCTGGTTTTATTTAAAGTAGTATGTTATACTAAATATTTAGGCCAAGTTTTCTTCACATGGTGTCCTTTGATCGGTAGATCTATTTGAACAGTGAAAATTACATGAACTTGGAATTTTCCCCAAGTATCACTTCATCATTATTAGGAACCAAATAGCAGGTAGATTCAATGTATCTTAAAAGAGAGCCAGGAATAAGAGTTACTGTACAATAAATAAGGAGCTCTGATGGCATAGTTGCTTATGTGTTTGAGTGCTGACCACAATGCCATCTACTAAAGCCTGTCAGTCAATCTGCAAGAAAGAGATGAAACGTGCTGCTTTCATGGAGATGTGCAGTCTTAGAAATGCACAGATGTTATAACCCGTGTATAGGGTTCCGCTGAATCACAATCAACTGACTGGTAGTGAGTTTGGTACAATAAATGGAGATTCCCGTGCTCTGAAACCCCAAATGGTCTGTCAGAGTTCACAGTCCAGTATGAAAATGAAAATGCTTGATATCAGATGGTGCAGCATTTCCACCGGTGCACAGAAACTCTTTAAAATGAAAAGTTACAAGTTTGTCTTGTAAAGTGTTTGGAGTCAACATCCCCTCTCAAATATTTAACATGAATTACCCATTCACTTCTATAAATTAAAAAGTTCTGAAATGCTTACTGCATGGTTTGATGAAGAAACATTTAGATATTAAAAATATTTACAAAAATTGCTAGGAAATCCTACATTTTTGATACTCTACATTTCCCTGACACCTTCCATATATGTGCTTTTTAAATGTCCTTTTTTATTTTCCACACATCGTCAGCTGCATTCTGGGTTTGCCACGTCAGACTTGTAGTACCTGTAAGCATTGTACAGCCTCCCATAACAAAGAAAAACCTGCTGCTCAATTAGAATTGACCCTGTAAGACAGAGAATTCCTACTTTGGATTTCCAAGCCTCTAAGTCCCAGAAGAGCTGCAGAGTGACTGGTGGGTTCAAACCCAAGTTGTTATGATTGGTTGCAAAAGACAAAACGTTTTGAAAGTCCTTTAATTTCTAATTCTTTTTCAAATATTTTGAATCTATTTTATGTAATTTATGGATCTTAATTTTTCTCATATTTAAAACTGGGAACATAAATTTATACAC
>NW_022103911.1:10471058-10476000 GCF_000313985.2 Echinops telfairi
AACTCATTGGGTATCATGCTCTGTGAAACCGATTCAGACTAGTTTAGCAAAAGTACAACAAAACATCATCATAGCATATGTTTTACTATGCTAGCATGATTTACTTCTGCGTCCAGCAGGATGAAGTGACCACAAATGACCTCATGGCTCATGGCCTCTTCTTCTCTGAACTCCCTCAACACCATGACATTCTTAGGAGGACTCTCACTCTGTGTCAACGCTAGTCAGAACCTGCCACCTAGTAGCATCTCTATGGTAAAACCAGTAGAATGGAAAAGCCTTTCCATGGCCACAAAAAAATTAAAGTACAATATCTAAATCTAATTGTACTAATATGGGTCAAACTTTTTTCTCTAAGCTGATAACTATGCTCATGGGAGGTTTCACTTATAAAGGTACTGAACTTGGGAAAAAGTATCTCCCATAATTTTGAGTCACTTCTAGAAAAAGAAACGGTAACTGCTTAAAAGTCAATAAATAAATGCCTGTGACACTGCATGTGTTACATTAGAGCATTAGGTTTTGCTACAAAACAAAGCTTTATTGAAAACATATCAAAATATGAAGATATGGTTTTTGTTTTTAATAAATGAATTTTTATCATGAATTAGGTGGTGGGGGTGGGTTATATTTCAGACCCCAAACTTCATTCAACAGTTCAAGCCACTCATCAACCCCTCTGCCACATATTCTATCCCACTCATAGCCTCTATTTCTATCTTCCCATTTGAAGATCTCTATCCTCCCTATCCCCAGGTTCACACCTGTCAACCTTCTAGTTTGTTGCTCAGCTTCCTACCCTAACCAACACACCCTTAAGAACTTCCAAGTACGTCCCCTTGGATATGCAAGTCTCTGTCTTGCTTATTAAACTTATACTAGTGGCCTCATACAATAGTTATCTTTTTCTTTGACTAATTTCACTCAAATATTCTCCAGGTCCATCTATTTCATAAGGTGCTTGGTGGTTTCTTTGTTTTTTTAGAAATGTATACTACTTTCTTACATTTCCGTACCAAATTTCTTTATCAGTCCTTCTACTGGTGGGCATTAGGATTGTTGACAACTTCTTATTGTTATGAATGATGCTGCAATGAACACAGGAGTGCATATATCTGCTTGTTTTGTGGCTCTTCCTTTTTAGGTCATATACCCAACAGAGGTGTTAAGAGTTAGTGTAAAATGTATCTTCCCAGTTGTTTGAGGTACTGTGATATCACTCTCCACAATGGCTGTACATATTTCAAGACCCATTAGCTGTGTAAGAGATTTCCAATATCTTTGCACCCTCTCCAGAGTTCTTGTTTTCTGCTGTGTGTTTGTTCTTGTTTTCCATTTTTTAATTATTATTCATTGGTTTGTTATGGTCAGTGCAATGTGATACCTCCAGACTGCTAGTGATTGTGAGCATATTTTCATGTTGTCAGGCATTGGAGTGTAATTTTGGGTGAAATATTTGTTCATGTATTGAGCCACTATTTAATTGAATTATTTATTTTATTCTCATTGATGTGTTGAAGTTTTCTCTTGAGTTTAGAAATCAGTCCCGTGTCTATTGTGCCATCGATACATACATTTCCCCACTCGTTAGGTTCTCCTTTTATTCTTTTGATGGTTCGAAGTCCTTTGTTTTAGTGGGTCTTAGTTCTATCTTGTCTTAGACTTTGTTTGCTGCCTTTGTTATGTACGCTAACACGCTAATGGAAAGCAATTCAGCCCTGAATTTTGTCCCTATCTTCTCATTGATAATCCGTGTATCTCAGGGAATTCCATTTAGGTGTTTGCTCTATTTTGAGTCACTTTTGAATAAGGATTGAGGCCTGGGTTCTGTGTCATTCTACCATAGATGGAGATCCAATTTTACCAGCAGCCTCTGTGGAAGAGACAATCGCTTTCGCATTTGCATATTTTGCCTTTTGTCGAAGATCTGTTTCCTACAGGTAAAATAATTTATTTCTGGGTTTTCTATTGCATTCCATTCGTGTTTGTTACTATTATTGTACTAATACCTGCTTGATTTTACTACTTTGGGTATGTAAAAGATATGTGGGTCAGGTATACATTTTTATCACTGATTAATTTAACATTACAAAAATGTATAATTAAATAACTCAAGGAATCATGTATCAAAATATGTTGCTATACACGTTATTCCAAACAGTAATAAAATCAAATGGCCAAGTGTATTGGGAAAATATGCTATGAATGATCTCTAAAATGTTATAAAAAATGTATCACTCTGAGTACCAAGGGATGTGTAACCCAATAACGATAACAGTATTTTCCATTTTGTGATGACTATCTTTTCTCAGCATAATGCTCTCTATGCCCATTTATGTCATGAGTAGATATTTGGTTTCAATATGTCTTTTAGGAATCCATAGTATTCAATCTGATGCACACATCATTATATACCAAAGTTTCTTTATCTATTTTTCTACTGATGAGTATCTGGCTTTTTCTAACTGCTTGCTCTTGTAAACAGTACTGTGGTGAACACAGGAGTGCATATGTCCGTTCATGTTATGGCTCTTATTTTTGAGTTCACAAGGGGAATGTCTTCATTTTCTCCCTGTTAAGTGAGATGTAGACTGTTCTTTTGGCATATATAATCTTTCTTCTGTTGAGAAATTTCCATTTCATTCCTATTTTGATGAGTGTTTTTTATCAAGACTACATGTTAGATAACTTTGTGTGTTGGTTGATATGGTCAAAAGTCTTATTTTTTTCTCTTCCTGACTTATTCTGGTTAAAATTGATTACACATGATTAATCAAGATGGGATGAAATTTTCTGGATATGGGATTGTAAAAATTGGAAATAAGAATAGTGCTTGTACAGGATGATGTGGCCTTGGTAATAAAAATGAGTGGGACATCACATGATAGAATTAGGGGAGACCAATGACTTATTTGTTGCAAATACCAGGAGAATATGCACAAGAATGCACAAGGATAAAATTGGATGTATAAGTACAGAACATATCTTTGGAAAGAGACAATGATGGGTCAGTATCATCAGTAGGTATAAGGTCTGATGTATACTAAAGTGTCTATTCATTGTTCATTTTCAGTTCAAGTTGGAATGAAAGAAAATAGTTCATGATCTTTAAAATACAACCTTGATACAAACGATAAACCAAAGTATGTTACTAGAAGAACATAGATCGTCCTATTAAATAAAAGTATCGAAATGTTGCTTTAGTATTCATTAACATGATCTCCATTAGGCATGGCATTTCTAAAAGCCGTGTTTTCATCTATCTGGCCCTTCCACAATATATTTGTGTTTACTTAATTAGTATACTCTATTTTACCTCTTTAGGAGCTCTGATACTATAGTGGTTATGCATTGGGATGCTAATCCCAAGGTCAGTAATTTGATTACCACCAGAGCTCCTCTGGGGAGATGAGATTTGCTACTCTTAAAAAGAGTTAGGGTCTCAGAAACCCACTGGGGCACTTCCACTCTGACCTAGGAATCCCTATGGTCTTCATGGAAGTGAGTTATTTGTCTTCTTTAGATGGTAATACGCATTACAGTGGCTACATAGAACTCACAGACAAAAAACATGATTAAAAAGTTTATTAAGGAAGATAACAAGTGTCATATCAGTTAGAAATCCTTAGGGTTGAACTGCTTATCAGGAATTGCTATGAAGTTTTCCAAATCTGTTAACAAATGGCCAAAGGGCATACCACTCTGCTATAAACCTCAATACAAAGACATTTAGCTTAAACTCCATGGATTAGAAAACCTAGCTCCCTGAATGAAGCGGTGAGATTAAGCCTCAGCCCGAAGGCATTCAGCTCCACTTCCATGGGTCATAAAGTCCATTTTCCCCAAGTAGGTGCACCCCACTTTACAAGGAAGCTACCTGTACAAAAGCACTCATGTTGACTTGCTTCTTGGGTTGGGAGCCCGTCACTCTGTTTCAGACTTTGGCACTGAGTTTTGCTGCTGCTCCTCTAATGTTACAGTTGTCTTCTGGATCCAGCAGGTTCACTGCACAGCGATCTCTGATTCAGAGGTCAGCCTCTCCTACTGGTTCTTGCTGGTAATGAGATATTGTCTCCTGCTTCTCAAAGGGCTCATTTTAGATGCAGCAGGATGGCGCTCCATGGAATCCGACTTATAGCTACACACAGATGAACCCTATCAGTATCTTCTCCCCCACGTTTAACATATCCGTGCAGGGAAAGGCTGTTTGATGAGAGTTAGATCCTTTAGCTTAGAGAACCACCTTAAATAACTTAGTGTCGCTGCAAAATCAAGTGTACTTTTAAATCCATAATATTACAACAACCACTGATCTTCAGAAATTCAAATCATGCTCAGTTTCAACTTTTTTTTTCTTTTATCTTTGGGAAACAAAAATAAGTTTGAAGAGACAAGATAGAGCTTTAGGGTGTATGAAGAAAGGTTTCCCAACAACATTCTCATTAGATAGCTCATGTTCCCTTGAAGAATTAGGAGGTAAATAGGGAATAAAAAAACTCCTAGGCATAATTTTTGTGGCCTTCTCTCACTAATCCAGAGTTCAATTTGCTTAAACTATCTTTATAGTATGCCACATAATGGCCTTGTATATTTCAAGAAAATCTAGCAGTATCACACATGGGGTTCCCAAAGTCCTATGGGCATTATCTTCCAAAATGACCTCTCTGGCTTGAATTCATCTTGCCCAGATTAGCTCCTCAAAAGCCAGTTTTCAATGAACCTACTCTTTGAAGTCCCCTAATGAAGTAAGACCAGTGTATTACAGAGAATACTTATCTGCAGCAGTCCTCTGATCACAGAGGCGTGTTTTATCCAGAACGAACTCAGGCATGTATGACTTGCCTTCATCTAGTCCACCTGAATTTAGAGACTATCTCAAACATTCATTTGACACATTGAACGCTAATATCCGAAGACAAAATTGTGGACTGGCATGAAGGGC
>NW_022103911.1:10477093-10479054 GCF_000313985.2 Echinops telfairi
CTGTATTTGTGATCAGTGCAGTCTGGTAGACTTACGTTGTTTTAAAATCATCAGTCTGACAAAGTTCTGGGTGACATTTTCAGGCATCTTGATTTTAGATTGTTGCCTGTTATTATTTTTTTTTCTCTGTAGACTATCTTTTGCATTGCTAATAAGGTTAATCTGTTTTTTACTAATTTCCTTATTTTTATTTGTCTGGAAATAACCTACTTTGATATCTTATTTGGAGAGTTGTCAGGGTTAACCAGCCCTAACAAATCATCACGGGTCCAGTAGGTGCAATTGTACAGCAATTGTAAGTAAAGATTATACTAAGGTCATAAAGAGATGAGAGATAGAAGAGAGATTGAAATAATGGAGTCAGGCACATTTCATGGTAGCAATGCTCAACTCAGCCTCACTTGGTGGTCCACATGGAGAAAGAGAGAGAGATATTTATTGCTAACCAAAGCTCTTATATTCTCTGGGGACATGCAAGCCCCCTAATTACAGGTGAAGATATACATCTCAGGAAAGGGTTCTGCTATAGGCAATACAGTAATGGGAGGGGGATGATGTGGGGCTATACACGTAATAGGAAGGGGAGGTATTGGAGGTACAAGATAGGTGGATGCTAGATTCAGGGAGGCAGCCTAATTTTGGATGTCACTGAGCCGGTTTGACCTGTTCTCTGGCTGACCATAGAAACCATCATCAGTAGGGTGTAAACCCATCCACAGGGACCAGACTTATGGCCTCAAGGTTTTAGGGAGAAGTAGCCCATTGTCCTCAACAGCAGGGAGTGTGCCTACCTGTGGTGGGGCTGGACAGTAGTCTGGCAACTGACTACCTACTGGAGGATGCCTTTAAGCATCTGACCTCCTACCATATGCTGGCAAAAAGCCCCTAATGTTTGGCATGTCTTTGGCGGAGACAAAGCTGGAGAAAAGTCTCTTTGTAATCCAACAGAGTTATTTTTATAAGTGTATAATTCTTGGTTGGAAAGGTTTTTGTTTTGTTTTTTTTTTGCTTTCAGTATTTTGTAAATGCCAACCCATTGCGTTCTTGCCTGCATGGTTTCTAATGAAAAGGCAGAGCTTAGTCTCCCCGTTATCGTTCCTCTTAGTGACTCCATTTTGTCTTGTCAATCTCCTTTCATTTTGCTTAGGCTGCATTATGCTTCTCACTTTGTCTTTAGTTTTGCTTTGGGCAGTTACAATTTGATCTTTAAATGGGCTTAGGCCACGCCTGTAAAAAAGCTTTGAAGAACCTTGAAGAAAAATCCCCTCAAGGACTGAATGTTAAAGGGAGCCTGGGAGCAGGCTGACATGCTTGCTAGGTGACCACCTGGATCTACTTGTTGAGTGGAAGTGGGGAAAATGCAGCAATAAAGAGACGGGTGTGGTCACAGACACCCGTGGACTTGGTTTACAGGAAAAAAAGGAAATGATGAGAGTGGGATGACTGGTCTAAAGCTCATGACCTAGCAGGGGGCTAGGCTTGTTGAATATTGGTGAGAGCTCATTGTCTAAAGGCAAGGTGACCAATGGGCAACATGTGGAGGCTGGGTGAGTCAGCCCACATTGAGTTGACCAGAACCTGGCCAGATGGAGATTTTTTGAGCCTGTGAACTGGTGCATATTGCTGCTGACTTTATGGATGGCCTGGCCAGATTTGACCTTGCTTATGGATGCGGACTTAACAAGGTTCCAAGTGGAATGAAGACTCTTCATGTTGAAAAATATGATTGTCTTCTCAGAGAACTGGGTTGATGTCAGTGGGCAGTATATAAATTGGATAATCAAAATTGGGGAATAAAGGCATTGGCTTACAAACTTTCATAGGTGGGGGAACATATTCACAGGATTATAGGATTAAGGTGTAGGTGTTACTTAATTGCAATCATGAAGCTAAAGAATTATGTACAGGTGCCAGGTTGGCAAGGGGTGAATTGAGGTGGTTAGTTTATTGTGCCAACCTGT
>NW_022103911.1:10479628-10480851 GCF_000313985.2 Echinops telfairi
ATTTCACTTCACTCTTTTCGTTGAATTGTTCCTCTAAGAGATTAGTATTAGAAGATTTGTCTTTAATTTCATTTATTTTGTTTTCCAGTGACTAATCTACTTTTTTGTTCATCCTATAACATGCATAATTCTGAAAATTTATTGTTACTCTTCTGTATTTCTAGTTGTTCTATATTTAGGTTTATGATTGTCTCTGTGTTCTGTAAATGTATTTTTGAATTGTTTTGCTGATTTCTTCTGCAGTTTTTTTGTGTGTGCATTTACCTTAATGTTGTTCAAGAATCCATAATTTGATCTTTGTTATTCTTGTTCTCTTTTCTCATCTGTTGAAGTGCTCTAAATAATATTATTGTAAATTACTGATCAAGTAGTTCAATATTACTTCTTCCTCTGAAAGGTTTGATGGTCGTGTGTTTTGGTCAGTTGCCTGAACCATCTTCTGCAATTATAGCGAATTTCGAAGTTTCCTATTGTTTATGAAGCATTGTGATACAATTGTTTTTTTGTGTTTTTTTAATATTTTAGTGTGCTTCACCTGTTTAGTTTTGTTTTGATTTATTAGGTAAAGTTGGTGGACACGCCTTACTTGTCTTTAATTTGGCAGAATGGGGTGCTTACCACCTGTGTTAAACCAAGTTGACTAGAGAAATAAATCCAATAATACTAATATACATCAAGAAAACATCCCAACCCAGTTCAACTCAAGTTCATATGCCTGAATCTAGTCCAAAAATCTCTTATCAGAGTCACACAACTACATGCAACAATGCAAAATGCAGGAAGATCACAGGTAATTGCATGAAAAGTCATGTGAATGGAGGTCAGTGGAAACATAGCAGGACTCCAGCAGCTCTCAGAGTGGCCACCAAGGAGAAAGGGAGAGAGAGAGAGAGAGAGAGAGAGAGAGAGAGAGAGAGACCTCCAGAGAACGTTAGGCCATCAGGCTGCAACCTCACTGACAGTCAAAAGTACCCAATATTTTCTTACAGGTCCCATGTTGGCACACAAAAACTGTACTCTCGCACCACCCCACCGGATCTGTAGTGTACTTGCAGCAATAAGAGCACAGAGTGAATCTCTGTTCCCTGGTTGTTTCCAGTAGTTGAGGATAGACTGAGTTCATGCTAGGAATTGTTTCAATCAAGTTGTTCTGAAGCTTGTGGTGACACTGCCCCAGTGGCTGGGGCAGCAGTTATGCAAATGTGCATAGGTAGTCTGGATAT
>NW_022103911.1:10480951-10482198 GCF_000313985.2 Echinops telfairi
GTCACTATCTTTCTCCCGATGGGAAATAAAATAAATATGAGTAGGAGAGAGAGAAGAATTTTTTAAATGGGAAGAAGCATATAAGTGTTGAGCATCAGGTAAAATTACTCTCTACCAACTATAGCAGTGATTTCACAACATCTTATTCATGAGAGTGTGCACTTCTGATTCCTGAAGCATCAGGCTTACAGAGCATGGGATGTTCAATTGCATGCCACTGACTGTAGAAGCTATGGGAATGTAGGGCATGACCCATGTCATTGCGCCTTGCACATTGCAAAGGAGGCAGGTGTACGTTGTTTGTTGGAGAATGCAAGGCTTCAAGGGAAAAGGAGATGCAGAGAAGTTTGGTGGGTATAGGAAATCACCATGCATGGGAGGAGTCCTATCATGGGATGACAGCGAAGTGGTAGTAGAGTCTGCATCTCTGGTTACTTAAGGAATGTGTGAGGTAATGATGAGAAGTACACATCTATGTTTGTTGGACACCGGTGTGGTTGCTGCTTCACTGCTATGCTTCACCTGTGTGGTTGCTGCTTCACTGCCAGATACCTGGTTTCTTCCCATCTCAATGTAAACGGGGGGCTGTTTAAGATCAAGTACCTCCAGCTGTCACTACTAGTGTGTGCCCCTTATCTAAGTGATCAGTGTTCATTTCTGGAGAATGATTTTGTCCCCATTTAATACTTTCATCCCTGCTCTGTTGTTGCTTAAATCTTGAAATTCTATTCCATTTCTTTAATTTTTTCCTTTAGTTCTGCACTATATACTGCTCAAATCGCCTCACTCCAAATGTAGCTATAGACTGTGTCTTTTCCTTATTGTGTATTTCACAAAGTGGACTTCCAGGAAATCACAATGATCATGTTATGCTGGGTCAGTCAAGAAGGCATAACTGCTCATATTATGCTTTCATTCACTTTCTTCTTTCATTGCATGACTGAACGACTTCTTGAGAATTTTATTTGAAAGTACAAACTCGAGTACTACAATCTGTGTAGGTTTCTTTCTTCGTTTTCTTCTTTTCTCTTGTTCTCTTTCTTTCCCTCCTTCATAAGGCGGAAACGTATGCAGTGTTTTCTCATAACATCTAACCTCCAACCCCGCATATATTGGGATTCCTGTTGTTAGAGATCTTTTATGTTTAATATAATCAAGTTTGAAATCAGTGATGTAATAGAGCTATCAGGGGTGGCTTAGCAAACAGTAATTTATTTTCTGACAGTCTATGGGCTAGAATTCAGGGT
>NW_022103911.1:10482997-10493314 GCF_000313985.2 Echinops telfairi
AGGCCAGTAGCAAACAAGCACAAATAGAAGAGAGATAGATAGCTCAGACCTACTGACAAGAAAGCACTTGGACCCATCAAAGAACAAAAGGAGATCCGAAACATTAGGGAAAATACTTAGCAATGACACAATATCAAGGAACTAGTGTTTAATGGGTGCAAACCTTATATATCTTAAAGTTTCAGCAGATAAATTTCTATGAAATCAATAGATATTTTCCTTATTTTCTTTTTACACCTTTTCAGCAAAATTTATTTTGAAAATATAGCTCTTTTTCTTAATATTATTACTCTGAAACATTTTTCCCTCACATTATGCTTTTCATCAATTTTAGTTTGAGGGACCTGGATGAGGTTTTCCTTGTGTTTGTTTTTATCTATTTTGTAACAATTCTCACATTTGTGGATTGATGTCTTTCAACAGACTTGGAAATTTCCCTTAAAATAGCATTTTTTTCAGTTGCTTTTTCTTTCTTTAGAGTTCCTCTTTTTTCCCTGACACATAAATTGCTGGCAGTATTAAACATTTTCACAAAGTCTCACGTGACTTCACTTTTTTTCACAATTTTTTCAAAGATTGCTCAATCTGTATTTTATTCTGTTTCCAATTTGCTCATTATTTCATCTGTCTCCGTAATATTATATTGGTATATGTCTTCATGTAAATATTTGTCCTTTTCAGTATAGACTATCCATTTGCCTATTTTGTAACAGTTTCTGGTTCATACTGTAATTCCCTAATCTGTCCATTGATTTCTATATATAATTAATCAAAGTATTTTTAATTGATGCTTTACATTTTTAAGTGAATATTGACTCTATAGGGCAATTTCTTATCATTTCAATGACTAATCCTGTGATCTGAGACTGTAAAGGTTTATAAAGGTTATCATAGAATCCTGCAGGCCACAAGTGCTCTTTTTACTTCTCTCCTGGTTCTCTTGTCTTTTCTCAGAAAAACTAGCGTGATCTATTTTGAAGATAAGTCAGATCATGCCCATTACCTATAAAAAAGGTCTAGAGCTTTGCCTTTTAGAGTAAAAATTGCATTTTAATGGTCCACCATGTTGTACATATGAGGGTCTTACTACTTCTCTGATTTTCGCTCTCAATATTTTTATCTGGAACTTTACTTCATTTATTGTTATTCAGACAAATAAATTTCTATATATTTCTTACATATTTAATTCATTTAACCTACAAAAAAAAATCTATTTAACTCACCAAGAATGTTACACAAAGGGACTTGTCAATACTCATTCATATATATGCACATGCTAAAGTAAAAACTGCTTGAATCTATCTAGTGGCATTTTGGAAGAAAAGCACGTGATTTTTTTTTTTTAAAGCATGTGATATACTTTCCAAAAATCAGCCAATGAAATCATATGAAACAAAGTTCTCTTCTGAGACATAAGGAGTCACTATTTGAGAGAAAATGATATTTTTTAAATTTTAACAAGCAATTTTTATCAGATTCATATGCAACATTTAAACACAGATTTGCTGTCTATTTATTTGCTTATCATTATATATTGTCTATGAAATGTAAGTTTAATACAAGGATGTATGCAAACAGGGTCCATGATTTTATCTGGTTACTCACTGTGAGTCCGCAGGAGCCAAAGACAAAAAGCTGGTATTCTGTGAGCATGAACGAAATACTTTGTGACTATGTGAAGACATTTGAGCTGAGATGTTCTTACATAAACTGCTTAATATAAGATACTTGGAATTAAATCAAAAGTTATTTTAGAATCAATAAGGAAATAAAAATGCTTTCGAACCACTGAGAGCATTCTTTGGAGAGGGTGATGCAGTCAAGATGGATATATGGTTGAAACTTTTTATAATGATCAGTTTTGATGGTCTCCTTTTGATTGTTATATGAAATAATGATCAATATAAAAAGAGCATTTAATAATTTACTCATAAAACCTTGAATTAAAAATTAAAACACACTACCAAAAAGTACTAGAGGAATCAAATTATAAATTATTTGAGACTACTCAAACCATCGGACCACTGTTGAATTTTCAGAATTCTTTTCACAGCCTCTGCCAATTTTAAGTGCTATTTTAAAAAGTTTTTTGGCACATAATTCACATATCATGCAATTCAATATTTCAAACATATTAAAAAGAGTTGTACCATTATCACTACAGTTCATTTTATAACACTTTCTTCTTTCTAGGACTCATTGTTATTAACTTCCATTTACACCCCAACCTTTCCAGTCTTACCCGTCCCCCCTACTCCACCGGCAAGGAACCACTAATGCAGTCTCTGTCTCTAAAGATTTGCCTCTCTTGAGTTTCATATACAGAAAAACCAACCCCAAACAAACAAACAAAATAGCAAAGTAAAACAGAGAAAATTCCCAATCTAAAAGAAAGCAGAAAAAATTTAAATTAGAGCAAACTTAAAATAGGTCAAAGGGAGACCATTTTATAAAGTGTTAATTTTTAATCTAGTTGAATCTTTCATAATTAACTTTCCACTGAACTCTGCATCATAGCAAGGCTATTGACTGCCTGATCTTTGGTCCAAGGGTATTCACTATAACCATAATCCATGTGTCTACCCTGGAAATGGATTCTGGCACAAGTGGATTTTTTCAAACAAGGTGTTCACAGTTTAAATTCTGACACTAGTCATACCTTCTAATTTGGATATTATTATTTAAAAACCTTGAATCACACTGGTACGTGTGCTTCTTATTTGTGAACTTAGTTGATGCCTAACTTAGATGGTTGTTTATTTTAAGAAAAGCCTTTAAGAACCCAGACACTATTTTTTCTGATAAACAAGGACAGTCTGATTTCCTCATCACACCTTTCTATAACACCGTTATGTCCAGTGATCTCTTCATGAGGGTCAGCATCAATAAGGGTCATGTCATAAGGACTGACTATTCTTAGATCGGGACTAGAATTAAGTGTAATCCCAAAGTCCATTCAAATATATGTGAGTACACACACACACACACATATAAATTTTAGACACATCATTATAGTTTTATATTATTTATCCCCAAGGGGCATATGGTAAGGTGACTATATTGTTAGTGACATTAATTTGGCAAATGGTATATAATTTAAAACACTTGTGTAAAGGAATAGGCTGGCTATAAAGCATGATATATGAATGTTTGACTTGTACAGATTAAATTCTTAAATGACTGGATACTATTTACAAATTTTAACGATCTTTGACTTATAATTTAAATGGACACCATGTCTGACATAATAACATAGATCTTATGCCATTTAAACTTTAAGTCAAAGATCGCTAAAAATTGTAAATAGTATCCAGTCACTTAAGAGTTTAATGGAGGTATGGCAGGAGTGGTTTGGGAGAAATGGGAGACTAATCACAGTGAGTACAAGAGAGAAGAAAATTCTACAAAATTGATTATGATGATGATTTTACAACTCTTTTAAATATAACGGGACTATTTAATTGTATGATATATATTGATTTGATGGCAGTACAACTATTAAAAATCAGGATTGATATTGAAAAAAAATTAACTAGTACTTCCCATATTTTATATGCTACTAACCAATTATTATAAGCAAGTGTAAAATATATTAATAAAATAATCATCACATGTCAAATATTTACTGAAGGGAGAATAAATTGCAAAATGTATTCTATAGTCTATTACAGAAAGAACTCTATTTTAGCAGATGTCAACTTTCCTAAACAATGTCCCATCCCCAGTGAAAGAAGCCTTTTATAGAAATTGCATATCTTTTAAAGTATATTTCAAATGAACACATTTCAAATTATAAGCTATTGTTGTTTTTGCTGTGTGCCATTGCACTGGTTCCAATGCATAGCGACGGCCGTGAAACAGAATGAGGCTCCCTGCCCAGTCCTGCACCATCCTCACAATTACTCTCAGGTTTGAGCCCATTGTTGCAGCCACCATGACAATCCACTCCTGGGGCCTTTGTTTCCTTTGCTGCCCCTCTACTTTACCATGAGTGATGTCCTTCTCCAAGGCCTGGTCACTCCTGACAACGTGTACAACGTATGTGAGATGAAGTCTTGCCATGCTTACCTCTAAGGAGCACTTTACCCATACTTTTTCCAAGACAGGTCCGTCTGTCTTTGCAGCAGTCCCTGGCACTTTTGATATGCTTTTGCAGCACTACTATTCAAATGCAAGGTTGTTGCTTTGAGAGATAAAGTGTGCCTGACATCAACCTTGATATTTTGAATTGTTTCATATTCATGTGAAAGTTGCACACTGAAAAAAGAAAACCAAAGAAGAATGGATGATTTGAGTTCTAGTGAACTGTGATAAACAGTAGCAAAACTAAGTGAGAAGTGAGAAGAAAAAATATAAATTTTACATATATGATTCAAAAATTGATATGTTTGCAAGATTTTCAAATCCCATGCAAAAAAGTGCAAAAGTTATGGAAATGAAGAAAATTCTGATAAAGAAAGGGATATGGGGACAGAAATATAGACAAAAACATGTTATTATATATAAAATATATAAATTATGTATGAATAAAATTTTTTTTCTGCATAACTACTAATGTCAATACATACTGCAATAGACGTTTTTCATTCCACTGGGTTTCCTGATAGGATTCAGGGAGTCTTGGCTCACCAAACAATTCTGATAAATATGTCTTCTTCTGGACATTGAACTTAAGGACTAGCAGTTAATAATGGGAAATTTCTCATACTTATAAAAAGGCAGAAGGGTGCATATCCACTTTATTACAACATTTTCAATCACACCTTATGTATGACCTGTTTGCTGATATTTCTATCCCAAGATTTAGGGCCAAGGTCATTAGACTGGGATGTTTATCTGTTTTCTATGAGAACAAAATTACATAGCAGCAGGTGTGGACGACACAAGAGTTGAAGAATTCGAGATGGTCGTTTAAATCATCACAGAAAACAATGACTAAATCACAAGATGCACCACGGTCTTTGAAGAAAAACTAAGCTCAGGAAATATTTGTTTTCAGATAGCATGAATCATCAGATTTGAACTGGCAGAGAACAGAAGATCACAAAAGTCTGTACCTCCAAAAGTCCACGCACCATCGTCAGTTTGGAGACTAGCCTCTGAGCATATGTAAAACACACTAGTTTTGACAAGATATTTCAATGAGGAACCAGCAGTAACAACATATTGGGTTGTTCCAAAGGACACCCCCACATAAATATATTAGCTTGACTTCCCTACTGTGAGCTCTTCCTACATTTCCATAGTTGGATTCAAGGACCCTCGCCCTACGAATGATCAAATGCAGCAGATAAAGCTAAGAAACTTAAAAGTCTGAGTTCATTCGCTTATCTGCACTGGTAAGTATACATAGAAGGGAACAGGAAGCCTACTATGGTCCTGCCACACCAATTGAGGATAAGGGATCGCACATACAACAACTGCTTGCTAGGTGAACTAAAATCATAGTAGAGACAGCAGTGTCAGGGAAGATGGAGGGGAAATTTTAGAATGAAAATGCAGCTCCACATAAATAAGCAAGGTAAAATTACAGTGTATGTCACAAATGACAAAGTGATACATACAACACATAGAAATGATGTAATTCAGTAAAACTATTATAGCACAGTGTGCTCATGAGTATACTGCACATATTCTGTGACATTTCCAGAAGTAATTTTAAGCCTCACTATAACACAAGTAATCATATTTTTCTTTATTTTCTTGAATTTTCTGCTCCTGTATACAGAAATACCCTGAAGATGCTGGATGATAATTGTGTTACAAAGGCATAAATCATGATCAAGGGGTAATATGTTGAGTTTGGCACTCTTCCAATGGCCAGAAAACAAACAACAGAAAATAAACCATTGGAGCTAAGAATACATTCTTATTAGTTTAACTTGATAATGATAGTAAGCTACCTCAACAACTGATCTGCCCATAAATGCAGTTTTGCTTAAATTTAATAGAAAATTAACACCTACCTCAGGGGAAGTGCCCATGTGATCAAATCAAAAAATTGAAATCAGCAGCATGTTAAAGGGTATCATGGGTGCTTATGAACATTCTGTTGTGTGGGGGTGAAAGGATTCACAGAAAGATAAAGTACAGCTGTTTGTAGCATAACTAAAAGAAGATCTAATGGTTTGAGATAATCTAGCACTCTATATGATATAGGAAAACCCTCAAAGTTGACATTGTCACTTCAGCTTTTGAATTCCTCAGATAAAGCAGTAGTCAAAGCAAAGGATTTTCTAGCTGGAAGTGTAAAAAGTGTGCCTGTGATCTATCTAGATGGGGCCTGATTCCCATAATGCTAACGATTTTTAAGGAATTACTTTAATGCAGTGAATGTGTTGCCCCAGTTTTATGAAATTTTGTCTTGCATTTTTGCTTGATGATAAAATAGAGCGTAAAATAATCTTCCAAAACTGAAGATTATCTTAAAAAATTCATCCCGAGTTATTTGAATGATTTCCACATTCTTTTCTTAGGCTTCCACAGTATGACAAAGCCAACCTATAGCAGTGAGATGGCCCTTTCTTGTATCATGGCATGAAATTGTATCAGTATCAGGGAGCTCTCTTTAAAAGGATTAAATATCAGTTAAAGCTTCCAGGACTCTTGGAAAAATCTGTGAGATGGTGTGCTGTCATCTCTATCTAGGGCTTGTAACACAGTCTATAGTCAGAGCTATAAAATGAACTACCACCAGTATTCCTTAAAAACATCCTGTTGATAAAGATACCCTTTTCATATAAGTCATTATCATTGAGCTTCTCCTTTTAACAGTAATTAATCCGAGCCAAATGGCCATATTCACTCTCTGATGCCATATGTTAATAATTGGATTTAACATAATTAATTTAGCTGGTGTATAATGAACCTATTAGAAAACATCACTGATTTTATAAACCAGGGAGGTGGTTTATTTTTCACAAATTGTTAGTACCTAATAACTCATTCATAAAATAGCTAAATTTCTTGGTTTTGAAATTTAGTTAGACTGAGAACAGAAAGAACTTCTATGGGTAAACAAAATTTGTCATGAAACTGAAAAACTCATGCCCTCCAGAATATTATTCATTTTTTATCTTTGTTCAAATCAAAGGTCAGAAAAAGATATGTGTGTTTGTTGCAGAGGGTTACAGATGTTAAGCCCTGCAAAATCAACAAGCTCTGAAGCCTGTCTTAAAGTCTGCAATTGTGATGTGAAAGCGGGCTAGCGCCTCCCCCCACATACGTTTCGTTTCTCTCCGAATGGAATTAAACATACTGTTAGGCATTACTCTAAACTTATCTTTTAATCCCTTTTTGAGTGTCTTTGATCAGTTATATTGGTTTACTTTAGAACAGGAGGGCATCTACTAATTAATAGGGGTGTAGAAAATTATATTCTATTGAATATTAACAAAATCAGGAGTCAGGCCTGAACTGGGTAAATTGACAGGCTTTAACTGTCGTCTACTGGCTACTGCTTTAAATTATCAGCATAAAAACAGTGGTACTTACATATTCTATGAAAACAAGAAAAATTTGTTCGTATTATATTATTGGATAGAGATAATTTTATCAAAATATATTATCAGGATTTAGAGATTATATTAGTATAGATAGAGATTATAGTCAAAGTTGAAAAGTAAATAGATTTACCACTGTAAAAGTTGCAGTCTATTTTGTATTATTAAAATAATGAGGATCAGAGAAAAGATCAAAGTTGTCAAGGATTACAGTTTTCTTGGATCCACAGTCAGACATACAGAAGCAGCAATCAAATTCAAACAATATATCGCGATGGGCAGATCTGCTACACAAGGCCTCTGTAGAGTGTTGAGGAGTAAGGATACCACTTTGAAGACTAAAATGCCCAAAGTCAAACTCACTGCCATAGAGTTGGTTCCACAGAGACCCTAAAGGACAAGGTTGAACTCTTTCTGGGAGTAGAAAGTCTAGTCCTTTATCCCATCACCTGTCCCAAGTCCTGGCATTTTCAATAGTCTCATATACATATCAAAGTTTGTAAATGGATGAAAACCACTGAGTACCGATACATTTAAATTAGGTGTTGATTTAAAAAAAATCAAAGTACATGGACTGCCTGAGGAAGAAACATGGGTGTTGTAAGAAGATGAATAGCCAGAATATTCCTTAGACGTAAGGAGGGTGATGCTTCACTCTGGTACCGTAAGTATGTTATCATCAGAAACCATTCCCTGGAAGAGGACATGATATTCGGTAAAGTTGGAAGTCAGTAAAAAACAGGAAGACAATTACATTGAAAGATCGACACAATGGTAGCAACAACGAACTCATAACAAAATTGAGAGGAGGCATAGGGCAGGACAGTATTCCTTTCTGTTCTGTTTGGTGTCTCCAAGTGTGGGCATCAAGTGTATGGCACTTAATATAACATTATTAAAATAAACTTAGAAATTATCTGAAAGTATGTTTTATTAAACTCAGTGGGGTGAATATTGGATAGATGAATATTAGAATGTCGGAGATGTTTCTCTAATACAGAACACAAAAAAACCCTCAATTTTCATTTGTTTTTTAGGATTTGAGAACAGAAATGAAAGGATAGTAAGAGAACCCAGTGTTTGGTTTAAAAAAAAAAGTCAAAATCAAGCATATATATCAGCCCAAGAAAGCAGTACTTGGGCTTTCTGTCAAGTATACAGGATTCTGCCTTTGGTGAACAGAGGACAGTAGGGGCTCCAGACTCATTCTTACCTTCAAGGTGAAAGAAAGGTGAGTTAAGACATACATACCAGCATATTCCTCCCAGATTTGCCTAGCTGGTTATTTCTTCTGTCAGGATTTAAGTGGTTATAAAGGGATATTGAGTTTTCCATTAGCAAATGAGATGTCTCTTAGATAATTTGCTTCTGGAAGAGGTGTCTTAACAACACATGTAATGTGCATTCTCTGACAAGGAAATATTATTTTCAATACCTTAAGTTGAAACAGTTCTGTTTGATTCCTTACATATTTAGTCATTTCTTCTAAAATGATTCATTTCTCTTGTTTTTAAATGTCTATTTTCTATTACTGTAATGATAGCAAATACACACATCAGTAACACTTTATTTTAATGATTATAACACCATAGAGTGGAATAAACTCATATATGATTTATGTAAACTAATATTTATTTTCTTAAAATATTCCACTCTAATGTATATTTAGTTGAGTTCTGCTGATTTCTGCAATTCTGAAATGCTGCCAAAAAGAGGGTTTATAATCTTTTTCTTCATTGTTAATTATGTTAAAAGTATTTCCATTTTATGCATTATGGGATTTTATTGCTTAAACTAACTATATTTCAAGTATTAAAAATTATGAATGAGACTTTCTATCTTTCATATGTAGACTGGGTAACTAAATGAAATAGTTCCATGCTAAAATCTAACCCCAAATTTATACATATCACAGCTATATGTAAGATGTAGAAAACGTTGTCATTGTTTTTGGCTATGGTTATCCATTTCAGAAAAACAATATAATTGAAATAAGCATACATAGGAATATTGTCCATCACTTGTCTGTCAATTAGTTGTGCTGTAGTAGTTTGTGTGTTGCTGTGAGGTTGTAAAATATATCATTGCTGTTTTAAATGCCAGCAGAGGCACCAAGGTGAACATTTTTCAGTGGAGCCACCAGCCAAAGAATAGGCAAGTTAATAGGATTAGCCACTGAAGAAATAGCCCAGGAAAACTTTATTTATAGAAACAAAACTTTGTCAGATATCATACCAAAAGATTATTCTCTCATATTGGAATGTACTCAAAATATAACATGGGAAGAGCTACCTCCTCAAAATTGATGTGGATGGCGCACAGTTTTCAGGGCCTTCACGACATGATAGGGTATAACTCACAGTATTAATAAGAAGCTCTAAATATCTGTTAATAATCAGAGTGTGAAATGTATGAACTATAGGAAACTGAAAGATATTGAAAATGACATTAAACATTAGGGAGCTAAAATGGATTAGCATGAGCCATTTTTAATCAGATAATCATATGTTTTACTAAGCCAAGGATGACAAATTCAAGAGAAGTGGTGTTGTACTCATTGTCAAAAAGAAATGTCCAGCTTGATTTTGAATTCCGTGTTGTCAGTGATTGTTGTAGGTGCCATCAAGTAAGCTCTGGCTTATAGCTATCTGATGCACAACAGAACAAAGCGCGGCCAGTCCTGTGCAATTATCACAATTTTTCCCATGTGTGAGCCCATTGCTATACCTCCGGTGTCAATCCATCTCTTTGTGGGCTTACCTCTTGTTTTCTGTCCATCTATTTTACTAAACATGAGGTCCTTCTCCAGGGACTG
>NW_022103911.1:10495092-10496161 GCF_000313985.2 Echinops telfairi
GAAAACAACATATGCAGTTTTATTAACCAGACAATATTTGCTATTAGATTGAAATTATATTCACATAGTTTTTCAGTAGTCTCTTTACATCATCCAAAAACAATAAATATTTTTTTTCTTTTTCTGAAGTCCCTGCACTTATATATGCAGAGTTCAGTCTGCCCTGAACATAAGATAATTTTACCTATACAAAATCCTATTTTGACGTGTTCTATATTTGGATAAGTGGTTTATTACTGAAAATGTCATTGTAAATGTATTTATTTCATTCACTCTGTCTTTCTTAGTTCTAGCTATAAGATGCGGTGTATTTTATTTATTTTTGTTCCTCAATAAACTCCATTGGATAGATCTTACTACATGTATTTCTTTGGTAACTGTTAATAGATATTTAGACTATTTCAAATATGCTGCACTGAAACATACATTATATGAAAATCAAAATATATAGTGTCTGGGTCCTTAAAGGCTTGAAGTCAAACAAGTAGCCATCTAGCAGGAAAACAAATGAGCCCACATGGAAGAAGCACACCAGCCTGTGTGATGATGAGATGTTGACAGGATCAGGCAACAGGTGTCAAAAGATCCACAACAAACAACTGTATTGTTGTGAAAGAGGGGAGTTGGAGTGGAGCTCCAAAGATAGTCAATGGCCCCTAGAAGTGATATAAGGAAGGGATGATTCAACCAAGGTGTAGTATAGCATCAATGAATCATACATCATCCCTCTAGTTCCCGAATACATCAAACACCCCCCCCTCCCCACCAATACCATGACCCAGTTCTAACTTATGAATCTAGCTAGACTGGAGACATCTAATAGCTTTGGACACAGGTAATTCAAAAAGATAAACCCCTCAGGAACAGTAGTGAGAATAGCGATGTCATGAGGGTAGGGAGATAGGGAGGGGGAAAGGTGAGAAAAGGGGAACCCATCACAAGATTAGATATATAGACATGCTCCCAACTCCGTGAAAGGGACAAATAACAGAAATGTGGGTGAAGGGAGACAAAGGACAGTGTAAGATACAAAATGACAAAAACAATATGTAATTGATCAAGGATACAG
>NW_022103911.1:10496610-10498774 GCF_000313985.2 Echinops telfairi
TTCATTTTAACTACTAACATTTGTTAATTTTTAAATTTTTAAAAGTTAACATTTAATTTTACATCTATTATTTTATATGTCATTTAAGAAATTTCTGCGTTTAAATTGTTCTAATTCTATACTTTCTCATCTAACATATCATATTCATTTATATAGAGAGACTAATATTAATAATTATAATAATAACACAATAATGATTCTACATTGTGTCCTCTATGTGATTTATAAATATAAAATCACTTAGTTTAACAACCATCCTATGAAACCAGAAGTGTTATTATCCACAAGGAATGTATGAGGAACTGAGTGTTGAGGTAATTTGTCTACAATAATAGAATGCATGGTAGAGTCCAGTTGAAAACAAAACATTTGACTTTAGGGCTCAGGATCATAAAGATTCTGATATAGTTTCAGGATCATATAGATTCCTATATAGTTAATATCATATCATCTATGATAGACACTGTTATATGTGCTACTAAGACCTATTTCATGTTCATCTTGTTCAACTAGTAACCTCGATTCCTCAACATACCACATGATTTGGCTGTGACATTGAGCACTGACCAAATGACAGAACAGAAATATGTATCATCCTGGCCTTGACTCATAAAGAGATCTCAGACATAGTCTTTTTTTTCTTATTTATTTATAAGGTATAAGGAATTAAATAGATAATTTCAAAGGCTTAAACATAGAATAATGCCAAGATGCCCTGTGTCTGATTTCTAATTAGCTTTGGAACACAGCAGACAAACATTTGCTTTGACATTGTAGGTGGTCAGTAATATTTTAGATCTCTGTTGTCCTACACATTAACTAGTAGTCACATTTGGATATATAACTTTAAATTTAGTTTTTTAAAATTAAAATGTCATTTTCTGAGTTATATTTCTAGTACTCAGTAGCTTAATATGACTAGTATTACCAGGATGTTGATTTGTTTTTGTGAACAAGAGGTAACAACTCAGAATTCTCAATATGAAATGTATTTCAGGAGGCGGAGGGAGACGATGTAAAGGAGTCCAGGAAGAAAAAGAGTGCTTTGAAACTGATAGTGGTAGCAATTGTACAGTTCTGCTTGGTGTGATGGAATTATGGAATATATTAAGTCACAATTAACAGTGCATTCTTAAAAAAGTAATAAATTCTCCCCAAACTCAGCAACCTTGAGCTTTTGAGAAATATCTAGATATGTTGAGTCTCTCTTCTCAGATGAAGAGTAAGTCATTGCATCTGCCCTCTCCTACAACTAAAATTGAGGAAAGGCTTGAGAACTATTTTAATTTTAGAGGCCATATATTCCTGGTTTTAAGATTTCAGTGGATCCTGTTTAAGAGAAGGCACTGCAACAACTCTAACACAGTGTGATCCTCAGAAATACTTCCCAAATATTTTAATTATGCTCTAAGAGGACAGCTATTTTTCTACGTGGGCACCAAATGACTGAAAGTTCCATGGGAGAGAGTTGCATCTCTCTAGATTACAATTTTATTGCAAATACTGGTCTAGCATAACTCACCTGTTGACTACTAAATAAATGTAAGTTGAATGAAAAACAGTGCATTGAATTGCTCCCAGCTGGATACATTACATAACACTTAGAGAAGACAGGGCACACATACACTGCCTTCAAAGAAGCTGAACAGGTGGTAAGAATATTAAGATGAGTGGCAGACTAGTTGGCCAAGTACAAATGTAAAATTACCAGCTGCAACATTGTTAGCTTATATCAAACAAGCTGGCCTACTGTTCTCTTGACTTCTCAATTATGTGCAGTTTCAATCTGGTTTGCATTTATTTGTGAAGTAAGTGATCACAAAAGCAAAATCAGGTTTGAAAAACTGGATTGTTCCTTCTGCAAAGTTTATACATGAATGTGAATAAAGGTGGTGCATTGAAGGAGACTGGCCTTCGCGACTAAAAGATCATCTCTAGCAATTCTTGTATCACTCTGAGAGAGACACTTTTTAATTTTTCTGAAACTAATATTAAGCTAGTAAGTCTACATAACTTAATTAACAAACCCAATTATGAAATTACTTAATATCTACATTTCAGTATTTTTTAATCCTCCCTGTTTGTTGTCAATATACAACAGAGTAGAATGTGATAGAATTGAACAATGGAAATTTACTTGACATGAACATTCTTTGACAATTTT
>NW_022103911.1:10499648-10501483 GCF_000313985.2 Echinops telfairi
GGGGGGGGATGGAAAGGGGGGTACAGTAGTGGTGGTGTGGTGGTGAGTAAAAGGATGGAAACACGCATCTCTGCTGTTTATATATAAAATTAATATCATAATTACCAGCCAAAAATAAAGAAGGAAGTCAGAATTTCAGAACTCACAGGGGCAGTTCTACCCAGTCGTGTAGACTAAGTATGAGTCAGTATTCACCAGATGGCAGTGAATTTGTTTGGGTAGTATTACCCTTAGTGGGAGAAAGAGAGCTTTCAACTCATGCTAGTTATAGTCTCAGCAATCACAGGGGCTACTCCTCTTTGTCCTATAAGATTGCTATGAGTCAGTATAGTTACAACGGCTGTACGTTTGTTTTTATTTTCCATATTATGGTGATATTCCAATGGCTTGCTTTTAAGAACCTGCCTCATGAAAACAAAACACACATTCTTTGATTTTATCTTCTTTAGCTTTACATCCATACTCCTGTGAACAACAAAAACATTTCTTCAGTTACGTCCCCAAATGTAGTTACTTCTTAAGGCTGTGACCAAATCGTACTGCTGCAGCTCATCCTAGAGCTCAGCCTCCTCCCAGCCTAATTATTTCTTTCTGTGAAAGTTCTAGTTAAAAATTTATTTCCAGCTTTTTAATATTCACTTTTACAGGTGTTTTGGGTTTCCCCCCCACTCTTTTATGTAGATTTTTGTTACTGTGTGGTGTTATTTTATTTTAGCCTGAATAGGTAACCTTAGTATTTCTTTGGGCAAGACTTTTCAAATTTTTTAAGGTGTGGTTTATGTGAAAAAGTAAAGTTATAGCTATAAAATTCTTCAAGAAAACATAAAAATAAATATTCATGAAAACAATTTCTTTGATAGATCACCAACATCAAAAGTGACAAGAGGAAAATAAAACATCAAAATTACAATTTTTGTTTAGCAAATGACCATAAGAAAAGTGGAAACCTTAGATCAAAACGGCCTTTTCTTTAAGAAAGGAAATCCTATCCTGAATTTACAAATATTTTTTCAGCTCATTAAGAAAAGGCAAATAACACAATAAAAATCCTAAACTTCTGATTTCAAATCTGACCTGAAAAAAGTTTTAAATTAAATTCTAATCTCCGCAATTTTCAATTAAAATTATTTAAAACTCCAAGCATCTGAAAATCAACAACTCTTCTCAGACCCAAGAGAGGATTCAGATAGACAGAAACCAAGAATTACTGCTTAATGGTAGCAGAATTCACCTCTACTGCCTTTGTTGCTAATGCTGCCAGAGCTCAATATCAGATAAGAAAAAGAGTGAGCAATTGATGAACTGCTAAGGGTCTTGTTTGTACTATTTTAGGAATGGGAAAACTCATGGAGAAGCAGTGGTATGATATTTGAACCCTTGATATCAGCTTCTCATTTTTCCCCTTCTCCCACCCTCCTTCCCTCAGGAACCCTTGAAAATTTATAAATTTATAATGCCTCCTATGTCTTACACTGACCACTGTTTCCCTTCACCCACTTTTCTGTTGTCCATGTTATATGTGATCGATTTCCCGTTTCTCCCCCCACCTTCCTTTTCCCCTCCTGGCATCTGCAGTCTCATTATTGGTCCTGAGGAGTTTATCTGTCCTGGATTCCCTGTGTTGTGAGCTATTACCTGTAGCAGAGTACATACTATGGTCTAATCAGATTTGTAAGACAGAATTAATAGTGGGGTGGGGGGAACATTAAATAACTAGAGGAAAGCAGTATGTTTCATGGATGTTATACTGCTTGACTTCACAATGAATGCTCTTGGAGCAGCAATCAAGATATTATTGACTTATATTGGACAAATCTGCTGTTCAGAGATTTAAG
>NW_022103911.1:10502081-10503783 GCF_000313985.2 Echinops telfairi
CAAATAATTGTTCAGTGAAAAATACATACATATGGAAACTATTTCCTGATATATTGATAGGTCCTGGATAGAGGGGTGATATGCACATCTATATATTTTTTTCTAGAAACTGCTTAGAGGCTCTTAAAATATAAATTATGCACCACGATTATGTTACAATGAACAATTTAGCTTAATTCTCTTTTATTATACCTGTGACACCAGTGAGTGGTGTGTAATTTTGAAATATTTAGTGCAATCGAGATTTTCTCTGTTTACAATGATCCTAACTTTTTCTTCCGTGAGAGATTAAAGTGTGAATCATTCATCACAAAGGAGCATGTTTCATATAAAGATGAAAGCCTTTCTATGATGTGTTTAATATGCTTTCCATAGTTTTTCTATCTATCTGTTTATCTATCTATCTATCAATCATCCAATTGCCAGTTGTTATTTCATGGAATTTTAACAATGTATTCTAGTATCATTACTGCTAATTCCAGTTCAACTGCAATATGAAGAGGTATCCCCAACAATGAATAGTGAGGGGTGGGCTGGAGCTTTCTTAGTACACGTTTGCCCCCTAGGTGAGCATCCAGCAATACACTCTGAGTTAGTGCCCCCAGTGACGTGGCCTGGGAAGGTTCTCTCTGGGCACAATTATTTTTTTCATAAAATCAGCTTCACTCAAACCTCCTTTTTTGTGATGACCGATTTCAGAGAACAGCATGCTGCTGTGAAACTTTGTTTCCTGTTCAGGAAAAATCCCACAGAAACTGTTGTGATGTTGAAAACAGCTTACAAGGAGAGACTATAGGAAAAAAGCAGGTGTAGGTACAAGTGGTTTCCTTATTTCAAAAAGGCTGAAATGTTCTTAGGTGACAAACCCCATTCTGGACATCCATCAACTTCCCAAATGGACGAAAATGACAACTTATCATGCATTTGGGGTTCATTCCACTAGGTCACTCTGTTGATCTAGAGTCATTCAAGTGGCTACTTGCAGGCCCTTTCTTCTTTCATTCAGTAGTGTCTAATGGTTTGAATACACCACATCTTAATTATCAAAGTGTTAAAAGATAACTAGGTAGTTCCAATCTCGGGGCTATTACAGAGATGCTGTTGATGTTGTTAGGCACCTTGGAATCCATTCAGACCCATAGCAGATCTATGGATAAAAGAACAAAACAGCACTTGCTCCTGCACCATAATTGCTTCAGTGTTTTCCTCTTATTTGCTGATCCTCTACTCTACCAAGCATGATGTCCTTCTACAGGGACTGTCTTTCCTGAAAATATGTCCAATGGGAAATTAGGATCCTCGTGAATTAAATTAGGAAAAAGTGCTCGAGATCTAATATGCTTCTAATGTAGGACAATGCAAGTGTATTGTTGTTCTTGCCAGATTACAATAAACTGCTTCTGATGAACCTTTGAAGCTAGCATTCAGAAAAATGCCAGATCAATAGCACCATATCATATACTACGAGATGTATTAATTTGATTAAGCAATGAAACTATATCTGTAATAGTAGCTACAATTGAAGTCATCACCTTGTTAGTTTGTGATTAACCACTGTCATTCTCTAAGATTTATCTGTTTCCTGTTTGTTTTTTGCATGGGTCAAATAGGTATGTTAAAGGGGATGTGGTGGGAATCACCACCCATGCATCGTCCAAGTCCTGGATGGTGGCAATCATCTCTGCAGCCCGCCAGTAATGCA
>NW_022103911.1:10505337-10506489 GCF_000313985.2 Echinops telfairi
AAATAATACATAATTAATCAAGAATTTACAAGGTGGGCAAAAATAAGAGCTGATACCAAGGGCTCAATTAGAAAGAAAATGTTTTGAAAATGTTGATGGCACCATATGTACAAATGTGCTTAATACAATTGAATGATGGATTGTTATAAGATTTGCAAGAGCCCACAATAAAATTATTTTAAAAATAAAATTAAAAATCAATCTCTCTTTCTTTCTCTGGCCATTAGTGAGTCCGAACCTGGTCTCCCGTGTCATTGGAACAAAAATATTTTCTTACTCCTTTATAAAAGCTTGTTTTGGAGTCTTTTGGTTTAACTTTGATTTCTGTTAGAGACCCAGCTTCTGTGGTAATATGACTGAAAATTGGCTTAGGTCTAGGAATTGATTTTGGTGTTACTACTTTCCTGGTGATTTGAATTAGACTGTCATTCACTTGACCCCAAATTCTTCCGCTTTTATAGATCTGTAAATTTCCATAGTTTTCCTGTCTATTGCACTCCTAGGGACGCTCTGATTTTAAGTTGTCCACATCATAAGGCCATACCAGTTAGACATTCTGATTACTACTTTGACTCTGCTGTCTATTACTGCAACCACACTTAACTTATTTCTGTTGATTATGTGCTGCCTCTTGGCCCTGACCTCCAAGAGGCCCAAACCACTCCTTTGTACATGGGCCTTTTAATTAAATTAGGGCATTACCACTGTCAAATCTGATGTACAAAAAAATAGTAATTATAACAGTCTTAAAAGTGCTGACTTCACAAAACTGTTTCTTACCTTGTTGGGGACATAGGTATGTACTCTGGGCAGACTATGTATGGGTCTCTGTGTTTAGTTTATAAATCCACTTTAACATGACAATCTCCCCAAACCTTTGTGTATAGTCTTCTATAATATACCAATTCAGGTCTGATCATTTAAGTTGATTTTTTATAAGCCAGTTAGAAATCAGTGATTCAGTGAACCAGTCAATTAACCATATTTTCTTAACTTCTCAAACTTAAACAATGATTAAAGAATCTGTGTTTAGTGGGTCTGTGTGCAATAAATGCAGAATGGTTCACTTTTATGTTACATGTTACTTGTGCCATTATCTCAGAACCTCAGTAACCCTTATCCCACACAATCTCTAGCCTTTGGTTCCACTCA
>NW_022103911.1:10506589-10508229 GCF_000313985.2 Echinops telfairi
TTCTACCATGGCCTAAAGGGGAATTACATCAATTTGAAGGCACTGAGGTTATTATTGTGGTTTTGGGGGCTGGGGGGGTTTGTAAGGAAGATATTGTTGAAAATTTTTTCTCAAACTTCTCGCAAGATATCTGTTGGATGATGTTTTTTTACATCTGTTGACATTCTTTTCCCAAGGATCTTTCCTTTTTATAATGAATAAAAATCATTTGTTGCTGTTGACCCTATGTTTATCTATAGAAGAGAGGCAGGCAAACAATCCTGAGGAGAAAACAACAGGACTTGTGGTCCCATGGGGACATGGGAGAGGAGGGGGTTGGGAGGGTGAGCAGGGAGCCAACAAACTCAGGGATAAGGAAACAACAAGAGATCTTAAATTGATGGTGAGGAGGGTGTATAATGCCTGATGGGATTTGATCAAGTGCAATGTATCCAAGAGGAATTACTGAGGGTCGAGTGGAGGGTGAGCATGATAGTGGGACAGGAGAAAGGTGAAAGGAAATAGGGTAAAAAGCGTAGGATAAAGTTATTTATCGATCTATAACTATGGCATGTATATATGTAAATATATTAATTTATAATGAAAGGGATGGAGCCAAATGTATATATATTTATATGTTAAGTATTAAGATAGCAGTTGGATTTTGGGCCTCTACTCAAGGCCACCCTAAAAACAAGTACTCTTTGTTCTAATAGCCTGACACTCTTTGATACTTACTTTCCCAACATGATTGGTGAAGACAAATGGTTGCATAAAAAAATGTGGTGAAGAAAGTGGATGGTGTCTTGCTATCAAAAGATATAGTGTTTGGGGTCTTAAAGGCTTGAAGATAAACAAGCAGCCATTAGCAAGGAAGCAAATAAACCCACATGGAAGAAGCATACCAGCCTGTGAGATCATAAGGAGGCGACAGGATCAAATACCAGGTAACAAAGGATCCAAAACAAACAATTATATCAATTTGAAAGAGGGGGGTTATATTGAGAACCAAAGCCTATCTGTAGACAATTGGACATCCCCCTTACAGAAGGGTTACAAGGAAGGAACAATTCAGCCAATGTGCCCTGCAGCACACTGACAAAACACACATCATTCCTCTAGTTCCTGAGTGCTTCTCTTCCTCCACCCTCTCATGACCCAGTTCTACCTTACAAATCTGGCTAGACCAGAGTGCACACATGGATACAGATAAGAGCTCTCAACACATGGAATGCAGGACAGATAAACCCTCAGGAACAGTAGTGGGAGTAGCAACAGCATGAGGGTAGGGGGATGTTGGGGGTGGAGGTGGGGGAGAGAAAGGGAACCCATCATAAGGTTGGACATACAGCCCACCCCCAAAGGGGACAAATAACAAAAATGTGGGTGAAGGGAGATAATGGAGAGTGTAAGACACACACAAAAAATAATACATAATTAATCAAGAATTTACAAGGTGGGCAAAAATAAGAGCTGATACCAAGGGCTCAATTAGAAAGAAAATGTTTTGAAAATGTTGATGGCACCATATGTACAAATGTGCTTAATACAATTGAATGATGGATTGTTATAAGATTTGCAAGAGCCCACAATAAAATTATTTTAAAAATAAAATTAAAAATCAATCTCTCTTTCTTTCTCTGGCCATTAGTGAGTCCGAA
>NW_022103911.1:10509914-10512917 GCF_000313985.2 Echinops telfairi
AAATCTTTGCTAACACTCATTAACAAATGCAGAGCCATGCCTACAAGATTAATATCAAACAGTTAAAACCATGGAGCAGGCAGAACATTAAAGATTAAACATATGGTTGTTCTAAAACTCCATTCATTGGTTTCCCTCAAAGCATAGGATATGAACCAAAGTCCAAGGACCATCAATTGCATAACTTTAGGGTGGAAGTCATCTGCTTCTTTTCACACTAGGGCTCTTCAGCTTCAAATGATTGGGGGAAATGTTAGTTCCATCAATCTCTTATAGATGAGTTTGAGGTAAAGTTCAATTAAGTTAATTGGGTTTCCATATCAAGTCATTCTGGTGTGGCCTATGAAATACAATGGGAGACTCAAAAAAGCAGAATCTAAAGACCCAGTCATCCCTAGCAATGCCCTGGGTCACAAAGGCTGGATAGAATTCTTGTCAAAACTGTACAATTTAGAATATAGTACTTGGCATATTCTCCCCTTGGGTTCTACACATAATGTTAGGCAGTCAATCCAAATAAATGGTTTTTCCACCAGTTAAGCTTCTCTGAGACAAACATACCTTCTTCCTCCTCTCTTGATTTGAACTTCCAGTTATGTTTGCTAATCACTTTAGTAGGAATGTCTGTTGATTTGTTGACTATAGCACAATGTTGTATGTGTATATCAGCAACCTAATGGTTTTCTCCCTCCCCACCTTCTTGTAAACTATTTCCAACTGAGGTGAAGTCTCATTTTTTCCAAGTTTTAAGAAAAATATGAAGATAAAAGTTGAGTGATAAATGGTTCATGGGCACTGGTCAGTTGCTTAGGTCACTGGATTAAAATATTACATGATCTGTGAGCACAGGCCAGCCATCTTTTGTTGTTTATACTTTTGTTAGTCTGGGTAGACTAGAGAAACAAATCCAAAGACACTCATATGTGCATAAGAAAGAGCTTTATTTAAAGAGTAATTGTATATTAAGAAAACATCCCAGCCCAGTCCAGAAAGCATTCATAAGACCTATATTAGCCACGTGTCTGATTCCAACTTATAAAATCCTTTTCAGAGTCACACAACATATGCAATGATGTTGGATGCTGGAAGATCACAGACCAGTAGATGGAAAGTCTTGTGGATCCAGTGGCAGTGGAAGCATCTCGGCACTTGGTGTGAGTTTCTATGTGCCTCCTCCAGTTCCAGGGCTCTGGCTCCATCAGTGTAGCTCCATGTGGCTTATCAACAGGAATGTCTCACAGAGAGAATGTCTGGAGATATTTTTCTCTATAGCACCTCCAAATAAGGTCATCAAGCTGAGACCTGATTGACAGGATAAACGCCACACCTTCATTCTTAATAGTCTCCAGTTGACACCAGATTATATAACCACCACATCTTCATAGAGTGGACTCAGATAATATTTGTGATTGAATAATCTTTTGTGATTGAATAATTTCATTCAGCATAATGATTTCGAGGTTTATCCATGTCATGGTGTGTTTCATGATTCCAGGTTTCATCATTGTTTTTATATGGGTTCACAATATTCTATTGTGTATATGTTCAAGGGTTCCTTCATCTCCTTTTCTACTCATAGGTATCTGAGCTGTTTCCGGCTTCTTGCTATTGTTAACTATGCTCCAGTGGACACAGGGGTATCTGTCCATATCCTCTCACTTGTTTACTTAAGTATATGTCCAGCAAAGTTTTTGCTAGATTGGATGGTATTTCCCTTCTCAGTTGTTTTAGGTAGTACCCTATCACTTTCCACAATGGTTGTACATATTAACAACCCTATCAGTAGTGTATAAGAGTTCCCATTTCTGTGCACTTTCGTTAGCCTTTGTTGTCCTCTAATTGTTTGGGTTTTTAATTGAAAGGACCTGGTGGTGTAGTGGCTAAGTATTGGGCAGAGATCTCTATGGCTGGCATTTAGGTTGGCATTTAGAAATCACTAGCAGCTCCAAGGGATAAAAACTGGGCTATCCACTCTGGTGTAAACAGTTACTATGTTGGAAACCCATAAAGAGTGGCCAAGAGTCAGCATTGACTCAGTGGTAGTGATTTTACTTGAGTTTTTTGAATTGAGCTATGTGTAAGGTAATATGTCATCATTGTTTTGATTTACATCTCCAGGATGACTAGTGACTGTATTTCCTCATGTGTTTTTCAGTCATTGAATGTCAGCCTTTGTGAATCATCTATTGAAGTAACTTTCCCACCTTTAAAATGGATCATTTGCTATTTCCTTATTGCAGTACTACAGAATACTGTAGATATTAATAATTATTCCATTCTCCTTGTGTCACTACTAAAGAATTTTTCCCAATCCATGGGGTCTTATTTTACCTCACTGATGAAGTCTTTTGATGTGTGTGTTTTATTTTTAATAGCTCCCAGTCATCTATTGTGTCTTTCACATTGTGCTTCTTTTATTATTTAGTGTAGTTCATGTAGGCCCTGCAATGGGGCACTTAATTCTGTCCCAATTTTCTCATGCACATGGGTCTAGATTTGAGTTCTGTTTCATTCTTTGGCAGATGGAAACCAAGTTTTCAACACCATCTGTTGAAGAGCGTATCCCTTTCCCATTTAATGTTTTTGATCCTTATAAAAATTAAGTTGCCTGTAAGTGGATGCTTTTATTTCTGGGGTTTCTATCTTATTCCACTTGTCTTTATAATCATACCAGTCCCTGGGTATTTTGACTCGGTTGCTCTGTAGTAGGTTTTGAGGTCAGGTAGGACAAGATATTAAAAATAATATTTTTGACTTTGAGATGTCAAAGCAATTGTTTGTCAGTCACATTCCAAACTGTGTTTTCAATACCGGCCTCAAATAGTCTATCTTTTAAGACTTCGTAATGTTCTATTAGTTATTTTTTATCTTGTAAGAAATAACTCAAGAGAGCCTTGAGATATTTTAAGAGTCAAATTTTAGAATGATACACAGCAATTCTGTTCATCAGGTTGGAATTGAATTGTCCAGTAAGATGTGTGGCGAAGCCTGTGGACTAGAAGT
>NW_022103911.1:10513017-10514083 GCF_000313985.2 Echinops telfairi
TGGGGATAATAACTTTATTCTTCATATGAAGATTGCTAAATTGAATGGCACAATATTTATAAAATGCTTTAAATCTGTGTTCAATTATTATTTTAATTTTTAGTATTATTTTCCATATAGACAAATGGACATGGTGAGTTAGCTTGTTAGGTGTAGAATTAAAATGATGCACATGAGGAAGCATCTTAAGTGACAGATTGTAAAAGTAAATGTAAGTATTACACATGCAGGGAGAGGAACTACTGTGAATACATAAATCAGTCATGTCAGGGAAGGAAGCACCTGCCATTAGATTTGGAGGGATGCAGCAGGACCGCTAAAGATTTCATTGGAATGATTTTAATTTTAAAATAGGGCTGTGTATTAATTTCTGCATGTTTAATTTATTTCTCTAAATTGAAATGATGTAAAGCACGAAACAATTATAAGAAATGTTTGGAGAAAATCTAAATAAAAGTGTCTATGAGAGAATTTTCTTGTAACGAGGTATATTTTTTATTTATAAAATAAAGACAGCAATGACCTACATCTACAGCTCTTGATGTGATACATGAACTTGAAAACTTGACAGAAAACAATAAAATTCTGCATTCCACATGGCATTAATATAACATGTAGAAACTAGTTGAACTGGAAAAAATGAAAAACAAAAACCCTAGAAACCCAGGACAAGTCTATATAATGCCCATTTATTGATCAACTACTCTCAATGTCTTCTATCAATTAATCCATCTTCTGTCTATCTCTCTAGCACCGAGTCATCTGAGACTCATATCAGCTTTTGTACAGCAAAAAGATACTCTGTCCAGTTATTTGTCACTCTCACAATTATAATATGTCTATTTTTTGCTGACTCTAAACAAAGAATAGTGTCCTTCTCCAGGAAGTGGTTGTACCTGGTAATATGATTCACTTCTAAACAACATTGTAGTTGTGCTTATCTAACAAATATTGTTTCTTTTGACAGTCCATTGTATAGTCAATATATCCCACCCAAAATCAAAGGCATACCTTGTACTTCATTTGCCAGCTAACTCTCCTATGCAACTGAAGTATTTCAGTACCA
>NW_022103911.1:10514651-10515185 GCF_000313985.2 Echinops telfairi
GTCAGTTCTCAGCCTTATGAGGGTCAGTCTTGTGTTGTTATTAATTAGTATAATCCTTCCACCATGTGTAACCAGAGGAAGTCAGGCATTGCCCCCAATACATATCCTTGATGTGTAATCAAATGTATTTAGGCACAAATATATATTGACCTAAATGCATGTAACAAGAAGTTTCTTTAATTAATTTCTAAGTGTTTTATCTATCCTATAATTATGTGTGATTATTTTAATTGTATTGATTTTCTTCTAAGCAGGATAGTAATGAAGTCAGTAAAATACTTTTTCTTTTTTTTAAATCATTTTATTGGGGCTCATACAATTCATCACAATTCATACATACATCGATTGCGTAAAGCACACTTATACATTTGTTGCCCTCATCATTTTCAAAATTTGCTTTCATCGTGGGTTCCTGGAATTAGCTCATTTTCCTTTTTCCCTTCTCCCTCCCTCCCCCTCCCCCCTCCCTCATGAACCCTTAATAATTTATAAATTATTATTATATCTTATCTTACACTGCCCGGCGTCTCCCTT
>NW_022103911.1:10515285-10521841 GCF_000313985.2 Echinops telfairi
CCATCCCCCAGAGAGGAGGTTATATGTAGATCCTTGTGATCGATTCCCCCTTTCTACCCCCGCTTCCCTCCCGGTATTGCCACATTGCCACTGTCACTGCTGGTACTGAGGGGTTCATCTGTCCTAGATTCCCCTAGATATATATATATTATACATTATTGTATAATTTTAGGGATAGATTTTAATTTGGACAATTATATTTTATTAGTCTTATATACATGCAATAGTAGAATATCCATGCAATATTAGAGAGATGTTTACTTGTTTCATTCACTGTGCAAAGGCATTCACCTGTGTGGATCACAATAAACTGTGGATAACCTTGAGGAGAATGGGAACCCCATAACACTTCTTTGTGCTCATTTGGAACTTTCATCTGGATCAAGAGGCAGTTGTGTGAACATAAAAAGGGAATGCTGCATATTTTAAAATCAGGAAGGGTGTGTGACAGGGTTGTATCCTCTCACCACACTTGTTCACTCTGTAGACTGAGACAATCATCAAAGAAACTAGATCATATGAAGAGTGTGGCATCAGGATTAGAGCATTGTTATTAACAAGTGAGATAATATTGCATTCAAAGGGAAGAAAACTTGAAGCACTTGATGATGAAGATCAAGAATTCCAGGTTTCAGTATGGATTACAACCCAAAACCCTCACAACCAAGAGGTAACATCATGATAAATCTACAAAAGGTTGACATTGTCAAGGATTTTGTCTTCCTTACATCCACAATCAATTTTCATGGAAGCAGCAGCCTAGAGATCAAAACATATTTTATTAGGTAAATCTGCACAAGACCTCTTTAGAGTATGGAAAAGCAAGGATATTACTTTGAGGACTGTGTTGGACAGGGTTCTCTAGAGAAACAAAACCAGAATGCTAATAATTTTATATATATTTATACAGATAGATAGATATATAACAGAAGAAATAAACAGTTAATTAAATTATAAAGTAGTACAAATAGCTCAATGCAACTCACTCCCGTGAGACAGTTGTGAGACCCTGACAGTCCTTCAAGTCTTGAGGGCTGCCGGGTAGTCCTCTGTAGAGCAATTCAGGCTATTCGGGCACAGGCAGCAAACAGCAAGGCAGGTCACCAACTGTCAGCCAGATGACAGGGTCCCAGCTCAAGAAATGTAAATTCCAATGGTGTGGCGAAGCAGGTCTTGAAGGAAACTCAAATTACAGCAACACAGTCAACGCATTAGGTGTGTCACAGGTGGTGTAGCTTGCAAATTGAAGCACAGAACACAAAGCAAGGCAGCCACACACTGGTTCGGTGATCAAAGAGCAAGAGACAAGAAAGGCGAGACTCACCCAACCATTTATCTCTCTGCCCTTCAATGAACATCATTAGATTTCATTATTTCTGATATTTCTATTTGTATGAGCAATGAAATATCTCAATGTTGTTGCTAGTTGTCATCTAGTTAACTCTGACTTCGATTGACCCTACTTCTATAAAACAAAACACCACCTAGTTCCGTGTAATCCTCTCCATGGTTCTGGCGTTTGCGTGTATTGTGTCAGTCACTGGGTCAATCCAGCTTCTTCAGACTCGTCTTTTCCCCGCCTCCCTACTTATCAAGCATGAAGTCTTTCTCTAGAGTTGGTGTCTCATGACATGTTTAATGCACCTGAAATGAAGTCTTGACAAATGTCCTCTAAGGAGCATTCCTGCTACACTTCATCTAAGAAAAATGTATTTGTTCTGTTGACAGTCCATAGAACTTTCAATATTCTACTCCAGACCATAATTAAAAGTTATCCATTCTTCTTCGGTCTTCCTAATTCAATGCCCAAATTTCACATGCATATTAGGCAATTGAAAATATGATGGCCCAGGTCAATCATTAAAGTAATGCCCTTGCTTTAAAACACTCCAGAGGTCTGGTGCAGCAGATGTACCCAATTTTAGATAATTACTGCTGCTTCTCTTAGCATTGATTGTGGGTCCCAGCAAGACAAAATCCTTGAAAACTTCAATATTTTTTCATTTATCATAATGTTACCAATGTATACAGTTGTGAGGATTTTGTTCTTTACCTTGGGTTGTAACCTGAGATAGTTAGCTTATTGTGCCAGCCTGGCCGATAAACACAAGTGGGATTAATTGATGGGCAGAGAGATACATGCTCGGTGATCCTAGCCTTTCTTGTCTCTTGTTCTTTGATCATCAGACCAGTGTGTGGCTGCCTTGCTAGTTCTGTGCTTCAGTTTAGAGGCTACACTACCTGTGGGATGCCTAGCCTGTGAACTGTGTCACTCTAAGTTGAGGTCCCTTTAAGACCACACCATTGAAATTTACATCTCTGGAGCTGAGGACTGAGAGTTGATGACCTGGCTGACAGTTGGTGACCTGCCTTGCTATTTGCTGCTGTGCTTATATAGCCTAGCTCTCTCTACAGAAGAAGACCTGGAAGCTCTCAAGACTTGAAGGATGCTAGTGTCTCACAAATCTCTCATGGGAGTGAGTTGCACTGAGCCATTTGTACTGCTTTATAATTTAACTGTTCATTTTTGTATTATCTATCTAGCTGTATATAATTTAACAGTTCATTTCTTGTGTTATATATCTAACTATCTTTTAAATAAATATATAAAATTATCAGCAATCTGGTTTTATCTCTCTAGAGAACCCTGTCTAACACATAACCCATACTGAATGATGTCGTTTCTTCCAGCTCTTCTTCAGAATCTGGTCTGGATTTCTTGCAGCTCCCTGTCAATGTACTGCTACAACCTTTCTTGGATGATCTTTAACAAAATTTTACTTGCAAGTGATATTAATAACATTGTTTTACTATCTGAATATTCCTTGGTCACCTTTCTTTAGAATTAACACAAACATGGATCTCAGTCAGTCAATTAGCCAAAGAGCTGTCTCCCAAATTTCCTGATATAGACAAGTGAGTACTTCATGCTTTATCAGCTTATTGAAACATTTCGGTTAGTATTCCTTCAGTCCCAGGAGCCCTGACCATTTCTCTCACTATTGTCTTTTAAATTAAAATTTTCTTTCTAATTAATTATGTTCTTAATGTACTCCCACAGCTCATCACGTCTTTTGTCATTAGTGCTCATCTGTTCTTGAGTGGTTCCTGAAATTCATGCGGGATAATACTAAAAGTTGTATTTTGGTTCTCATGTATTAATTTTCTTCAGCACCATTCTTAATAATAAGAGCAATTAGTGGTGTGTTACACAGTCATCCCGTGGCAATTTTTAGCTGCTGATATTGAGCTTCCCCATCATCTCTTCACAGACTTACTCAATGTAATTACTGTGTATTCCATCTCGAGAAATCCAAGTATGTGGTCACTTTTGGTGTTTGGAAAAAGGGCATTTTCCAGACTAATGAACAAGGTTTTGCTCTTGCCACCCTCTCTCCTGCAATCTCCAACATGGTTGCTATCACCAAGACCGTATTTTCCAACTTCGGTTCCTTCCTCTTTGTTTCCAATGTTTGTATTCTAATGATAAATAATGATCAATGTGAATGGGTTGCATATTTGGTTAATTTTAGACTGAAATTGGTAGAATTCTTCAATTACTTCACCTCTTGTTAAGAGGTTGGTGCATAAGTGTGAATAATAGTTGTATTGATTGGGTTTCCTTGAAATGGGAATAGATATAATCCTATCACAGACAGTATTGTACTGCAAGATTAGTCTGGAAATACCATTTATGATGAAGAATGTAAAGCCATTGATCTTGACTGTATCACTCCCAGCAAAGCATACAATTTGCTAATCCAAAATAGCCCAAAGTAATCCATTTCAGCCCACTTATGCGTATGATAATGATCTTTATGAGTTCCATTTCATTTTTGATAACTTACAGTTTCCTTAGCTTTATATTTCATACCAAGTTCTGATTATTATTAGATTTTTGCAGTTGCTTCTGTTCATTTTGAGTTGTGCCCTTTAACAAATGAAGGTCTAGAAGGTTTTACGGACACAAGCTTTACTCCTTTCATGTCATATGGTTGACTTTACACGGAGAAGCCAGCTCTTCCTCGATCCTATTGAGTGCCCTCGAAACGAAAGGCCACACTGTATGGCACTATCTCTGACAACATTCTGCTTCTGTTCATTAGACTGTCACTATCTGACGATATTTCATTGTTCTACATAAGATTTTCAGTGGCCAAATCATCAGAAATGAAGAGTACATTCATTCTTTGTAATTTGTTTTTAATCTGAAATCTCCCCTGAAAACTGCTCCCTCCAGGTGACCCTGCTGGCATTAGAAAGACCAGTGGCATAGTTTCCATGATCACAGCCACACACAAGCAACACAGCTTGACACACTGTCTTAACACTGGTGGAAATATTATAAGTAAAATTAAAATATTATACAACATTTAACAATGAGGAAAAAACATTTAAAAACTATGTGATTGCAAAACTCCAGAATTCAAGGAATTAGCAGGTTTCAACTGATTGCATGTTACAATAGGATCTTTTAACAAAATAAATATTAGTCTATAAAAAATTTAATCATTTCATTACAGTCAGTTGTATTATAATCATTAAAATGACATATTACAGATGAGGCTTTAGACTATGACTCTAATAATGATTTATTTCACAGTATTTCCAATATATAAATTGAAAATTTTCTGTTTTATATTCAACAATATTTTTTTATAGCACAATTCTCTAAAGGAACCAAAGTACTTATATTTTTATTATTGCAATCTTGGTCTAAAGCTATATCAGTAACACTTTATTTTAATGATCATAATGATTAGATTTTCAATAAATAGTCATTTTAGAAGATTTACCCAACATATAACAATCAAACAGAATTTTTTCAAGTTATGTATTTGTGATAGATAGGCTTATTGCGCCAACCTGGCCAATAGGAACATGTGGGATTAATAAATTTGCAGTTTGGTTGGAGGACAAGAAGATAAATAGCTCAGCAAGCCCCGCCCCTTTCTCTCTTGCTCTCTGGTGATCCGACCAGCTTGCAGCTGCTTTAGCTTCTTCTCTGCCTCAACTTGTGAGCTGCACTGCCTTTGGAGCAACTAACCCATGGATCTTGTCTCTAGAGCTGCGGTTCTTTTGAGACCTCCTTCGTCATACTGCTGGTGTATACAAAACTTGAGCTTGAAGCTCCTGTCGTCTTGAATTACTTGAGTTCAATATAACTTCCGGGCCTGCTTCGCTAAGCTACTGAGCTGCTGACTGTTGGTGACACACCCTACTGTTTGCTGCCTGTGGTCAGACTGCCTGCATTGCCCAAAAGAAGACTCAGCTGTCTGCTCCTTTGACCTTGGACCCACCAGCTCTCTTGAGTTGAAGGACTTCCAGTATATTACCTGTTCCATAGAAGTGATTTGAACTGAGCCCTCAATACTACTGTGTGGACTAATTAGCTGTTATATTCCTTCATACTGTATATATCTATCCATATGTATATGGATAATTTAATTGGATACATATATATTATCATAATTGTCCTTTTTTTTTCTCTAGAGAACCCTGTCAAACACAGTATTTGAAATACTATTTACTTATTCGAAGAAATATATATGATTTATTTGTAAAATAGCTCTTTTACATGTAAATTCTCTTATAGACCCATCACTTTAATGAAGGATGCTTCAATCTCCCTTTATAATCACTGAAAACTTGGCAGTTGAAATGAAGTATGTGGTAGGGAAATCAAAGAAGGATAACTGAGTGTTCATATCTAAGCTCAGCTCTTTCTTTTGAAGGTATAATGCATCGAAGCTCATGCTCTCCTGGGCTTGTAAAAGACAGTATCATGAATAGAAAGCACTACTTTGTTAGGCTGATAATTATGCTTAATTCTGAGGTTTATTTGAGCAGAACTATTTCACTCTTTCACTAAGCATTGTTTCAACCTAGATTCTTACAAGTACACAATTGACAATTTGGTTCATATTTTGATTTATTTCTCACATTTGAAGAACTTGGTTGACATTGATATATTCTATATTTTGGAGGAATCTTAGTGGTCCTAATGCTTTTATTATGTAGAATTCACTCTTCCAAGCTTAATAAAATATTAGTATGTATGTTCTTAAATAATTTATAATTTTATTGTAACAATAATGAATATGATACAGGTTTTTTACGAGCAACACTATTTGCTTCTTTGTTTGGTTAATATATTCCTTAAACATTTAAATATAATTTCTAAAGTATATTAATGTAATTTGGTAAGAATATACATTTGAAATATTCCTATGATAAAGTGAGAAAAGAAGAAAATATATCTTCCCTATAGACTATACCACTAAGTAAGTCTGGCTAGTTTTCTAATGTTTATTTAAAACATGGCACATTAATCTACAACTATAACTGTATGTATATCTCTCTATATATATATGTATGTATATTTCATATTATAGTTGTATATTTCAGGATATGTCAGAAAAATCCTACGATGTACAGGTGTGTGCAAAACAAACAAACTTTCTGACTTTTGATTTGAAAGAGTAATCTAAATATTCAAATGTTGAAAAGTTTTTGGTATGAGGTTTTTATAACATATGAAACTTTGTTTATCCAT
>NW_022103911.1:10523675-10525845 GCF_000313985.2 Echinops telfairi
GCTTTACACAATTGATGTATATATGGATTGTGATAAGAGTTGTATAAGTCCCTAATAAAACGATTAAAAAAAAAAAGAGTTGCAGTAATGTATTCACAGAGAGGAGTTCGAAAGTCAATTCAGATTCAGAAGGGGCCTTGAAACAGACAGTGAATGTGTTTTTGGTTTCATACAGACTGAACAGGTACCATGCGAGGATACAACCCTGATGGACAATATCCTGATTTTAAACTATGCTGTTTCCCCTTTCCTGTTCACACAATGGCCTCTTGATCCATGGACAGGTTCCACGTTATCACAATTCGGTGTTCTGAAATGCCCATTATCTCAATTATAACCTGTTTGTTATGATCCATGGAGTTGAATGCCTTTTCATAATAATAATAAAGAACAAAAGTAAACATATTTCTGATCCTCTCTTTCACTTTAGATCCATATGACATTAACAGTGTTACCCCTTGATTCACATCCTCTTCAGAATTTGGCCTGAACATCTGACAGCTCACGCTCAATTTTCTGATGGAACTGTTATGGATAATCATCAAAATTTTACTTGATATCACTATTGCTCTATATTTTTAGCATCATGCTGGGTCTTTGGAATGGATACAAATATGGATTGCTTCCAGTCAGTTGGCTAAGGAGGTGCCTTCCAAATTTCTTGGCATAGACCAGTATATGTGTCTAGTGCTTCATCATCTTCTTGATGCGTTTACTGAATATATTCGAGTATAAGCCAACCCGAACATCAGTCGAGGCACCTATTTTACCACAAAAACGGCATTAAAAATGTGCTGAAAAACTCAGCTTATATATGAGTATATACGGTATATTGATATTTCATCAACTTCTGGAAACTTGATTTTGGCAAATATTTTCAATGCTGCATGAATGCCTTTATTCAGTACCAGTGTCTAGCTCATAGGCTACCTCCTGAAATCGTGGAATGTTGACAAAGTCTTTTTGGTACACTGACTCTGTATGCTTTCTTTCTTCTTTGGATGTTTCCTGTATAATTGAAAATTCTGCACAGAGAATCTTTCAATATTGCAGCACTAGGCTTGACTTTTTACTTTAATTATTTCAGTTTAATACATGCTGAATGTGTTCTTTCTTATTTTTTACTAACTCTAGGCTTTTTCTCTTTTCGTTATAATATTTTAATTAGTCTCTTTCAGCTGCATTTTGAAACTTTTTATTAAACTATTTGACTTCACCATTTCTTCCACATGCCTTAGATACATTTAAGAACAAGTTTCAGAGTCACTTCTAACATGCACTTTGATCATTTATTTATTTTCTCTCTTTTTAATGACTTTTTGCTTTTTACAAAAATGATATTCTTGATGTTGTCCACAGCTAATAAAAAAATGTGCTCTTAAAAGTTCTTCAAAATGCATGTGTGACAGACTCGATATGATATTTTGGCTCTCATGGACTTATTTTAATCAGGTTGAACTTTAGCTTCAATCTGAACTTATATATGAGTAATTGATGGTCTGTTCTATAGTAAATATATATTTTTATATATAGCCTGATTTTAGCTACTGATACTGAATATGCCCACCATCTCTTCCCATATATTTAGTTAATTTGATTTCTCTGTATTTTTATTCATCTGGAGAAGTCAACCTGTATAGTCACTGTTTACATTGTTGAAAAAATATGTTTGCCGTGAACAGGTTTTTAGTCTTGTACATAGCATTGTCTAAATCTGTTGCACAAGATCTCTTCAAAGTATTGAAAATCAAGAGTGTTACTCTGAGGACTCAGGTCCCCCTGATGAAAATCATGGTTTTCACTTACTCCGTATGCATTTTGTAAGTTGGATATTGAATAAAGAAGACCCAAGAAAGATTTAGATATTTGAACTACAGTGCAAGTGAGGAACACTGTAAGTCCTATGGATTTCAAAAAGAGAAAAGAAAAATCTCTTTTGGAAGAAGTTTAGGCAGAATACACCTTAGAAGTATGGATAGAGATAACTTGACTCAATTCATTTGGACATATTATCAGGAGATACCTTTAAAAAACAATCTCACTATCATGGATTTGATTCTACCTCATTGCTGCCCTGTAGCATAAGGTAGATTTGCCCCCTCTGTGCTTCTGAGACTGTACTGTTTATGGGAGAAAGATACCTCATCTTTCTCCTACAGAGGAACCGACT
>NW_022103911.1:10526461-10528861 GCF_000313985.2 Echinops telfairi
AAAAATAAATAAATAATTTTAGATTAAAAAAACAATAAAGTGGTTTTAGATTAAAAAAAATTGTTGAAAGCAAAAAAATAAAAGTTAAATTTATCTTTTTGAGCACATGAAAACTTGACCTATGCCAGAGATTGAATATTTCTACTTCCTGAAATATAAACAAAAATACTCATCAGCATATCCACTGATATATGTATCAACTAAAGTATATATTTTAAAAAGCAGAGTTTTGAAGTTTATTTTCCAAATTTTATTTTATGGTCACTAGAATCCTGCCAAATTTAGTCCATGATTTCTTCACCATGATTTACACTTTTATAGTAATAAAGTTCCAAACTAACATTTTCATACTATTTTAAGCAGATTTTAAAAAATGAATAGAAATAAAAACTACTTGTAATATGAGTGGATAGGCAAATGAGAATTAAATTTATTTCTGAGAATGTCAAAAGACTTTTGTGGTATATCTTAATTAGCACACTCTAGAAATGTGTTACTTAATTCTATCATATTCATGTATTACATGTTTTAATGTGTATTTGAAAAACATGGGGTAATTCTTGTCTGATTACGTATGTGAGACTACTCTCATATTCCACAATGTACCCTGTAGCTCTTTTGATGATTCTGTGTCTATCATCATTTTAGCTTACCTAGCAAAATGTTTAGAGTTGTGATCCCTCATCCTCAGCAGGCTAATAAGCTTTATGCTCCCTTCCAGGTGTACTTAGCAATTTTGGGGCAAGGATGGACTCAAAGTTATTTTGGCCCTAAAATATGCCAAAGAAAAACCCCAAGAAAACAGAGACAGAAACAAGTAACCATCTTACTACGTCCTGTGTAGAGGAAGGGCCCTTGGATTCAAGTAATAAAATGTAGGAAAGACTCACACTTAGGAAGAAGAGCTAAAACCCCCATGTGGTAGTCTTTTTGACTAATTATACTGCTATTGTTACTTTCACATCTAAATATCTAGGTAAGAACTGATGTGTTGTATATGTTATATTCAGAGGTAATTTTCTTTTTTTTATTCAATACTTTTATTGGGGGCTCTTAACATCTCTGATCGCAATCCAAACATTCATCCATTGTGTCAAACACACTTGTAAGTCATCATTTTCAAAGCATTTTCTTTCTACTTGTTATCAGCTCCTCATTTTCCCACCATCCTTCCCCCACCTCCCTCCCTCATGAACCCTTGATAAATTATAGATTATAATTTTCATATTTTACATCATCCTCGGTCATCCTTCACCCACTTTTCTGTTGTTTGTGCCCCTAAGAGGGGGTTATATGTTGATCATTGTGACTGATTTCCCCTTTTCTCGCCCCACCTTCCCCTTATCTTCCCGGTATCTCTATTCTCATTGCTGGTCCTAAGGCGTTTATGGATCCTGGATTCCCTGTGTTGCGGGCAGAGGTAATTTTCTTGACTGAGAAGCCATGCTACAATTGGGAACTCCCATTCGTGGAATCTTTCTATTCTTACATATATCAAACAACTCAAATCTGAAATGTTATGTAATCTAGAAAAAAAGGTTTTATAAAATTTAAATGTTGCAAAAATATCAGGGTGTTAATATTTAGGTCATATATCTTGTGGTAATTGAATCATAGCACAGGGTGGACATCTTAAGTTTTACTAAATTGGGGCATGAACACTTTTGCTTCTACTCGAAACATCATGTTAACTACTGGTCCTTCAGCTGAGTGCCCAGAATGCAGATATATTTAGGAGATTTGCTGTGTTTGAGTGATGTCATCTTCAGTCCTTCCCACAGACCCATGGAATGTTTGATCTATGTCATTGAATTTTGTCTTTAATTGTATGCAGAAGAAAATAATTTTTTTCATATAGAAAATATATTTGCACACAGAAAAAAGAAATACTTTCTATCATCCTCTCCTCATTCTTCCTTATCAATATGTCCTTAACTTATATAATATTTGTGCTTTCCCATTGCAACTTGGGTTTTTAAGACTGAATACTAACTTTGCAACAGATTATTGATCGCATGATAGTAGTAAGATTTATTTTCTTGTCCTCTCATTTCTCATTTACCTTTGCTACTATTATACTTAACTCATGATTTGAAACTTGTTATTTTTAATAAGCAATTTTGAAGATACTGCTATAAATATCTCCATTCAGTAGGCACTGAGTGGTGCTTCAAGGTGAGTTAAAATATATTTCTGTGTAAAATATACTATATAGTATGACTTAAATGTTGCTGTTCTTATCACAAATATTTATGATCAAATTTCAATTGTAAAATCATGTGGCCACATTAATAAATTTGGCACTTGTTGACATAGATTATTTATTTGCTACATGTGAATAGAAGGTGTATTATTCCCATAAATTTTCAAAATCAATAGAGATTTTATATAATTTAAATT
>NW_022103911.1:10530246-10531711 GCF_000313985.2 Echinops telfairi
GTTCCCCATCTCCCCCCATCTGGAAAAACGGACCCCAGCCGAGGTGAGACCACCTCTGTCAAATGATTTTCAGTAAGAATGTATAAAGGTGGTAATATGTGGATAATGGGCACTAGGGAGGCTTTCTATCTTGATTCTAGGGAGATCTGATTAGATGATTACATGATCCAATGTATTCATACAGAATTTGACTAAGGGTGTTATTTTGAGGACCCACTTCATGGTGTTTTCAATTGCTCCATATGCATGTGAAAGTTGGACATTGAATGAGGAAGAACTGAACTGAATTGGATAGGATTGGATTGGAATGGAATGGAATGGAATGGATTGGATTGGATTGGATTGGATTGAATTGAAGTGTCTAATTATTCCCCACTGAAAATCTTACAAAACTACCCTTGTTTGGTGAAAGAAAGGAGCAATAGCTTTGCCTTTTTGGAGAAGGACTCTTGGTTTTCCTGAGCGATTCTCTGCTGATGCTTTGATGAATTTTCTCATATAAGTCAATGTTGTTGTTCTTTGACACTCTCAAATATCACAAGCAAAATCCCTTCAGCATTTCACAAAATGGTTGCCATCAGTCTGCTTTTGCTTTGATTGGACCATTTCTACCTCTTGGTAGCCATTGTTTCTTGTATAAGAAACATAAGGATCATCTTGGTAAAGTCATGTTCATCTCCTATTACAATTATTTATAAAGAAACATTTCCTAGTCTTGGGTAATCCTCGTAATCATCATTATCTTTGAGGTAATTGTGCCATTCCATTCCTGGATGGTCTTCCTATATTCCATGACCCTTCTACTTTATGCAGTACCCTGTCCATCCTCAGGAACTGGTTTCTTCTAATAATATGTTTAATGTATGTGAGACAAAGTCTCACCATCCTCCCGTCTAAGGAGCATTCTGACTGTATTTGTTCCTAGAAGAGATTTGTAGGGCATTTTGGCAATATATGCTACTTTCTTTCTTTAAAAAAAAAAAACTTTTATTGGGGGTTCTTACATCTCTTATCACAATCCATACATTCGTCTTCCCACTTGAACCCCTGGTATCCGCTCCCCATTTCTTTCCCCGTCTACCCTTCCTCATGAACCCTTGATAAGTTATAGATTATTTTTTCCATATCTTACATCATCCTCCATCACCCCTCACCCACTTTTCCGTTATTCGTCCCCCTGGGAGGGGGTTCTAGATTGATCCTTGTGATTGATTCCCCCTCTGTCTCCCCACACTCCCCCAATCCTCCTGGTATCTCTACTCTCCTTGTTGGCCCTGAGGGTTTATCTATCCTAGATTCCCTGTGTTTCGGGGTCTTATCTGTAGCAGTGTGCATGTTCTGGTCTAATCTGATTTGTAAGGTAGAATTGAGGTCATGATAGTGGGGTGAAGGAAGCACCAAAGAACTAGAGAAACGTTGTGTGCTTCATCAGTGTTATACTCCACCTTGACTGGCTCATCTCTTC
>NW_022103911.1:10533129-10545693 GCF_000313985.2 Echinops telfairi
TTTTTTATATAATGGGTGAAAAGGATGGAGCATGGAGGCATGTCTGACTCTGCCTCACAGTGCTAGTGAAGCCCAAAGAGATCAGGTGTATGTATCTATTGATATTGCTGTTCACTGTAAGTATGTTGAGAGGATACAACTCTGATGTATACAATATCCCATTATTCTGTTTCAATAAAAATTAAATCACATTGCTTATGACCATAAAAGAAGATAACAATTAATAAAAAACATGCTGTGGAGTAAAATTCCGAGAATATGGATTCTATTTCTCTTTTTAGAAATAGTATAATAGGCTAACAAAACAAAAATTATATTTCTTTGGACTTTGTAGATATTAGAACTATATTAACCCTGTTTTTAATCACTGTCATATTTGTTAGATGCTGCACATCACTCCTGATTGTTGATAATTTCATACAGAGTTAAAGTCTATCATAACGATTTATGAAGTATGCATCTGCTGATTTTAAGAAGTATGCGAGAGGGTACTTCCCCCCAAATGGGGAAAATCTCCAGTGGCAGAATTTTAGAAGTACATATTTTTTTTCCTGCTAGGTAAGCAACTAGCAACTCACTCTGAGTTAGTGCACCCACTGGCATCCCTGGGGAGGGTTTTCTACAGTCACAGTGAATATTTCCATAAAAAGTTTTGCTCAAACCTCATTTTTTGTGGTGGCCAATTTAAGAGAACAGCATATATTGGTGAAATTTTGTTTCTTGCTCTAGAAAAATGCCACAGAAACAGTTGTGATGTTGAATGCAACGTACAAGGACAGCACGATGGGAAAAACAAGTGTTACGAGTGGTTTTCTCATTTCAAAAAAGGTGAAATATCAATTGATGACAAAACTCATTCTGGCTGTCTCAATATCCCAAACAGGCGAAATTGTCAACTTGAAGTGCAGCCAGAGTTCATTCCACCAGGTCAGACTGTTAATCATGCTTTCTTACTAGAGGTTCTTAAAAGATAACCTAATAGTGTGAGACAAAAAATCTCAGATTTGTGGCAAATGAGGGACTGGTTTTGCCATTACAACAATGCACCTGCTCATGCAGCCATTTCAGTGCGGCAGTTTTTGGCAAAAACCAGCACGCCTCTCTTGCCCCATGCACCGTATTAACCTGACCTTACTCTGTGTGACTTCTTTTTGTTTCCATGAATGAAGAGGGATGTGAAAGGACAAAGATTTGCTGATGGAGTAGTGGTGAAGAAATAAATGAGGGAGGTACTGTCAGCCATCCAAAGAGATGAGTTTGAAAAATGTTTCCAAGAATAGAATCACAGATTTGACAAATGTATTAAGTTTAATAGAGAGTATTTTGAAGGCAATAAGGTTGTTTTAAAAAAACAAAATTAAATACATATATTTATGGGAAAATTCCATTTTTAGGGGGTACCTCCTTATATGTCCAGGCCTGTCAAGAAAAAATAAAAGTGGCCTATCTTAGCCTGGATTATCTGATGAAACCTGCTCAGGTCCATGATCAGGAGAAAAATAATCAAGCTGAAAACAAATGATAGGTTGTTAATGAATTTTTTTTAAATTTCAGATTATTTTAATAGGGCTACAAGGATAAAATTTACAAGAATAATATTGCATACCTACATTAACACCATTAATCAACTCAGCTCTACCCTAATCCAACCTTCATAATATAGTCCCATCATTTTATATTTATTATTTAAAATATGTTATTGCTATTTTAGAGAATGTTAACTTCACAGATTTGATCTATAGTAGTCAGGGGCATTGGCTACACATTTTACAATGTGTATTGCATTAGAACCCCTTTGAATATGTGTTTCCGCTAATCTAGCTTCCTTGTTTCCCATTCTTCCACATCCTTGGTCTATGGTAAATTCATCATTAGATCTCATCTAGATGGGTGTGAAGAGAAGCACAGTACTCAGGGTGATATTTATTTATTTTATTTTTTTAAGTTATTTTATTGGGGGCTCATACAATTCTCATCACAATCCATACATCCATCCATTGTGTCAAGCACATATGCACATTTGTTGGCCTCATCATTCTCAAAACATTTACCTCCCACTCTAGCCCCTAATATCAGTTGCTCATCTTCCCCTCCATCTCCATTCCCCCCTCCCTCATGAACCCTTCATAGATCATAAATTATTATAGCTTTGTCATAAGTTACCCTGTCCGATGCTTCCCTCCACCCTCTTCTCTGCTGTCCATCCCTCAGGGAGGAGGCAATACTTAGATTCTTGTAATTGGCTCCCTCTTTCTACCCCACATTCCCTTCACCCTCCAGGCATCGCCCCTCTCACCACTGATCCTGAAGGAGTCATCTATACTGGATTCCCTGAGCTCTTCTGTGTTGTTTTTTTATTTTTATTATTTTAACTGATAGAGAGCTTCTGGGTATTAATTGAGTTTCAATTTTAAAGGATATCCCTGACAATAGCCTCTGAATTTCCTATGATACTTCCTTCCAGAAAACCTGGCATGTTTAAAGGAAATTTGGTTTTGTTCTACATTTCTGTGTGAGACCATCTGTTTTATCCCAGTTCAGAATGGTTAGTGCAGACAGCTGTGGGGAATCTAGCTCTCTTCTTACAGTAAATAAGGCTGCGGGTCCTGTAGGTTATCAGTCCTTTCGCCTAGTTTTTTCTTTCTGTTTCAGGCTGCCTTCTTCTTCTCTTGCGACAGGCAAGAATAAATTAACAGCTATGACTTAGACATTTTTAAGACACCAGAAGCTACTCAAGTCTACTTGGGTATAGATTATCTTTTTTAACAACGTTATGCAAATTGGTCAAGTTTCTTTAGTAGACTAAGGTCCCAAGCACTGAAACCCAATAACCAAATCCCATAAGGATTTTAGTTGTCCCTGGAAGTATTCACAATTTCACTCCAATATTTTAATCTATATATAAAAATACATGCAGGAAACAGAAACATATATAAAAATTTGCCTACCAAACATCTCTATATGTACATCTATATATTCATGTGTTTTCTGTGCATATGTAAGCATACATTCAACCTTTGTAACCATACCCATATTTTTGTCTATTATTGCTGTGTTTGCAAATACAGAGCTTCATTTCTTGTCACAAAATATGTCAAACTTCTTGCTGATTTGATTTTCATCTTCCTCCCTTGACAATTTTGGGATCGGTTGCTTTCATGCATTTATATTTCTTGGTTGTTTTGGTTTTTCCCATTTCAGAAAGCAATTGGCTATTTTTCCTGTAAAGGAAGACTCTCTTCCTGCTTTTTCATATGTGTTTCAACTAGATTGTTCGAATCAATTTCAGGAAAAATCCGAATGGAGGATGTGTGAGAGAGGAATACATACAAATTGGAAAGAACTAGGACTTTCTGGCACTTCGGTCACATTGGAAAACTGGCTTGGGTGAACACAACTTTCTTGCACATCACTAAGCCAATAACACCTGGCTTGGGTTCTATTATCTAAAGAAGAAATATAATTTTTCTATATTATAAATCACAAAACAACCTAAGTTATGTGATCTTTTAGCCATATAGTATTTAGCCATTTCTTTAACCTAACTTATTAATATTTCTTTGAAGGATTAAATTTAAATAGTATTGGGCATACAAGTCAAAAGAATCATTGCATTTCTTCTTGATTAGGTTCTCAGGATGGTATTTAAGGTTTACTTCTCTCTCTTCTCTCTGTCTCTCTCATTTTTTAAATTTTAAAGCATAGACTAACTAGCTTCTTTGAATGCTGTTAAATGATTTGTTTCATTTGGGATTTGCAAATTATCAACCCCATTTGCAAGAGAACAATCTGATCATAGCTGTGCTACTCTGTAGTTTAAATTAGAATTCTGAAAATCTGAGGATTTAAATTAAAGCTCATACCCAAGGTAACAGAAAACCCTCCACTCCACACTCATAGAGAGAGTAATTATACGTAAGAACCTGAATTTAGAAGCTGAAATTAGAGTTATATTCACTCAGGCCCAAAGAGCAGCCATTTTTTAAAACCTCATAATGAAATGATTCCAGGTAAGATAATATACCTGTCAAAGTTATTCTGTGCCACATTCTTGCAGACCTTATTTTCTCTACTCAATGTATTGAATCCATTTAACTTTCTTTCTTAGTAAAAACTATTTTAAACTATTTATAGAAAAGAAGTATTTAACTTAAGTTTTTTCAACATTTAAATAATAGAGGTACTACATATAATGTTAAATTAATCCCTATTTGGTTTTATTTAATATTGGTAATAGCAAATACGTATACAAAAAAATGAAATCTCTAGTGTTATTCATCATTGTGATGAGGAAAATAATATCTGTGTTGTAAAATGAATAAAAATGGCTACATAACTTATGTTCTTGTTACTATATAATATAAAATAAAAATATCCATGATATTTTTGAGAAATTACTAAATTCATATTTCACACTAGGCTAGGAACCCTGGCGGCAGAGTGGTTATGTTTTAGACTGGGTACTGCACTGTCATCAGTCCCAAACCACCAGGAGCTCTATGGGAGAAAGACTGGGCTCTGTCCTTCAATAAACAGTTTAGTCTCAGAAACCACAGGGGTTGGTTGCTATGAATCAGCTCTAACCCGATGGCAGTGAATGTGTTGTTTGTTTGTTGTTTATTTTGGATTGTATAAAGTCATTTAAAAATATTATTTATTCAATCTGAATTTTAAAAAATTTATATTTGTCTGATTTTTCTTGTGTATTAAAAAAGTTAAATTGAATGACTTCCCTTAAGTCATAAAACAAGATTTCAGCAATCAGCCTATTTATATCTACAATATGAGTTGCTTTTAACTGAATAATCTAAACTGAGACCAATGATTCCTTAAAGGAATAGTAACATATTTAATAGACATTTATTTCATTGGTTTTTATAATGTTACTTTCAAATGTCCATGTAGGAACAATAATATCAATATATATTTTTAAAAATTTGAAATTAAAGTTATTGAATTGAGTAAAAGCCAATATTAAATAGGTTAATCAAAGCCAGGTATGCCAAAATTACAGTTTCTAAAACCTACTTCATAAAAAGAATACTATTTAGGGTCAACAGTAGTAATAAAACTTAATACTCTTAGGTCCTGCTCATTCCATTTGTTTATTCTGCCTCCAGAAATCTAACAGGGCAAAGATCATACTGTCTTTACCATGTCAGATATGCCTCTGTGTCCCTTCATCCCTATAGGATGTACATAGAGGATTGTTTTTCTAGCACAACACCCACATTCTCCCTCTGTTTCCCAAGATAAGGTTTTCAAAAATACCTTAAAATATTCAAAGCTTCAGAACCCCAAAATTTAAGATTTTTGTGAAAATATGACAATACATTAATAGCCAAAAAGAAGATTCTTACTTGCATCTGTCTTTGATACTCTCATAATTTAACTCTAACTCCAGAACCCCAGGGACATCCAGGAGGTAGAATGACATGTGGGCTGTAACTAAAAAATACATGCAAAAATATATACAAAACTATCCTAATACAGAAGGATATATTAAGAGACAATAAAATCATTTAAGGTATAAAAATATAAGATTTATTGTTATCATACAAAGGAACTAAAATTATTTTAATTATGTTTTTAAAGGAGTGACTGGACACCATTACCTACCTTTAATCAGTAAACTGGTGCAAACTCTCATGAGGAAAGAATGATATCTTCACAATAATATCTTCTGACCTAAAAAATATGCTTCTAACTTCCATTGCATTGTCTCTGTGCATATTAATTGTGCATCTGTAAAGTGATATTTTAAGGGTAACATTAACAGTAAATTTTTTGTTAACACATAATTGTCATTGCTAATTTCAGGTAATAATGAACTAAGTATACTGTTTCTAAAACAAAAATTCATGTAATTTTTTATGACTAGGCAGTTTTGAATATGTTGATCAAACATGGACTGCATTCTGTATAATTAGATTAACGGTTTAAACAAGCTTTTTAGATCACTGCTGTAAGGACCTCGTGCTTAGAAATTTAGAGAATTAGAAAAAAAGAAGAAGATCCTAACAAGATGGATTGATTGCAGCAATGAACTCAAATATAACAAGTGTTATAATGTTTCATTCTGGTGTACCTAAAAGCCGCTAAGTTGAAACAATTATCACGGCACCTGAAAACAGCATAAATATTTCAACAGACACCAGTGTGTGAGTGTGTGTGTATGTCTATTACATATATATAATACACACACAAACACACATATATGGTTATAGTTATATGTTTAGTTATATACACACACATGCATATATAAATACCATGAGTCTTCATAATGTCTTTGTGAAAATTCCATAAAATTTAAGTCCTTTTCCATGAACTTTTTAAACCCATGATCAAATGATTTATGAAAAATAAGTCAGAAGTTATGAGAAACTATAGCTCTTTTACTGTGAAATGAGTTCTGATGAGTTGCTTTGAAGGAATATTTCACTGATATTAACTGTATCCCTTCTTAAAGATTTTTCATACTCTTTTTAATAACAACATTTAAAAATAAATATACATAAATTAATAGATATTGAAAGTTATTGAATGGTAATAACACTTAAGTAGTCACATTAAGTGCACCATGAAAGGCTAGCATTAAGACCCATCTACAGGTGCCTCAGAAAACAGTCCTGGTAATCTGCATCGGAGAGATCGAAGTCATGCCCATGACTGCAAAAGTGCACACATCACGATTCAAAATGAACCAAGAACTCCAAAACATCAGTGCGGGAAAATATGAAAAGATGTATGATATGAAATACGAGGACACATTGCAGAAACCTAACCAGGAGTTGTGTACATAATGATTTTTCCAAAATTGCATGGGCCCCAGGAAATGTTTATAATGTTAACATACACTGTATAATCTTATAAGACTGGAATTTAAGGAAATAAAAGTAATATGAAAAAATAATTTTACAGGTATTCATTTTATTCTGCAAGCATTTTTGATCATTTAAATATATAAAAAATGAGTGTAATCGAAAAATATTGATGTGAAGATCAAAAATATGTGTACTTTATTCTTTGCTTTTTAGGATTTCTAGAAATATATCCATGCAATGTGTTTTAATAAAATATTCAATAACATTAATAAATAATTATATTTAGTGCTTTATTCTAGTAGTAGATATTAGAAGGTGAATTACATAATAAATTATTAGTCATTTCTATATCATCTTTTCAATTGTCACACAATAATAAGATGGATAAAAGTATCATTGGGCTTTGAGAAGAGCACTTCAAAAACAAATATAACTATATTTTAAATTTCTCCTGAAAAATGAAAGTAAGTTAAAAAAAGTAAATGTCTCATAAATAACGCCAAAATCACCTACTCACTGGTACCCAGTTGAAGTCACAACTCTTCGTTTTTCCTATAGAGTGTCTTGTGGTTTTGAACGAGCTGGTTGCAGTTAATAGTTCAACACTTACCCGACATGAACAGAAGGGTTTCTTGCTAACAGTGCTTAAATCACATTCCTCAGTGCATAACAGTGACAGAATGAATACATCTCATTCTGATATTGAATTGGGAAAAAAACACAATGAAACGTCTGCAAATCTTAATCCGTATCATCTTGCTGTCTATTTATTTTTATCTATCTAATCTGCATACATATTGATGGCGTTGATGTCATCTAAAAGCTCCATTGAACACATTTTTTGGACTCTCATATATTTTCTTACATGTGAAAAGAATATATTATGTTCTGACTTTCCATCAAATTAGATCTAGAGGGACACACCTAGTTGATTTCCATATAAAAGTTTTAGAATATAAAATAATGTAAGATGATTCTATATTTTATCATTGTAAAAGGAAAAAGAAGGGGCTGGGATTCCATGAATTGTATGATCACACCCTTTCTATACTATAAAGAATATTCTGTAATAATCTTATATAAATGAGAATAGCTATTTAGAATATAACTGTTTGATTTAACATAAAATTAAATATTATTCCCTTAAATCTCTGAAAATAATTTATCTGTTAGTCCCTGTGATGGTTAGGTTATGTGTCAACTTCTCTTGACCTGGATTCTCATTGGTTTGGCAGTTAGGACCCAGTGATTCCCATGCCGTAACCTAACATAGTGTAATTAACCCCATGATGGGAATTGCTTTGATCAGAATAGCCTTACTTATATTGACCTATGGCATTGACTTCTTAGGCAGGGTGTCCCTAGGAGTTTAATAGATGGGAAATCTAGTAGATACTTACTTGATCTATACAGTGGAAGAATTCAAGGTAAAGTGAGTCACCAAACCCCCAAAACCATGACCCTTCTATCACTTCCCAGATTGGAGCCAATTTACAGACCCACAACACCTTGAATGAAGGGGAGACCAAGTCTCTTTGAGAAAGGACCCCACTACACCACCAATACACATACATATATGTGTATATTTTGTGTATTTATATCTATATAACTAAATCTTCCTTCCCCAATCTGGGGCCCTTTATAACAGAAACTGTTCATTGGGGTAATAGAAATTGTGCTAGTTTGGGTAGACTAGAGAAACAAATTCATGGACACTCATATGTGTAGAATAAACAGCTTAATACAAAAGAGCAATTGTATATTAAGAAAACATCCAAGCCCAGTCCAGTTCAAGTCTTTAAGTCTGATATTAGCCCATATGTCTAGTGCCAATCTTTAAATTCTTCTTCAGACTCACAAAATACATGCAAGACGATCACAGAGCAGTGGGTATATAGCCCGATGCATCCAGGGACGATGGAAGCATCTCAGTGCTGGTGTGGGTTTCCACATGGCTCCTCCAGCTCCAGGGCTCTGGCTCCCATAAACATAGCTCCATGAGTCTTGTCAGTAAAGAGTCTCTCTACTGAAGTGAGTGTGTTTCCTGCCTCATTTGAGCTATTTATCTCCTTAGCCCCTCCCAATGAGGTCATCAAGCCATGACCTGATTGACAGGCTAAACTCCACTCCTTCACTCTTAACCCTCTCAAATTGATAGCAAATTATATAACTACCATGCAAATAATCAGGCTTTTGGAAAATTAGTGGACAATGACTGAATTGGCGCAAATTCTGAGACTCCAACTATTTTAAAGGTCCATAGTCATAAAATAGGCACATAGAAATTGTTGTGAATGGACATTCAGCTCAAGTTCAAGTAATAGTGGTTTAATTTTGTTATATGTTTTTCTGTATATGAAACCCAGGATTAATTAACCTATTAATTCTGGTTCAGCAGGGATAGCAACTAGAATAAGGGTTTCAGGGGTGGGGGGTGGGGTGGGTGGTGGTGGTGGCTGAAGTAAACGGGAGCTGATATCAAGGAGCTCAGGAAGGAAAATAATGTTTTCAAACTGAGTGTGGTAGTTGTTGTACAATACTGTTTGAAGTGATTGAACTATGAAATCATATGATATCTGTGTTAACATGCAATAAAATGGTTTAGAAAAAGAATAAAGTTGGAAGTTATAAATGGGCTCAGAAACATGACTTCTGCTCACCAAGGTTGACTTGTCTATTGACACTGACATGCACTTAATATCGATAAAGCAAGAAATACTAAAAATGAATTTGTGATATGGGAACCTTTCCCAGGGAGATAGTCCAGCAGTCTGGTGGCAGGTTGATTACCTAGTCCCACGTCCATCATGCAGAAAGCAGTGTTATGGGATAGACACTTACTCTATATATGGATTGCATTCTTTGTATACAATACTTCTTAAAAGCAAAACCAAACAAAACACTTTGTTTTGGGGTGTACAGATGCTTTATTCAGTGATATAATATTCCACACAGCATTGCTTCTGATCAAAGCATCACAGCAAATAAAGTGTGCCAATAGGCACAGGATCATAAAACCCACTGTTCTTACCATTTCCCTATCAAACATCTTGAAGAATTTGACTCTCTCTATATATGGAATGACCTTCTAAAGACATAATTATGGCAGCAGCAATGTGATAATACCTTTTTGGATTAGGGCTATATTCTCTAGGAGGCTGTATATGCTCTAAACCCACATATAATATATGGTGTTACTTTTTTGGTAGCCAGGATGTACCAAAATGTGAAGATGTAAGTGACAACACACTATCACTAATAGTGACCATTTCCATCATATATATTTCCTTCCATCCCGGTGATCCTATACTCTTCAAGTCTGAATATTTTACTTCCAAATTGAGATGCAACACATTTCATTGAACTTGGAGAGAAGTATGCCTCGGCCAAATTTTGTTCATTGTAACATTGTATCAATAGGCAAAAGGGTGTAACTGCATTTTGGGTGTGATTGATCCTTGTTACCAGGAGTAAATTAGATTGGTGTTCCATAGTGCAGATAACTAAAATATGTCTGGGACACAGGAGATTTCTAAGGCCATTTCATAGTACTAACATGTTATATGATCAAATAAATGGTCAACTAGAGCAACCCTTCAGTATCTGATAAAATTTGAAGCTCTACATCATGTTTACCTTAGAGTCAAGGATGGCAAGACTTTCTCTTAAATACATTGGACATACTGTCAGGAGAGACAAGTCCCCTTTGCTTGTAGAATGACACTTTCACAGGAGTTGCCCAAGACGAGCGGAAAACACTTATTTCTGGTGTTCTTAGGAAAAGAGACACTTCCCCTCTATCCATCTCCATGCAGGTCCGCCCACATGCAAATAGGCCCACATACGAATACCGGGTGTGAAGACTATTTACCCATGCTACACCATGCTACAAGACAAAATTTATTTTATTTGTAATTAAAAATAAATATTTCACAATAGATAATTACATATTGTTTATGTGATGAATCACTATGCTTTAATTCTGTTCAATTTGTAACAATGAAAATACATCCTGCATATCATATATTTACATTACAATTCATAACAGTTATGAAGTAGCAACAGAAATAATTTTATGGTTCAGGGTCACCACCACATGAGAAACTGTATTAAAGGGCTGTGCAGGAGGAAGTTTGAGAACCACTGCCATAAAGGGTCATTATACATCTGCATCAACTCAGTGGCAGATACATATAAAAATTAAATATATATAAAGTGTGTAAATATATATACACACGCATGCATACATATATATTTGATTTATATATTGATCATTTTACTTCCAATTTGAAGTACAATATATAAGGAATATTACATTATGCTATGTAATATTATAAATTATATTATGAGAGGTACCCCCCCCATAAAAGGAATTGCGTTAAAAGGAACAAAGCTTTTTTAGTATATCTTTTTCCCACTAGGAGAGCTTCGACCAACTCGCTCTGATTTAGTGCACCCAGTGGTATTATTGCCTGGGAAAGATCTCTGGTCACAGTGAATATTTTTATCCAAGCAGTTTTGCTCAAACCTCTTTTTTTGTGATGGCCAATTTAACAAAACAGCATGCAGCTGTGAATGTTTGTTTCCAGCTGGGAAAAATGCTGCAGAAAATGTTGTGATGTTGAACAAGCTCATAAGGACAGCAGTATGGGAAAAACTGAAGTGTACAAGTAGTTTTCTCATTTCAAAATGGTGAAATGTTGATTGATAACAAACCTTGTTCTGGACATCTGTTCTGGACTTCCTGAGTGGACAAAAATATGGACTCATAGTGCATTTGGAGTTTGTTCCACCAGGTCAGAGTGTTAATCAAGCTTTCTCTTTATAGTAGCGGTTCTCAACCTGTGGTTCGCGACCCCTTTGGGGGTAGAATGACCCTTTCACAGGAATCACCTGATTCATCACAGTAGCAAGATTCCAGTGATGAAATAGCAATGAAAATAATTTTATGGTTGGGGGGTGTCACCACAACATGAGGAATGGTATTAAAGGGTCATGGCATTGAGAAGGTTGAGAACCACTGATTTGGAGGTTCTGAAAAGATTTCATAAGTGTGTGACAAAAAAGACCTGATTTGTGGCAGATAGGGGACTGGTTTTACCACCACAACAATGTACCTGCTCATGCAATCACCTCAGTTTGGCAGTTTTGGGCAAAGAGCAGCATGCCTCTCTTGCCCTACAAACCTTATTCACCTGACCTCACCCTGAGCAACTTCTCTTTGTTTCTGCAAATGGAGAGGGATGTAAAAGGATAGAAATTTGATGAAATAGAAGAGGTGAGGGAAAAAAAAAATGAGGGAGGTGCTGTCAGCAATCCACACAGATGAGTTTGAAAAATGTTTCCAAGAATGAAATCACATATTTGACAAATGAATTAAGTGTAATGGAGAGTACTTTGAAGGTCATAGGTTGTTTTGTGAAAAAAATTTAAATACATAGCTTTGAAAAATATCCAGTGTTTTTTGTGAACCCTCTCATATATGTGATATGATAAATGTGTGATATAATATATATGGGATATATGGAATATAATATATATGGGATTCATAATTTAACAGAAGTTCCCTTCCCTAATACCGTTTTATGTTTAAAAAGCAATGTACCAAAAGGAAGTTTTTATTGCATACAGTTAATAATTAAACAAGAGCAATAAAAGAGGTACACCAAAATCTTACCATAGTGAATGATGGGGGGAGTGCGGAGTGGAGACTCAAAACCCATTAGCAGGCCACTGGAGA
>NW_022103911.1:10551646-10571441 GCF_000313985.2 Echinops telfairi
AAAAAAAAAAAGAAATATTTCTTAGAAAGTCTTCTTTCCACTGCATTAACATGAGACTTTTCTAGAAAGTAATTTGTTAGTGACTACTTGCTTAAAATGCTCAAAAAGTAGCACTTCAGAATATATTCCATGGAAAAATATATGTGAGTGATAAGAACTACAGCAATTATAATTTCACATTATTCAAAATAGAAATAAATTGGAAATTTTGTAAATAATAGAAAACAAAAAATAATTTGAAGAAATCTAATGTAGTCGTACCTAGGTATTACAAAGCATATAAAATCTAATATTACTGAGTGATCATCTATTAAAACCATACATAAGCAGACTAATGAAGGGCTTCCTTCTTAAAGCAGAGTTGCAAATATTGACATGGATGGTGTAAAGCCATCAGTACCATCATTTGCTGAAGTTGTATGACCCAAAATAAGAAGGGAAAACAGTGGCTGCAAACATGTTAATAATTGGATCTCAGAATGTACAAACTATGAATCTAGGAAAATTTAAAGTCATCAAAAATGAAAGAGAAATCATATAAATCACTCTCTTAGATATTAATGAGCTGAAAATCCTGTGTTTTATTATTTGAGAATAAAAGTTTCAAGAGGAATGACATTGCATTCATTGTCAAAAATAGGAATTTTCAAGATGTATATTTAAGTACAATATTGTCAGTGATACTATTTATATGTATACAAAGAAATCCAGTGAATACAACCAATATTCAAATTTATGAACCAACCATAAAAGCCAGGAATGAAGACATTAAAAAATTATACAAATGACTTTGACCTGAAATTAATCAAACGTGTAGTCAGGATGCATTCATATATCTATTGGCAATTGAAATGAAACATTTTGAAACCACAACAAACAATAGTTGGAAAATATTATCTTGATTATAGAAACGAAGCTGGAGATCACATGAGAGGATTTTGCAATAGCAATGCCTTCTTCACCAAAAATACCATTTTTCAACAACAGGAAATGTTACTAGACACAAGAATTTCTCCAAATGGAATACACCAATCAAATATTGAACTTCTCCACTAAAGAGATGATGAAGAAGTTCAATGTTAGCAGCTAAAAGGAGATCGTATGCAAACAGTGGGAGGAACCATCAACTGCTCGCCTGCAAGTTATGATTGAAACTGAAGAAACTGAAAGCAAGTCTATGAGAGATCAAACCCCACACAAATTGTGAGCATGCCTCAAGAACAGATTTCATGTGGTAAACACTAATAACATAGCATTTGAAGAAAAATATATAAGATAGGCAGGATAAACAATCCTGAGGAGAAAGCAATGGGATCAATGGTTCTGGGGAGCGAGTGGGGGGATGACGCAGGGCAATAGAGGAGATGGTGAAAGGGAGTGTGAGCCAACAATTTCAGGGACAAGGAAACAACAGGGATCTAATATAGACTGCAAGGAGGGTGTAGAATGCCTGGAGGTGTTGGTCAATTGTAATGTAGCCGAAAGGATTTACGGAGAACTGAGTGAAGGGTGAGCATGATAGTAGGGCTGGAGGAATGTAAAAGGAAACAGAGGAAAGAACTAGGATGCATATATAGAGGTATAGATAAAAGCATGTACATATGTAAATATATTAATATATAATAATAGGGGTATTGATCAATGCACACATATTTATATATTAAATTATTAAGAGAGCAGACGGACTTTGTGCCTCTATTTAAGTCTTTACTCAACACAAGAACACTTTGTTTTAATAACCTGGCACTTATGATTCTCACCTTCCGAACATTATCACTGAAGAGAAAATGAGTACATAAGCAAGTGTGGTGAAGAAAGCTGATGGTGCCTGACTACAAAAAGATACAGCACCTGGGGTTTTAAAGGCTTGAAGTTAAAGAAACATCCATGTAGCAGGGAAGCGACAAAGCCCACATGGAAGAAGCACATCAGCCTGTGTGATCAGGATGTGTTGATGGAATCAGGTATAAGAATATCAAAAAAGAAACAATTATATTGATGTGAAGGAGAGTGGTCAGAGTGGAGACCTGAAGCCCATCTGCAGAAAATTGGACATCCCCTCACAGAGGAGTCACACTGAAGGAAGGGACAATTCATCCAGGGTGCAGTATATAGCACTGATTAAACACACAGCATTCCTCTTGTTCTTTAATTCTTGCTCACCCCACTATCATGAGTAGTTTTAACTCACAAATCCTGTTAGACCAGAGTATGAACATTGTACAGATAAGAGCCTTTGACAAATGGAAGCCAGGAGAGATAGCCCCCTCAGAAACAGCAAGGGGAATAGTGACACCATGAGCATAGGGGGAGGGGGAGAGGGAGGGGAAGAAAGTGGGGATTGATAGCAATGATGGCTGTATAACGGAACCTCCGACCCCCAAAAGGGACGAATAACTGAAACATGGGTGAAGGGATACGGTGGTGGTTTAAACTATGAAAAAACACAAGCATAATTTATGAGGGGTTCACAAGTATGGGAAGGTGGGGGAGGGAGGACAAAAAGAGGAGCTGATAATAAGGGCTCAAGTAGAAAAATAACGTTTTGAAAATGAAGATGGCAGCATATGTACAAGTTGGCTGATATAATTGATTTATTGATTGTTATAAACTTTGAAAGAGCCCATGTGGTAGTTACTTAATCTGTTGTCAATTTGAGACTATTAAGAGTGAAGAGTTGGAGGTTAACCTGTCAATTAGGTTGCGGCTTGAAGACCTCATTTTGAGGTGCTTAGGCAATAAATAGCTCACTGGAGGCAGCACACATGCTCACTCCCTGGAAGACATTCCTGCTGACAAGTTACTTAGAGCTACACACGATGGAGCCAGAGCTCTGGTGCTGGAGAAGCCACTTGGAGACCCATGCCAGCACTGAGAGGCTCCCACCACCACTGGATCCACAAGATTTCCCACCCACTGGCCTGCAATCTTCCTGCATTTAGAGTAATTGCTTGTGTTGTGTGAGTCTGAAGAGGAGTTCATCATCTGGTATCAGACATATGGGATAATATCCAGACTTACAGTCTTGAACTGGACTGGGCTGGTATGTTTTCTTAAATTGCTCTTTTGTATAAAGCTCTTAAATATATTTGTCCATGAATTTGTTCCTCTAATCTACCCAATGTGGGATATAAAAAGACTTTCCCACAGTTTTGTCTCCCCCAATGTTATGCCAAACCTTAGAGGCTGTTTACCAGCACATGGTGGGAGGTCAGATGCTTAGAGATATTCTCTCTGAAGACATTCAGCCATCCAGAGCAGTCAGACTGACTGCCTGGTCCACTGTAGGTGAGGCTCACACCCTGGTGATAGGATCATAATTGTTCCCCTGGAGAGCTTAGAACAGGTCAAACCTGCTCAGTGGCATCCAAAATTAGGCTAGGATCCACCCATCTTGTCATATGTATACCCCCAATCCCTCCACTTCCTATTGCATATATACCTTTAGATCCCCCCCCCCATTACTGTATTACCTATAGTACAATCCTATTGTGTATATACCTTTAGATCCCCCCACCACCACCATTACTGTATTACCTATAGTACGATCCCTTCCTGTGACGTATGTCTTTACCTGTAGTCAGGGGACTTGCACAACCCACAAAAGATATATAAACCCTGGTTAGAAATAAATCGCTCTCTCTCTCCTGCCATTCCCATCTCCCACATCCCCACATGGACCACCAAGCAGGACTGAGGTGAGCTTGCTCTCATGAAATGTGTTTGACTCTTTCGTTTTACTCTCTCTTCTAACTCGCTTATTTTTTATGACATTACTATAATCTTTATATATTATCGCTGTACAATTGCACCTGCCAGGCCTGTGATGATTTGTTAAGAGCTGGCTCCCCTGACACTTGGACTAACACAGCCCCCAATAAAATGATTTTTTAAAAAGGATGGAGTATTGGAAACCAGGCTGACAGCTAGTCATTGAGAAATTGCCCCCGAGAGGAACAGGGAGAATCAAGAAACTATTGACACCAGGAGGTATCATGTACAGATTGTGGTTCTTAAACAGATAGCATCAGCTTTCTGAGCAATTGTTGCTAAAACGGATTGTCACAGTGAATAACTTAGGGACATTGTTTTTGATTTTGAATTCTATTCAGTGGAAGAGTACTTTGGGGTTAAAGTAAGACTCCCAATATGTAACAGCAATGCATGGTAATACTAGATGTAGTGACAAGAAAGTTGAGCCCAGAGGAGAGAGCCAGCATGGTGGACTGAATAAAAGACGCTGTGTGACTTGTTTACTATAAGAAGAAAAGTGGCTTTTCTCCCTCCTTACATGCTCACTGGAACACTACAGAGAGGGCATGAAAGTGTTGCTTAGGGACACGATGCTATAATGGGCTTATGATGATCAGGATATTCATCCAATTAGTATGTCCCTTACACAGGGCTAACCATAACTAATATGGCAATCAGGGGAGAACCGTCTATAGGGACACCTTATGTAAATTTCTTACTGCAAAACAAAGCAACAATTTAAGAGCAGTTTCAGATGTGTTTTCAGAGCTTTCCTACCCCACTGTGTTTCTGAGACTAACTCTTTACAAGGGTAGGAAACTGTGTTTGACAGGGTTCTCTAGAGAAACAAAACCAGGACACTTATGATTTTATATATATATATAATATATAATATACAGCACTAAGGAATATAACAGCTAATTAGTCCACACAACAATACAGAGGGGTCAGTACAACTCACTTCCGTGGAACAGTTAATGTACTGGAAGTCCTTCAACTCATTAGGGCTGCTGGGTCCACGTTCAAGGAATCAGACAGCTGAGTCTTCCCTTTGGGCAATGCAGGGAATCCTGCCACAGGCAGCAAACAGAAAGGTCGGTCACCAACAGTCAGCAAGAAGACAGGATCCCACAGCTGAAGCTCAGTCGACGTATATACCAGCAGTGTGGCAAAGCAAGTCTTGAAGGAACCTCAAGCTCTAGCTACATGATCCATGGGTTGCATGTCTCACGGGTAGTATAGCTCACAAGTTGAGGCAGAGAACTATCTTAGGCATCACATGCTGGCCGATCACCAGAGAGCAAGAGAGAAAGAGGTGGGCTTGCCGAGTCATTTATCTCTTTGACCTCCAATCAAACTGTGACTTTATTAATCCCACATGTTCTTATTAGCCAGTTGGGCACAATAAAATTACCTATCACAGAAACCCTGCCTTTCGTGGTTCAGGTCATAAAACAAGGGATGCCATAGTGTGGTAGTTACATAATCTGTTGCCAATTTGAACCATAAGAGTGAAGGGGTGGAGCTTAGCCTGTCAATCATGTTTCAGCTTGATGACCTCATTTGGAGGGGCTAAGGAGATAAATAGCTCACTGGAGGAAGGATACTAACTTACTCCCCGTGAGATATGCTTGCTGACAAACCACATGGAGTTATGCTAGAGCCCTGGAGCTGAAGGAGCCATGTGGTGACCCCTGCCAGCGCTGAAAGGTTTACAGTGCCACTGGACCCATAAGACTTTCTACCCAATGCCCTGTGATCATTCTACATTCGGCATAATTGCATGTGTTTCATGAGTCTGAAGAGGACTTGATGGATTGGTATTATGGATTAGTATTGGATTTATGGACTTAATCTGCATTGGGCTGGTATATATTTTTTCAATATTCAATTGCTCTTGTATATAAACTTTTTCTTATACACATATGAGTGTCTCTGGATTTGTTTCTCTAGTCTGCCCAGAATGACATGGCTTACGTCACATGGATCTTGGCTGAAAGTAAAGAATACAAGAAAATGTTCACTTGTGTTTTACCAAGGATGACAAGGCTTTTGACTCTGTGGCCACAACAAGCTATTGATATGAAAATTAGGGAGGGCAAGTTGTTACAACTTTTGGTTTAAACGGTCATTTTTATATCAATGCTTTCATTTTTCCTCTGAAGCTGAATGCTACCTTGTTCTTTTTATGAGAGTTCCTTCTTTAAAAATCATTCATTTACTTACATTATAATAGATACTCTGGGTGACCAGGGAGAAGCTAATTCTTGTGGAGTGAAGTATAAAATAACAAAGGAAGAGAATGTCACATTAACAATTCACAAATATAATTACTCTTAAATCACAGCTAAATATAAGTTGAGTTCACTTAAAGTATCAAGTACTAAATCAAAATTGGATGCTAAATGCGTGGAAGATAACTTGAATAGTAAAAAATAATTTTAGATTAGGCCACTTTGAAACCGTGCTTTTTGTGTGTATGTGTGTAGTAGCAGTGATTCAATAAATTTAACCATATCAAAAAATGTTAGATTTTCTTATGTAAGCCCTGTGTGGAAATTCTAGGTGGTTGAATTATTTAAAACACACACACAAAACAACCTCTGGCCTTCCCACTTCTCTATTAATCAATTAGTATATATTCTGTATGATAGCTACTGAGACAAGAGCAATATCAGTTTCAAAGTCAAAGTCATTCAATTATTCTTAATATGTCTAATTAGCTCAAATTTTCTTACCATCTGCTATAATACTCATTAACAAATCAAATCGAAGTACCCAAGATAGATGAATGGTAACTCTCAAGTTAACTTAAAATAAAAACTATCTCTGTACCACTACCACAGTAGGACAAACTGACAGACAAATGGTGTGATATTAAAATTTACTCCCTATAATTCTGACCTTTGATACTTTGCAGTTTGACCATAATCTTAATTAATCTAAAATGATATCATTTATTCTGCTTGATACTTCAGCTGTACATCAGTTTTGTGAAATTATGAAGTTCTGTTTTACTTATTTGTTAACTTTTAAGTGCTGCAAGAAAATCTTATTAAGCACATTTTAGGGTCTTTTCCACCTTTTGCTCCTTGGCTGTTTTCATCACAATATTGACCAGTTGCATATTTAAATTTAGAAACACTTTGGCTTACAATTTGAAGTTTATTTCTCTCTCAGATGAATACCTTACACATATCTTTTAAATGGTTTTACATAAACAAAATGTTGCACAGAATTATTTTATATGTTTCCTTTTGCAATCAACAGTATTTTCATTAATTTAATTTATCTTCCTTCACCCAAGTTTATATGTGTCTTTATAAGAACATGGAAAACAGTAATAAATTGAAAAATAAAATAAACTAGAGACTACAGATGTCCACATTCTAAAAGGTCATCTAGATAGGACATCCATAAAGGAAAAAATAGGGGTAAGGAAACAGAGGGCATGAACAGACACTTCATAATACAAGGGTTCCCTTTTAATCCTTTACTCGATGCATACAATTTCTCTTATTATTAATTATTTCATTCCAGTAATAAAGGTATTACAAATGATATCTGAGTATTTATGCCTTACCATGAATTATATTTCATTGTTTACATTAGGTTTCACCCTTTTCAATCTATAGTGTTATGCATTTTGATAAATATTATATATGTACAAGTATAGTATCAAGCAGAATATTTTCATTGACCGGAAGTGATTGGGCTTAGGTTATTTACTTCTCTCCTACTCTCCATTAAAAGAGGTCCTGCACAAAAACAAACTTAATATGGATTAAAAACCTAGATATAAATCCCAGAGCTATAAAAAATCACCATGGGAAAAAAGGGCCAACTTAAGTGGCGGGCATCAACATATTATCAAGCATAACAAAGGAAGTACAAAGACTAGAAGACAAAATAGATAACTAATAGTACAAAAAGTGAGACACTTATGTACATAAAGAGTAAAAGATAACCCATGCCCTGGGGAAAAAGTCTTTGGCAATGGCACAACAGAAAAGTGACTAATTTCTAAAATCTATAGAAAACAATAATACCTGGATAAGAAAACAATGAGTAATCCAATTAAAATGTGGGCAACATACATGGACAGTTCAATAACAATAACCTCTAAATGACTAACAAATATATGAAAAAATCCAAATGATCATTAGCCATCTGGGAGATGGGAATCAAAGTAATGATTATAAACCACTTTACACTGAGAATGGAATGACAGCCTTAACAAAAAAAGATAACAGAAAATGCAAGAGAGGATTTAGAGAGATTGAAACCCTCATCAATGGTTAGTGGGTCTGTAAATATGTATAACCATTGTGGAAACTGGGAATAGAAATTTCATCCAATCCAGTAATTTCATACCTCTGCTGGATATATAACCTACAGAAGTAAGAAACATAACATAAACAGGCATATACATTCCTATGTTTATGGCAGCACTGTTTACAATAGTAAGACATTGGAAACAGCACTAAAGCCAGTCATTAGAATGGATAAAGAACTTTTGGTACCTACACACAATGCATTACTGTTATACATTGTTTTAAACAAAATGAAACAAAACCTTATGAAACCAAGAAGCACATCATGGCATGGATGGACTGGGAGAACATTATGTTAAGTCAATTGAGTTCATCATTAATGGACCAATATTGTGTAAGATCATTATTTTAAGTATTTTTTAAAAGTTCCAAATTTTACATGTCAAAGGGAACAGATTGTGGAGGTATATTAGTCTAGGTGCTTTAGAGAAACAAATCCACAGAAACTCATGTATAAGAGAGAGTTTTATGTAAAGGTTAAGTGTGCATCAAGAAAATATCCAAACCCAGTACTGCCCAAGCCCACAAGTCCAACATTAACCCATTAACCCTTATGTCCAACACCAGTCCACAAAGTCCTCCTCCATCTCGCAAAACAGACACAATAATGCTGACTGCAGGAGGAAAGCCAAATCAATGAACATGCAAGCATCTCAGCCCTGGCAGGGGTCTCCACATGGTTGCTCCAGCACCCAGGGCTGCATCAGGGTAGCTCCATGTGGCTTCTCCTTGGGGAGGTCTTGCAGGAAGTCAGCCTTGCAAGCTGAAGCAGGGAACTGCTAAGGCAGCTGCACCCTGGTGCCACCATCACAAAGCAAGAGACCCGAGAACTGAAAGGCGAGGCTCACTGAGCCATTTGTCCTCCACCCTTCAATTAATTCCATATGTGTTTATCGGGCAGGTTGGCACAATAAACCAGCTACCTCAACATTGATAGATGTTGACTCCCGTGAAACTCAGATGATGGATATCTACAAGGGGATCAGAGAAATCAGGAGAGGAGGGAGAAGTAGGATAATAGGGAACGATATTTGATGAGTGGTTTGAATGGTTGAAGATAGTTAATGGTCTAATCTCTCCCCTGATTCACAATTTTTTAAATTATTTAAAATCAGTCAGTAAACTTGAAATGCATGAACATCAACAGATTTTAGTTATGGTGACTTTATTCATTTTGATGATACCTGTGCAGTTTATTATGATGACAATGTAACCTTCAGTGTTGACATTTGAGATGGTAATGCTTTATCAAAATGGAAAACCTAGTCTTTCTCCCAAGGAGCAGCTGGTGATTTTACACTGCTAACCTTGAAGTTAGCAGCATAATGTGTAAGCACTATGCACCTGGACTCCTGTCTTCATAGATGATGTCTTTTACGAAATTTCACAGCTTGTCTGGTCTTGTGTTAATGGTGTTGAGTGAGCCAGATTTACTCTTAGACTGTCTCTATGTACAAATGGAATATAGTTAAGAACACGTGTTGACCCTAGGACTTGGATTGATTATCTTGAGCTTCAAGTTGAATTTGTTTATGAGAAATTGACAGTCTCTTTGACAGTTGGCTCCAAACTTTATTCTAAATCGTGGTAGTATTAACTTTTTCTATTGTCTCTTTCCACATAGTAGTCAATTTGATTGCTGTACATTCCATCTAGAAAAGTTCATGTGCATATTTGTAGTTAATGTTGTGGAAAAATATTTGCAATGAGTAGGGTTTTGTCTTTCAAAATTCTGTGATGGTATATCCAAAAACTATTCTATTATTAATATTATATTTTGCCATTAGGGATCATTCCCCTTTCTTTCCAACTTTCACAATGCAATCACCAGTTATGATAAATGCATCTTGATTGAAATTTTGATCAATTTCTAATTTCATAAGCTCATAAACATTTTAAATTTATTTCATCCTTGGCATTGGTGGTTGGTGTATACATTGAAATAATTAAAATAATAATTGATGGTATGAACCGGTCTCTTTGTAGACTCCTGAATATTATCTTTCACTAAAAGCATTGTACTTCAGGAAAGATCTTGAGTCCCCCAACTTTTTTAAAAGATGAATGTGACTCAATTTCTCTTCAAAGTTTTTTGCATAGCCAGTAAAACATAAGTAAACATTTTTCTGGTATTCTCTTCTGTGAGTCAAGATTGATCTGACATCAGCAATAATATTTTTGTTCCATGTCTTCTGAATCTGGCCTCAAATTCTGAGAGATACTTGTCAATGTGTTTTTGAAACCACCGTTGGATGATCTTAAGCAACATTTTACTTGTGTGTGATATTAATGATATTGTGGCATAGCTTTAGATAACTTTCAGCACTTCAGAAACTCTCAAATCACTATAGTTTGAAATATTGAAAGATGAGTGGTTGTATTCTTTTTATAATCTGAGTTAAAAAGGCATCTCTGCCGCCACTTAAAAGAAACACACAAAACTTTAAGACCCTTCTAATTAAAGTTGAGATCCTTATTTTATTTTTTTCTTTGAAATTTAAAAGCTTATTCTATATTTGACTGACTCTATTCTTATCCTAGGTATCCCTGATAGCAAAGGTTTTAAAGCACTCATTTTCTATGTTAAAGGTCAATCATTCAATTCTACTAGCTGCTCTTCAGGAGAAAGATGCAGCTCCTTGTTTCTGCAAAGGTCTCTAGTTTTGGCAATTCTACACTGTCATATAGAGTCACTGTGAGTCAGAATCCATTAAATGGCATTGAATTGGGGCTGATTTGGGGGTCCCAATCTTTGTTAAAAGGAAGCCTGGTGGAATAGTGAGTTACCTGTAGGACTGCTAACGACACTGTGAACAGTTTGAACCTGTCAGCCATTCTTCACAATCAAGATGAACCTTTCCTCTCCAATAAAGATATATAGCCTCAGAGATCCTTGGGGGCAATTCTACTCTGCAATACAGGATTGGCTTGCTATGTATGGACTGGAATTGTCTCCAAGATGGTGAGTATACTTGCTAAAGACACAAACTAAGGGATTTTTTTGTTTAATTCATGAAAATGACTGATTTAGTTAATCTCTCATTAGGGACAGTGGGAGGAGAATATATAATAAGATTGTGAGTTCTTAGTAATATTTTTCAGCTATGCTAATATGCTACTCATAAGTTTCTATTATATAAGTTATTTTTATATGAAATATCCTAACATGGAAAGATTGTTCATATTAATACATTTTATTGTGCCCAAGGAAAGTTCTGCTTTTATTATTCATTTTTTTGTTAAATTCACTTTTGAGAATGTTAGTTATTTCATGTTAAACATAATAACCAATTATTTTACTATTAATAAATCAGAAAAGAGGTAGCTGAATACCCTTGGAGCAAGTTGAAAATAAAAAATACATAGGTGGAACTTCCAGAACAGCTGTGATAACTAGCTTTTCACACTTAAGGGTTTCTTTTTTTCATCATGGAATTTTTATTGGACAAACATGAAATAGTTAACCTGCAAGGACAGCTTTCATCAAATATGTGTTGAAGTGTGAATGCTTCTGGGAATAGGCAAAATGAATTTAGTGTTAAATTATACAGCTATGACTTTTTTATATAGAAATTTGGCAAAAGATTACACAGCATATTAAGTTTTTATTTTACATTTTTTTATAAATTTTGTGATAAATAGTTACATTTATTACAATTTATCAAAATTCTCTTTATGTTCTCTTTGTTCCATTTAAGGTAATTCAGCTTATCTGCCACCTTATGTGTTTATCTTTACTTTGAAGTACTTGCTGTTCTTGTGGACTCACACTGGTGGTTTTTAGGTAGAGCAATGATGTTATGGTTCATATATTTTAGGTTGTGCGCAACTCTGATATCACACTAAAGGGCAGGCTGACTTAGGTTTAAAGAGTGTCTCAATGTGATAATCTCAGGGAATTCTCTGTCCTCTACTCTTCCTTTTTAAAATTTCTGAAAACTTTATAACAGTTTGACCTGTCCTCCACATTTCCACCCCCACCCCCACCCATCTTCCTGAGGCCATCTCCTGTGACTTTGAACTTCCAGCGGCGGTAGCCAGGCACCACCTAGTTCTTCTGTTATGAGGGTAGAGAATGTGGTTGTATATGGAAACTTCTCTTTCTCTGTGTTTATTTATATTCTTACTGTTTATTTCTGGTTAGTAGAGACCCATAAGTGTTTCTTCTTGGGAACTCCCAACATGTCAATATCTCAGACACTACTTAGTTCATTAAGATGTAGATAATGATTTATTTGTGAGACACATAATGGCAATGGAGACTATGATCCTATGAATCTAAACTTTCAATTCCAGAAAAAACAATCTTATAAGTTATTTTCTCATGTATAGGGAATATCTTTATTGGTGCTTTCTATATTCGATAGGTGGGGGAGCGATCAAAAAATTGGTGGAGAAAATACATTATTTAAAACTTTCTTTTTAATCTCAAACTTTTGTATTGCCCTCATATCCAGCACCCACATACCCACATGTCTACATTTTCCTACACCTAAAAGCATCTCTAGACCAAGATGCAAGCATTGGAACAGAACTACAGAACACTGCTTGGTTCTAAATCAGAAAAGCTATGTACCACTATTGTTCCCCTTTACCATACTGTGGTAGCTATGTAATTTCATGTCAACTTGAACATATAAAAGTGTAGGGGCAGAGTCTAGCCTGTCAATCAGGTCACACCCTGATGGTACTTGCTTGTGGGTGTGGCTTTCTCATAAGGAGTGTCCTGGGACTCTCTCTGCCTTCATCTTCCTGTTGACCAACACGCTGAGACTTGAATGAGCCCTGGAGATGTGTCCACCACCATTGGAGCCACAAGACTTTGCACCTACCTGATGAGTTCCTGCATTCTACATCATTGCAGGTGGCATCGTGAGTATACATGAGGACTTATGGCCTAGTATCAGACTCATGGACTGGAGTCAGACTGGGCTGGGATGTTTTAATGATGCATAATTACTTCTTGATATAAAGTTCCCTATTACACATATATAAGTTTCACTGGATATGTTGCTCTATTCAACCTGGTCTAACACAAATACTTATTCAATGTGTATGCTGAGCTTAATTTACAAAACTCAGATATATATATATAAAGAAATGTAGCATCAGAATTAGAGGAAAGCTTATTAACAACCTCCAATATGCCGATGCCAAAACCTTGCTTGCTGAAAGCAAGGAGGCTTAAATAACAGACTACAGCTTTCAGTATGGATTGAACTCAGTGCCAAGCAACTAGAATGATCACAACTGTACCAACAGACAACATCATAATACATGATGAAAATATTTAAGTTATCAAGAATTTTAGTTTGCTTGGGTTCACAATCAATGCTCCTGGACACAGCAGTCAGGAAATCAAATATGTACTGTATTGGGCAATTCTGATTATACAAACAAGACCTCTACAAAATGTTGATGAGCAGGAACATCACTTAGAAGACTAAAGAGAGCTTGATCCAAGACATACTATTTTCAATTGCTTCATGTGAGTATTAAAGTGAAAAAAATGATTGAAGAAGACAGCAGAAAAAATGATATATTTGAATTATTGCGTAGGAAATGAATATTGAACACATTGTGCACTGTGAGAGTTAACAAATATGTTTTGGAAGAAGAACTAGAGTAGGAATGCTTAGAAGAAAATATAGTAAGACTTTGTCTCGTGCACATTGGCTGTGCTATCAGGGAAGCCATGAGCTGAAGAATAGCATCATGCTTAGTTAAGGGAAAAGTCAAGTAAAAAAAAATAAGCTTCGGTGAGATGAATTGATGCAATGTATGCATTAATATATAAAACATAGCCACAATTGTGAGGAAGGGCCCACACCAAACAGTATTTTATTCTGTTGTATAGAGGGTCTCCGTGATTTGGAATCTCCTCGATGGCACATTACAACATAACAGCAATGTAGGTACTTTTTTGAAGACTAAGGTGTCCTTGATGGAAGCTGTGGTATTTTCTTTCGATCATCTCATATGCACATGAAAGCTGGACAATGAATAAGGAAGACTGAATAATTTATACACTTGAATTATGGTGCTGGGAAGAATACTTCCCATAGATTAAAGATAAGTGTCAATTTGAGTAGTCCATGATTCTCAGTGATGTGGCACTTATACAAAGATGTAGTTAGGGATTACATAATGATGTTTTTAAGAAGTTTTATAATCATGTGATTTTTCCCAAGGAACATTGTCTTAAGGATGTGGTCTGTATCCAATATGTCCGGAGAGTATGCAGTGCTATTGCATTTAGTTCATTCTTGATTCTGAATTTGATGCAGTATCAACTGAACTACAGTTCTTGGAAATTGGTGATTGAGGGGTTCATATACTTTCATACTACGTGAACCATAGTGAACATCAACACCTACAATGGCTTGAATCAGAAACAGCCATCAGCCCTCCTCCTGACACATGGGCTTATGGACTTGGATGTGCCACACTCTACCACTACATGAATCACTTCCTTGGGATAAAACCCACTCTCCCTTTCTATCTCTCTCTCCTGAGAGAAAGGCAGAAAGAGAACAAGTGATCTTGTGGAAAAGTTGAATTGAAGCTAATGGAATTATTCCCTGAATTATGTTTTTAAGCCCCTTCATATGTGAACATGAATATGAATTCAGACATTTCAAGCATGTCCCTTCCATCAGTGGGTGGCCGCAGACAAGATCATTTAGTATTAATCTCACTATTTTTTTCACAACAATCTCACTGCCATTAAGTAGATTCTGACTGATAGTGACCCCGTGGTAGATTGCAACCCTTTTGAAGGCTTATATACTTTAATTTTTTACAGGAGCAGACAGCCTCATCATTCCCTTGCAGAAAAATTGGTGGGTTCAAATCCCTGTAATTGTGCATAGCAATTCAAGGTGCATGGCACTTTTGTTCCCCATGCATGTCAAGTCATTTTGAAATGGTGTGAATTACAGAGAGATCGAAAAGTACATACTACCTTGAGAAGTACATAGAATTAAGTGGAACATATATTAAGAAACAAAAGCTATACATGTTTATAGTTTATTTGTAAAATATGTTTATGGTTTTGTATCAATAGTCTCAACCTCATCCTGGAAAATGCTCATGTTGTAAAATGTTCTTATACATTTACTATGCATTTACCAAAAAAATGATACACTGTCAACTGAAGGCCCCTTTGGAAATGAAGTCAACCCTTATAAAAGGTGGTCAAACAAATTCTTCCATCTACAACTTTGTAACTGTTCTCAAATCAGATATTTCCCAAATTTACTTCATTCAATTTTAGCTTTTAGCTTTATTCACTGTTCTTTGTAGCTCCTAGGACAGCTATGACCAAATATGTTCAGCTGTCCCTGTTTTTCTCTACAACTAATTTTATGTATTGTTTGCCTTAATACATCTTTGCGTTTTTTTTAAATAACAGCTTTATTGGCATGTAATTCACAAACCATACAATTGAATGGTTAAAACACATTAAAGAGGTTTTCACTCATAACCGCTATTAATTTTAGATAGTTTTTCTTCATTATTGTACTCATGATTATTAGATCCTCATTATCCCCAATTTCCCTGGTCATAATCTTAAGAAAGTAAAAATTTAATTACTGTCTCTTTGGATATACTTATCCTGCATTTCATATAAAGGAAATTATTTTTTTAAGAAAGAAAAACAACAGTAACAAAATAATACAGAAAAACCTCAATCAGAGATAAATCAGAAGATAATAAAGAGTGAACAATATTCAAATGGGTCAAAAGAGAGGGGAAAAAGTGTAAAATGTTAACCTTAATACATCTGCATTAGTCCATTTTCCAGTGTACTTTCCCTAATAGCAGTCTTACTCAAATCCTTGGTGAATGGTCAGAGGGGATTTATCAGAGGTTCAATCTACCTGGGGCCCCGGTGAATTGATTATGTGATTTCACTGTCATCCATAGCCTTCTGCAAGCTGAGTGCTCAGAATTTAAAATCTGCATTCCCTTATCTAGTCTTGGATTTTATTATTTACAATCCTTCAGTAACACTGGCTGAAGCCCTTTCACAATATGGAAGCAAACAAGAAAACACCTTACTTAGATGTTTGCATTTAAAAATATCATTTTATTGGGAGTTCCTACAGCTCTTATCACAATCCATACATATATCCATTGTGTCACGCACATTTGTACATATGTTGCCATGATCATTTACAAAACATTTTCTTTATATTTCAGCCCTTAGTATCAGCTCCTCATTATTTCCTCCTCCTTCCCTGTTTGCCTGTTTTAAAATAAGTCCCTAACACCCCAGATGTGATTTTTTTATAGTGTCTATTAAGAAACTGATATTTATTAAATGAAGCATTACATATAGCTTACAAAACTATAATAAGGGCTTTTTAATCTTTAAAATAATACTTTTATTGGGGGCTCTTACATGTTTTATCACAATCCATACATTCATCATGTGTGTCAAGCACATTTGCACATATGTTGCCATCATCATTTTCAAAGCTTTCTCTTCCCACTTGAGCCCCTGATATCAGCTCCCTATTTCTTCACCCTCCCTCCCCCATCCACCCTCCCTCACGAACCCTTGATAAGTTATAGATTATTATTTCCATATATTACATCATCCTCCATTGCCCCTCACCCACTTTTCCATTATTCATCCCCCTGGGACGGGGTTCTTGATTGATTTTTTGATCAATTTCCCTTCTCTCTCCCCACCCTCCCCTACTTTTAATGATAATATCAGAAGACATCTGATGTCTTCACCACACTCTGCCAACACATCCATATTTTCAGTGATTGCTTCATGAAGGCAGGTGTTAATTAAGATCATAGCATGAGAAGTAATCATTCTTAGATTAAGGCTATGATTAAATGTAAGTTCAAAATACATACATGGATCTATGGTTTATATATGTTTGTGATCCACTTTAGAGACATCATTAAGCCTTACCAAACACTGAACCATGCCTGCTAGACAAAGATGAGTCATAAGAAAATAGAGAGTCTTGAGGTATAAACAACACCCTCCCCTTGCTGCCCTGTCCACCCCCCCACCCATGTCTCTTTTTCGTTTGTTTCTTTCTTCCCCTCTCCTTTTTAGTTGGATGCCATATGTATCCCTGGATTGGGTATGGCCCCTGCCATAGTAGCTGGACCTCACCCCAGGAATGTATGCTTATAGTAGCTTTGCCCCCTATGCCCCTTTTGCATATTTCAGCTTACCTCAGTGGACTCGTGTTATACTTGTCCTTTGTTGGCTTACTTCACTTAGCATAATTTCCTCCAATTCTTCCCATGCAGTGATGTGCTTCATGCATTCATCACTGCTTTTTAAGGATGCATAGTACTCCATTATATATATCTATATATCTATATATCTATATATCTATATATCTATATATCTATATATCTATCTATATATATATCACAGTGTTTGTTTGTTTTTAATCCATTCATCCCTTGATGGAAATTTGGGTTGTTTCCAAATCCTTGCAATTGTGAACTGCACTATGATGAGCACTGGAGGATGGTGTCTGGCTGTGGTTTCTTTTTGCCTCTTCTAGGTATATGCCCAGTAGGGGGATTGCTGGGTTGTATGGTAGCTTGATTTCCATCTGTTTTAGATATCGCCAATTATCTTACCATAATGGCTATACATGCCTACAGGTCCACCAGCAGTGGATGAGAGTTCCTATCCCACCACATCCGCTCCAATGTGTCTTTACTAAAGATGTTTTCCCAGTCTATGGGCTCTTTTATTATTCTCTTGGTGAATTATTTCAATGTGTTTTAGTTTTAGTATATACTATATGTCAATTTGTGCCTCTTCTGTGTTTCTGTCCTTCCCTATTTCAGATAGCCTATGTATCCCCTGCACCAAAGTTCTCAGGTTGTTTCAATTCCCTCATTTATGGCCATAATAGTTTGGCATTTTACCTCAAGATCTGTGATCCACCTTGAGTTTATTCTTGTGCATGGAGTGAGGTCTGGGTTTTGCTTCATTTTTCTGAAAGTCTATACTATTTTTTCCAGCACAAATATTGGAAGAGGGCATCAGCTTTCCATTGGTTATTTTTGGGCACCTTATCAAAAATCAGTTGTCTGTAAGCTGATGACTTAATTTCTGGGTTTTCAGTTATTTTCTATTGGTCAGAGTATCTGTCATTATACAAATACCACACTGGGTTGGCCACTGTGGCTGTACAATAGGTGTGAAAGCCAGGTTAGGAAAGCCCTCCCTCTTTGTCCTTCTTAAGGAGGAGTTCTCTGCTAACTCTGGGCATCTTCCTTCTCCAATTCCCCTCCACTATCCTGACCCCAATTCTACCTTATAAATCCGGCTAGACCAGAGCATGTACACTGGTACAGATAAGAGCTTGAAATACAGGGAATCCAGGACAGATATACCGTATATATTTGAGTGTAAGCTGACCTGAATATCAGTCAAGGCACCTAATTTTACCACAACTACATAAAAAATGTGCTGAACAACTCAGCTTGTACACGAATATCTATGGTATCCCTCAGGACCAATAATGAGAGTAGGATAAGTGGGGGATAAGTGCAAGTTGGAGGGGAAAATGGGTAACTGATAGCAGTGATCTACATGTAAACCTCTCCCAGGGGGATGGACAACAAAAAAGTGGGTGAGGGGAAACAGCAGTTGGTGTAAGACATGAAAAAAATAATTTATAAATTAACAAGGGTTCATGAGGCAGTAATGGTGGGGGAGAAAGAAAAATAAGCTTATACCAAGGGCTCAAGTAGAAAGAATGTTGAAAATGATGATGGCAACATATGTAAAAAGATGCTTGACATAATAGATGGATGTATGGATTGTGATAAGAGCTTAAGAGGCCCCAATAAACTGTTAAAAAAAAAGAGTAGGGAGTATGAAAATGGCAAAAATATGTAAGTCCCAGGTGACATTAATTAGGCATCCTCAAAGAAAGAGATCTGAATCAAAGTTCAAATACCTCCAAATCCATAAACTTAGGATGGTTTTCATCTACTTTTTCATTAAATAGGGCATTTCAACCTTAAGCTTTATGGAAAATTTCAATTCCTTAAAAATGCTACAGGTAAGTTTAAGGTATAGCTAAGTGAGGTTAGCTAAGTGAAGTTTCCAGTTAGTTAAGTAAAGTTTCCAATTTATTTCTCCTCAACATTTTTTATTTCAGATTACATGGGATCCTTATGAAACTTCTTATCGAATTCCCTGCATACTTGAGAATTCAGGTTCTGGATCCAGGTGAGTGGATTGGACTTTACTTTTTTCTTCAGATATTTGGAGTTGCCTGGATGTGTTTCTTTCAGATCTCTGAAAATCAACCTTATTGCTCTGAGCTGTGACAGTTTATTATTGGCATAATGTCATTGTTTTAATTTTATTTACATTTTCATTATGCCTGGATATTTGCTTTCTCAATTTTTCCCTCTTTTGATTTCTTTGAGAGGTAATGTTATTTTATGTGTCTCATATTACTCAGAGAATAATCCTGCATTCAAAAAGCTCAAGTTCACCTATGCTGTGAAAATTCTTAGCAGGCTGGGTATGTAAAGGCCATTAGGGGACCTTCTAGTGGAAAAAAAATCCTTTTTTTTTTTTAATCATTTTATTGGGGCTCATACAACTCTTATCACAATCCATACATACATCAATTGTGTAAAGCACACTTATACATTTGTTGCCCTCCTCATTCTCACAATTCACTTTCCGCTTG
>NW_022103911.1:10579545-10581269 GCF_000313985.2 Echinops telfairi
CTCTGCTTCCCTGCCGCTCCATTGCACGCCCCAGTGTTTTGCCTCAGTGTGGTGGGGTCAGCTCAATCGCGCATCCCACACTGTGTCTCCAGTGCTGTCCCATGTAGGGCCATGGCTCAGTGCAGGATGTAGTATCTCGCAATGGAGCCAGCTATATCGTCCTCTCTGTACATTGGATCCTCTGAGCAGGGCTATCGTCCTCTGAGCTTGGTGGGCCCAGGTGTGCTCCGCTCCATTCCTCCTCCTTCCTTTGCTTCAGTTTCTTTCTGGGTGTGGTGTGGTAGGTCAGTTCCTTTCCCACAGCAGACGATCTATTTCCATTTTTTGTGGTACTCCCTTCCATGGCGGAGGTCAGGCTAATTCTTGTTTGGGCCGGCATATGGTCCAGTCTCTTTGTGGATTCCTCCGTGTGTTACCTTGCCCTCCTGGTTTGGCGTGTCCTGGTGGGGTCTGTATGCATGTTCCAGTTCTGTGGGGACACAACCAATACTCTCCCCTGGGTGGGTTAGTGCCCTGTTCCTCCCATGCCATCAACTCAGTTTCTCCCCACCCCACTTCTCCCTCCACCTGCCCCCCTTTCCCTTCTTTATGTTGGACTCTCATGTACCTCCCTAGGTGTGGCCATTAGGGGACTTTCCAGTGGGAAAAAAAATTCGTAAGATATGTTTGTAAAGATAGTCTGGTCAGGAGATGAGTTAGAGAACTAGGTTTCCCTGTATCCCTGACAGATTAACAAAAAAGCAAAACACTTCCCAATCTCCATGACATTACCCATAGAAATTGTTGTGACACCAAGAAAACCAAAAGTAATACACTCTTTTTGTTATTTGTGAGTTTCACAATCCCTTTATTAGAAGACCAATACAATAAAATGAGAACTCATGTTAACTTTTTCTGCTATCAAGTTTAGGTTTAAATTTGAGATTTTGTTGACCATAAAATATCAAAGCATTCAGATTTTATTCACAAAATTATGACCAAAAGCAGCTATTGGATCTGAATTGTGGATGTTCAGTCTAATATGGAAATGAGTATCAACAAATGCTAAGACACAGAAAATAATATATTATAATCCAATATTATAAGTATGGTGTTTTACTAAGCAAATACCATAAAATACTAAAAAGAGTTTGAAAGACAGTATTTATTCCAAAGCAATTTTCAATTAAAAAACAACGACAAAAAACAGAATAAACAGAGCAGATGCTGGGGCCAGCCCCAATCCAAGCTCTGTTGACCCCCTCCCCAGAAGAATATAATACAGAGGACAGCACTGAAGATATAGCCTGGGGAGAGTGGTGGGTCTGCCCATACCACACAGGAGTGAATGGAGAGATAGAGAGAGAGAGAGAAAGAGAGCGAGATAGAGAGCAAGAGAGAGAGAACCTTGTCTTGGCCCACAAAGCCCTGGGGATGACATCCCTGCTTATAGCAGCCAATGCACAGAGAGGACCCTAGGGCCAGTCCCATCACGAGACACGATGGGGGAGAGCACTGGAGACATGGTGAGGAAATTGTGCCTGGTCTGCCCAACACACAGTGGGGTAAAACGTGAAGGAAGTGCAACAGGGCAGAAAGTGGAACAAAGTACTAAGCAAGACCCCGAGGAATCCTGAAAATAGACTTCTGACTCTGGGAGCAGAGCTTGGCACCTCATCACACTTGATTGGAAAACACTCATAAGGGTCAGCAGACAGACCTGTAATTATCTATCTTTTTAAATG
>NW_022103911.1:10582246-10583388 GCF_000313985.2 Echinops telfairi
ACATGGAATTCAGGACAGATAAAACCCTCAGGAACAGTAGTGGGACTAGCGATGGTGGGGGCAAAGGAGGGGAGGAGAGAAAGGGGAAACCCATCACAAGGTTGTATATATAGCCCATTCCCCAGGGGACACATAACAGTATTGTGGGGGAAGGGAGACAATGAAGAGTGTAATGAAATAACAAGAATAAAATATAATTTATCAAGGATTCATGAGAATGGGATGGTGGAGCAAGGAGGGGAAATATAGAAGCTGATACCAAGGACTCAAGTAAAAAGAAAAAGTTTTGGAAATGTTGAAGGCAGCATATTTACAATGTGTTTAATATAATTGAATGATGGATTGTCACAATATTTGTAAGAGCCCCCAATAAAATGATTAATAAAAATAATAATTTAGAAAAGGAAAGAGAAAACAGAAAATCCAAAATAAGTAAATGTCTTCAGTGGAATTAAGTTCAAAAAGAATAAAACAAAAGTTTCTAATTAAGAGTTCAATATCTTTGATAAATATACCTAGATTTCCCTCTAATAGAAAGCTGATTTGAAGTATATGCTTAAAAGTTACACCAGTCAACTTTTAAAAACGTAATAAGTAAAAATAATCCCTATTTGCATTATTAACTTTAAGAATTATTTCTCTAGGAGCTTAGTGCTTCTAAATAAATAATTTCATTTAAAACTTAGCAAGCTAAATTTAGTAAACTAAAATATGTTTATCTAAGACAGTGATTCTCAACATTCCTAATGCAGTGACCCTTTAATACAGTTCCTCATGTTGTGGTGACCCCCAACCATTAAATTATTTTTGTTGCCACTTCATAATGTAATTTTGCTACTGTTATGAATCTTAAGGTAAATATCTGATATGCAGGATGTAGTTCATTGTTACAAATCGAACATAATTAAAGCATAGTGATTTATCACAAAAATAATATGTTGTGAAATATTTATTTCTAATTACAAGTAAATGAAATTTTGTCTTGAAGCATGGTGTAGCATGGGTAACAGTCTTAATATAACAACAATATAATATAACAATATAAATTATATTGCTACATTTGTGACAGTATGCGTAAAAAGCCAACATCAGTGCGATTATTGAGAGAGCTTCTTTCTCACCAGATCAGAAATTCTTGGGGC
>NW_022103911.1:10584805-10586743 GCF_000313985.2 Echinops telfairi
CATTACTGGAACAAGGTCTTTGATCACTGCACTGCCAACAGTAAATCCTCAGCAATGGTGTGAGGTTTCATAGCTCTGGTGATTCTGAGTGCCACCAAATAAGAAGCTTCTACAGCTGCTACGTTTTGTTTGTGGTATATGCCACCAGTGTCGAGTCTTGCTTTCTTGAGTCCATCAGCTTTGCTTCTAAAATAGTTGGCATCCTTGCTGGCAAAGCTTGGATGCTTGCTACCAAAAGGCATTTTAGTTTGTTTGGCTGCATAGATTTGGCTGTTAGAACTTCACAACCAAATAACACATTGTGATTTCTCAGTTCCTGCTGTAATTATTGAGGTAAAACCATACTGTAAAATATTTTCCCTATATTTTCTTTTCTTAAAGTTCTTCTCTACATGATCCATTGTCATGGGATGGTTTGCAATGAAAATAATATATAACAATAGCTTTAATAATACAAAAGATGATACATGGCATAGTTCTGTCAATACAGTTCATTAAAGTTTCCTATGATTTACCATTCTCTGTTGTTTTTTTACATACCTGTTACTATCACAAGGGGGCAGTATTTACATCAACCACAGTTGAATATAAAAAGATCAGCATCCAGATAACGTTCCCATGGTGTGTATATATATATATTTTTTTTTTTTGCACTAGTTGATTTTATATTATAAGATATTGCATTTACCCAGTAATTATAATTCATCAAGTGTTGTTTTACACCCAGTACTGCTGCTTTCAACACAGCTACTGCTTTTAACAGAGTAGCTGCTTTCTACACAGTAGCTAATCTACACATGTATAACTGGTCCACATAGGTACATTATGGCGCCAACCCTGTTACATACACCTGTATTTGTACGGAGTGTATGTGATGGGGTTGGTGTGATGATGGCATCATGCTGGATTACTCATATGGACACTGAATAAGCAAGACAAGGGAAAGACTGAATCTTAAATCTTGATGTTTACGGAGAATATTGAAAATACCATGGACTTCCAGAAGAACAAAAAAATCTCTTTTGGAAAAGGTGAGATCAGAATGATCCTTAGATATGAGGATGGTCAAAATTTGTCTCACTTATTTTGTGTTCTCATTGAAAACCCCTTACAAAGAAGCTACAACAATGGGGTCTAACACAAAAATATTTCAAAGTATTTTGAAATGAGTAGAGAAGGCAATGTTTTATTCTATGGACCATGTTTCTATGGTTTTGATCATACTCGAGGGCACCTACCAACAAGTATGTTAAAAATAAAGTTTTAATAAATAAATTCCTAACTCTAAAAATCTATAGAACATGTCACAAAATTAAGAAAGTTTTCTCAAGATCTGTGGTTTTTTTCATCATTTTCTATGTATTGTTTTATCAATCATATAAATGGAATATTCCTGAAATATAAACTGCCTGAAAGGAAAACTAACAAAAAATCCAAAGCTAATGATAATTTTGGGGTTTTCAAATAATAAACTAAATTACATGGCTTTAGAAAAATCAAAACTAAAGTTTACCTTTAAATATATAATGACACAACGCTGACAATGTGTAAACTTTATAAGTTCACAAACAATTTTTTGTAAAACAAATGACTAAATAGTAAAATTACTATGATAATGTTTAAACTCATATAACTATTGGTATCTTTATTACCAGACAAAGCAGTACCTGTTTCAATACTGAAGATAATTCAAATGTTAAATCTTAATAAGCTTGTTTCTTCCTTTACTGATGTTACATTTTATTTTTAAATTCTGCTTATAGTTTTGTTACTCTAAAATGCTATTTATGCAGTAGTTAATTCCTATTATAAATATTTTTACAAGTTAAGGAAGCCTTTTAAACAACAAAAAGAAAAAAAATCTCTCTATATAATACTACTCCACAAGAGTGTGTGTACCAAATAAGACCAGGAGAAAGACTTTTAAAACAAAAAAAA
>NW_022103911.1:10587512-10588760 GCF_000313985.2 Echinops telfairi
ACGTTGCAGCGATTCACAGGACTTAGAGGCATGAAGGAATATACTCAAGGGAGGAATGAGGAGGGCAGGAGGGCAGGAGGTGGGGCATGGCTGTGGGGAGGTGGGGACTATGCAACAGAACAGCATGTTGGAAGACCTGAGCATTTAAGATTTTTTAAATCTTCAACTCCTAGGGATTATTCTGGTATTAATTTTTCTAAAAGAAACTATTATCAAAATACCAAGTCCAACATCACTTCAAGCTTATTCATTATATATAGATCTGATTTCAATCCAACTTGGTCTTCTTAAAATATTTTCACCTAGTGAATTTTTTTTGTGACAATAGTTTTGTCTTTTTTTCACAATCTTTACTTACTAAAAGAGTTATTTTCTTAGAGAAAATAAACGTTTCATGAGAAACGTTAACATAAAGACATTTTGTATTATTATCAGTAGTTGATACATAGATATATATTTTTACTATATCTATCTTCTGTCTTGCTTTTTAAAATATGTTAGATTACAATTGGAAGCTAGATTCTCCTGTCTTTACTATTGATTCAGTAAGAAGGTCTTCAATTTATATCTGATAATATTTTTGCATGGTAACTATTGCAAAAAAAATCATTAGCTGGGCTAGACTAGAGAGAGATAGTGTTATAAATTTTAGTTTAAATAAAAATATTTTCATGTATGTTTCCCAAAATAATTAAAATTATATATGATTATAATATTTTTGCTCTTATTTTACACTGTACATAGTTGAGCAGCACTTGCTATTAGCAAATAAAGTACTTATGAGAACATAATATCCAGAAGAAAGGGAAAAGTGGCTATTTTCATCTTTATTACCCTGTGGCAGAAAATAACACTGAAAACAATTCATTGTTTGTTGAAGAAGTTAATCTTAAACAAACAAGGGTTAGACATAAAATGTATTCAGTTTTGTGGCTGATATTCAGTTGCGTAATTCAGTTCGTGTTTTTCCTTTTTCCAGAAATGTGGCTGTCATCAATTTTTTAAAGCTATAGATTTCATTGAGAGCTTATTAGTATTTATCAAGCCTAGAACAACAATAAAACATATCAATATCTTATATAATGTGTTACAGTCATTTTTAGTTTATACACTCTTTCTCCACAGTTTCATTTTAAAGTGTGATTGCGGACAAAATAGTGACAATATAAGAATATGGTATGTAGACTCTATATTTATAATCCAGTACTGACATCCCTAGTTATATTTCTCAGTTTTCAAGTCAAAACA
>NW_022103911.1:10592806-10594312 GCF_000313985.2 Echinops telfairi
TAAGCACATCCACAAAACTGTTTATAGCAACTGTATTCATAAATATCAATAAATACAGCAATAAGGATGCGCTTCAAATCGTGGGTGAAGTGACAAGCCATGGTGGATGTATACACTAGAAAAACATTCAAAAGCAAAAATGAATGAGGTCTCAAGCAATGGGAAGACATTTCTGTTGTTTTCATTAGGTGCTGGGAGGTCCATTCCAATTCACAGCCTTGCACACAATCTTCAGTTTTTCCTGTGACGGAGCCCATTGCTGCAGCCACTGTCCCAATCTCTCTCTTTAGGCTCTGACTCGGTTTCACTGCCTCTCTTCCTTACCCACCCTTACATCTTCGTCCAGGACGGGCCTCTCCTAACCGCACGCCCCAAACTGGTGAGGACTCTGCATTCTGTCCTCTTAGGAGCATCTGGCAGTACTTCCTTCAAGACACATGTGCTTGCTCTTGGGAGTCCCAGGGCGCTTTCCAAATTCTTCACAAGCACCATAATTCAAGGCCACATATTCTTCTTCCACTTTCCTTATTCAGTGTTTGACTGTAATATGACTATGAAAGTATCATGGCTTAGGTTAGGCATGGCTTACTGCCCAAACTAACCTTCCTGCTCTGCCACATTCTGAAGGGGCCTCATGCAGTCCACGCAGCAGAGGGACCCAGTGCAAGGTGTCATGGGATCACTTGGCTGCGGCTTCCTTCAGCATTGGTTGAAGATCAAAGCAAGATGAAATCCTTGACATCTCTTCTCCATTTATAGTGATTTTGTCAAATAGTCCATTTGTGAGGATTTTTGTTTCTTTACATTGAGCTGTAATCTATACTGAAGCCTGGAATTCTTGCATTTCATCAGCAAGTGCTTCAAAGTTACGTCATCTGTTTATCTCAGGTTGTTAATACCTTTTCCTTCGATCTACCTCATGTAATCCATTGTTTTTTATTATTTGCTCAGCATGCAGATTGAATAAGTATAGCGATTGTGTGCAATCCTGAAACACACACCTTTCCTGATTTTAAACCATACAGTATTCGCTTGGCCTGTTCACACCTTCCTCTTTTCTAGCTCCAAGTTTTGTACATTTCATTATAATGTTTTACTTCATTTTTCAATTTGCCCTTTCAAATTTTTCATTCAGATTTTGACTTTCTGGTTACTTCCATTTCCCTTAGCTAATTTATGATTAATAGCAAGTTTCAGAGAAGATATAAAATCAATTTTGCTATATAAAAAAGCTAATCTGAAAAGGCTACTTTAAAAATATTATTTCAGCTCTATGTTAAACTAGTCAAATTAAATTACACAAATAGTGAAAGTAACAATGGCTGCCAGTATTTCAATAAAAGAAGTTGGGATGAGTAAATTGTAGAACAGGGCATTTTTAGGGTAATGAAATTATTTTGTAAAATACTATGTTTGTGAACACATTGCATTATATAAATGTCTCTATTGTTTCATCATATTTGAAAATAAACAAACTTTAATAATAGAAGAATCTGTAATTGAAGG